>NC_080746.1:40742537-41046317 GCF_020826845.1 Diceros bicornis minor
ATTGGAGCCCAGGACAGTCTTTTCACAAGCTAGCCAGAGACCCCTTCTGGGCACCTGTGTTCTGTCTTCTGCAGGGCGTTGATTCCCACAAGTCTGTGAGCCGCTCCAGGGGCTAGAACAGTACCAGCACAGGGCTGGTCCTCAATCAATATTTATTGGCTGGATACATGTGCGAACCTTGCATCTCAGGACAATGAAGGCATCTCTTCCTTGCCATGTTTAGACCCAGCAACTGCTAAATGGTAACTTTTTTAGAAAGATACTTGACCAATTCACTTTGGCAGCGGTGCTGCGGCTGCTAAGATTATAGCTTTGTCCAAATCTCTTCTTTGCACTTCAGGAAACAAAGTATTTCCCAGCCTGACATCTCTTAACGCTTTCTTTCCCTGCAGAGAGGTATACATAAGCTACTAATCTCATCACATTTCCATTTCCTTCCAGGCTCATCTGCTCATCATTTTCTATTCATAAAACTTGCTTGATTCTAATCTTCCCTATCAGCAGGAACTAAACACCTCCTCAAAGTTTCTTTAGAGTGATGGTGATTACCACATATGTGCTAACTCCCCCTTTCAAACAGATGGGTCCCATCTATGTGCTCACATGTGGGTCGTTAAGAAAGTTCTGCAGTGAACCAAGATATGACATCATATTAGCCCCGAGACTAAATCCCCCTACACTATTTTGCAATTCCCCTGACATCAAGTTCTTAGTTAACATACAATTCCACATTCTCTGTGAAACAGAATCCACCAGGTATGAATTACAGTGGGAAGTATGTATTGGTAGATTCCCCCTATTTCACAGCCCCAGGCTTCACACTTCATGTTACTTTCCTCCTGGCAGACTCTCATACCTTAGCCCCACTGATAATGCTATTTGGATTTAAGCACTAACACCTCACTAGGCACGAGATTTCTGGTCTTTCTTTCCTCAGGAAAGACAATGCAAAAATAAGGATACCGTTCTAATTGTTAGATCAGGAAACATGCTTTTCTCTTGTCACTCAGCAATTCAATATGGGTTTGCAGGGCAACTTAGCAGGTCATTTAACACCTTGTCTACCTGAAAATATAATTTTAAATCTATCGACTTGAAAAAATTAAGCCCATGTGTATGTATGATAGCACATATGGACTAAGGTAGAAATCATGAACTGATGGCCCAGAGATATACTTTTTTTTGGCCCATACAACGTATTATAAAAACTTCTGTCAACATTTAAAACTAGAGAGATTTCACATAAAAATTCAAAATTCCCAGTTTCTCTTGAAAAGGCCACCACTCTTTTTTTTTTTTTTGTGAGGAAGATCAGCCCCTGAGCTAACATCTGATGCCAATCCTCCTCTTTCTGCCGAGGAAGATTGGCTCTGGGCTAACATCCGTGCCCATCTTCCTCTACTTTATATGGGACGCTGCCACAGCATGGCCTGACAAGCGGTGCGTCGGTGCGCGTCCGGAGCAAAACCTGCGAACCTCAGGCCGCCGCAGCGGAGCAGTGCACTTAACCGCTAAGCCACGGGGCCAGCCCCAGACCACCACTCTTTATTGTGTTTCTAACAAGGCAGCCATGTCAATTGTCATTCATCATCAATATTGTGCAGAAATTTTTCTTGGAATAGAGAAATATTTCTCACTGTTTATATTCCTATCAAAAATGGTTATAAAAGATAGATGAAGACTGCATATTCAGAAACAAATGGAAGAGAGCATATTTCTTTTTGTAAGTGAAGTACATTCCCGTATGTTTAACATGCAAACACTCAGTCTGCTTATATATTTCACTCATTTATGATGCTTGAGTAGGCTCTGTAGACTTTTGAGTTTGTAACCCTTGGTTCAAGGTCTTGGTAAAAATCTCTCTGTAATATTGGTTGTATATTTTAATGTGTGGTAGAGATAAAACCGTAGCTCTTGGCAGAGACTGTTCAGGGCAGTAGAGTTACATATTCATCATTCCTTCTCCAGGAATTATAACTTCAGATACTATGTTTTAGAAGAATTAAAAGAAGTTTGAAAAAAAAAATAAGGCATCTTTAGCCATATAATCTTTTAAACAAGAAATATGAGTCATCTTGAACACTTCTGCTTTCCTCTCACATCCCATCAGTCATTAACTGGGGACACTGCTAGCTGTGAATTAGAAATAGGCGGCCTTCTTCAGGATGGATGCAGCCCTGCATCTGGATGTGCAGCTCGGTAACAAAGAGTGTGGACTACATTCAGTGCCCTGTGACCTACTCGGCCAGGCGTCCCTGAGCAGGGCACAACCTGTATAACTAATGACAGCCCTGACAAGCTGTACCTCTGAAATGTCAGTTGTACCTCTTGGTTCTTTCTTGTCTCATCTTGGGGTCAAGCTCTCACTATCTTCTGCCTAAACTGTTGCACCTGTCTTCTACCTGGTCTCCCTGCCTCTGGTCTTGCCTCATCTCAGTCCATTCTTTAGAAGACCAGAGAATCTTCTAAAAGGAAATTCAGATAATGTCAATCCCCTACTGAAAGGTCTTTAAAGGCTCCCATTGCTTAGAGCAGATTTTATAAAATGTGTCATGGAGAACGCCAGTCCTGCAGGATGCTTGCCTTAAAAGAGAGGGTCCAGGATCCTAGAAGTTTGAAGAACTTCTTTCTTCAAACTTAGACCTTTCCTGGAGATTTATAATGCACATAATCAGAGTAAAGGGTCAGAGAAAGTCTAAGCAAAGAAGCTGGTTTAACTTTGTTTAAACCAGTATTTCCCAAGCTTATTTGACAACAGAATCCTTTGTTGAGTGATGCTTATTAACACCCTTCAGATTTGATATTTCAAGGAACATACTTTGGGAAGTGCCGAATTATAGGATAAAGTCCACACTCCTTACTATTAACCTTGAAGATTCTTTAGTATTAATACTGCCTGTCCACTGGGCTATTCTCAGCCTCCAGTTTCTATCCACTCTCTACCTAAAGTTTTAATCACACAATCAGAGCACTAAATTCAACACACATATCTGTCCTTACAATGTGCAGTGTTTTAGATACTGGGTATACAGTAGTGAGCAAGATGGGCTTATAGTCTACTTATTTTTCCAACATGGAGCATGTACTTCAACCCCCTTGCAGCTTTGATTGGGGTTCCCACTGCATGGAGTCCCCTTTATACCTGTGTCCTCGTAGTTCTTACAGAATCCTCCAAGGCCCGATGCAAATGTCTGTTCCTTAGGATCCCTTCCCAGAGAGCACGTTCCGGTAGAATTACTCCTTTTTACGATTCACTTGACTTTATTCATATACTAACACATCACTGATCACATATCTAATTATTATATATCTTTCCTCTTTAACACCTTTGCATTGATCTAGTTTGTAAGCCCCCTGCGGGTGAAGATAATGCCGCATCAGTCACTACATTAGCAGCATCCAGCATGATGTCCTGATACATAATAAATATTAAACTAACATCAGCTCCTTTAGGTTTTCAGAAGAGGCATCAGGAATAAGGCCCTTCATTGGTGAGGGAATTATTCATCCTGCTTTGTTTTCCTACTTCTAACGGAATGTTATTTTAATTTTGAGTCATAGCAAGGGTCTTAGATTGCTAATAAATTAGGATAAATTAGGTAGATATCCTGTTGGTTGGAAACAAACATTATTCATTATCCCATTAAGAGAGCTATTAAAAATCCTGCATGCTCTTGTATTCAGCACAGGACAGGTAGGGTTTGTTCTTTACATATAATAAAATTAAAATCCCTGGGGAAACATGTCTCAGGATATAGCTACTAAAAGAGAAAAGTGGTTCATCTTAGATATTTAAAGTATCTTAATTACTTTCACAAGACAAAAAGGAGTATGTAAGTTTTAAATAAAGATCAATTCAGGAGACTTAAATAGATTCAGAAAGATAAATTCCAGGGTGAACATTATGATCAATATGCAATATTTAGGAAGTATTTTTCATGTATCTGTATTCAGCAAATTTATTAAATTTATATTTATATTCACCCAGTTCTTGCCTTCCAGAAGAATGTAAGACACACACCCAGTCCCAGGTCTAAATTATGCTCCTCTTCTGGGTTCCTTCACATTTCTATCAACCACCTATAAGCCTGCATTAAAACTGTTTGCCTGTGAGTTCCTTGAGGGCAGGAACTGTATCTTTCATCTTTCCATTCTCAGTACCCGGAACAGGGGGAATGAAAGCAATGTATGGAAAAGTAAGCTGCCAAAGATGAAAAGTCAGACATGAAAAATACTAGCAATGAAATAATTCCTCACTGTATCCAGAAAATGAAACCAATCACAAATATAAAATGTCAAATGTATCCATCAAATGAAAAGCCTGGAAATGTTAATATTGTATTAAGAATGTAAAAAAAATTCATATGGGTGCTCTAGTACCCCTTTTGTTATAAATTCTTGAAAATTGGACTATTGCAAAATCAAGAATGCAACAGTTTTCTTTTTAACATTTACATGGTGGTGTTTTTTTTTTTTTTAACTCTTCTCCCAGAGATAAGGGGAAAAAAAGCCAAATTATCTTTTGACCATGAAATCAAATAGATTCAGAAATCCAATAACTTAAGAGTGAATAATCACCTGATAATTTTTTTTAAAAAGCCTAAAACTTCTACTCTCTTCCCAGTCAACACTCATCTGTTTAAACTCCATTTAAAGCCTCAAATGATCCTTCATTTTTCGCTTTTTCAATAGTGGAAACGGGCTACGTAAGAACATTCTCATCATCATGCCCCAAGCAGCCCTTATCACCAGGCCTAAGTGATTAAAAACAGCAGTTGGTGAACTTTTCTGCCCACGTCAAAAGCGAAATAGATTAAATGTGTTAAATCATAGAAGATAAACGAGAGTCATACTGCCCCCGGAGTCAATGAAAAATGTATAACTCAGTTGTACATCTGTAAACTCTAGAAAGAGTCTTTTGGCCCAGCCAAAAATATTGAAAAGGCATTTGAAACAAAAGACCTCCAATAAGGACTCAATAAGTTTTTCTGCTGGGTGGAAATATAATACAGTAGTTTTCACAGATGATACTTTACAGTCTTGAATTTTATTCTCAGAGTGTTATGACGATGATCAGATATGACTTCCTACTATGTGCTATATTCACGTGGGCCAGAGTCGTCTCTGTGCTTAACACATGTACCCTCCCCATTCATTTTGTGAACCAGACCATGACATTGCCCGGACAGTTCTACTTTCTCCCAAAACTTTCTTCTCAGAAGATCAGGCCCACAAGTATTTACACTTATGTGTGAAACCTTCTGAGATCCCTGGTGGGCAGCTGGAGAAAAGTGAGCAATGAATAATGAATGTCTCTTTGTAAGAACTCTACTTAGTGGGCAGCCGGAAAATTATTTTTACTCTATGGCAAAAGCACTTTGGGAGAAATATTCCCAAACCACATTTCAGAATGTGTGAGAGGCAGCGGAGATCGCCAAGCTTTTGGCAAGATTTAACACCACAGTGTACACTCTGGGAAGGTTGAGTTATTTGTTCCAGTTGTCCTGAAAAATCTCACTTCAGACAGAAACATGTAACTTTGTGAATGAGCATCTTTCTGTTCCTTCTGGTATTGTCAAAGGAGTATGTTAGGGATTCCAATATCTGACCAACATAAGAAAAAATAATTCACTAAAATATACTGAGATTGTCTCAGGAAGCCTTGCAGTGTGACAGGAAGAGGAAACAGCTTATGAAGCGCCCAAACTGATTAGATTTTTACTAGAATAAAAAAACTCAGCAGAAAGCTTGAGATAAAGATGATTCTTGAATAGACTTAAAGGCAATAGGTATATCTATTGATCATAAAGAGTTATCAGTTTTCATGCTCCAATATATAGGCCCATTACCACGACATATAGGCTCACAGCCTTCCCTGGAAATCTCCAGAAATTATACACACAAAAAGATCACGAGGCATCAGGACATTGTGTTGGCAGTAGCTCATGGTTACCTGGCCATGATGTATGGCTGTTATCCAGGTTCTGGTCCTTTTGGTTTCAAAATCTGATGGTCAGAGGCCCACAACATATCACTGCAATCCAGGGCAGGCTGAGTATAGCTAGCCTGTCCTCTCCTACAGCTGCTTCCCCGACACACTATGATTCTCAAGCCAGCTCAAATCTCAGCACGCTTTCTCAGCACTTTTGTGTTTGGTGGGTCTGCTGCCAGGGTGATTTATTATTGAAAACCACAGGGTGACAGGAACCCTTCATGTTCTGGGTACCTAACCCACTACAACAATAATATTGAGGCCACCTGATTCACGCCACCCCTTCAGAGCACTTTCAAATCTGTAATCTCATTTGATTCTCCCAACAAATTGACTAGGGAAGTTGGTCAAGCAATAGTAATCTCATTTGACAGCAAATAGAAGACCAGCAAGGTCAAAAGCCTTGCCTAAAGTCACTCAGCTCATGGGTGACAGTACAGTCTGACAAGACATAGCGCTTTGTGAAATCCAGGCTGATGTTACGACAGCCTCACAGACTCATAGGGCACCAGCTCAAATTCACTTCCACTCCTAGGAAAAATCAACTAAAAATCGGAAAGTATCATGTCTTCATACATGAAAGTATTGTATTGTTTATACAAGAATACTTTGAATTCACTATTCTCGATCTGAAATATGTGTTGTACATTCAATAACTACTTCTTGGATTCCTGCAATGTGAAAGAAAGCGCTGTGGGGGAGAGAGATAGGGAGATGAACAAAAACACCATCTCTGCCCCTTATGTGAGTTTGCCATCTAGAAGAGACAACAGGCATTTTACAAATAATGAAGGGAGGATGGAAGTGAGAAAAAGCTCCATATGTGGGCTATATACGAAAGTAGTCAGTCTAAACATTCCTAATGGCATCATGGATCCTATGGTGCCATTTTAAATGCCACGCTAGTGTCCTGGGGAACCTCGTGTTTTAAATGAATGCGCTTTAGTTTTGGAAAACCAAAGTCCCAGAAAAGAAATCTGTTATTGATTTCTCTTTTTATAAAGTGATTATAGAATTCTTTCTCATAAAATGAGATGTTTTCGAATCTTTCTGGTGTGATGTATTTGTGTTATTTGGAGGGCTGTCCAGAGGATTTCTCAAGGTTGTGCTTATCCCTAAGACCTATACTTCTCCCAAAGTGCCATAGAAGAAAAGATCATAGGTTTTACACATCTTTTTTATGGGTTTATAGGACATCAAGTTTATTTGCCACTGATTCTTGGCACCATCCCCACCTCCCTCCAATCCCTGTGTCAATGTGAACAAGGGAATAAGTAGTTCTAGTTGTTTCTGGTAGCCTTCTTAGAGCCAAGAGGGATGGCAGCTTCTGGAGGACCTGACACTGAAGACAGCAGGGTGGAAGAATTAAGTCTCTTAGCACTGTTACACAGCTAAGCATTCCTAGCGTGACACGGTTCCTGGACTTCTGTTATGTGAGTTATGTGAGTAATGCATTTTCCAATTTAAAACAAAGTTTATTCTTCCCAAATTTCAGTAACTTATTCTATTGAATTTTAAAAACCTGACTGAAATATACTGAGAATTCTGACTGTTATATTTAGTAATTCTATGTAAAAATTAAACTAACCAGGTAAATTCTTACCTAATGGCTGGGTCATCAATTATTGTTATTCACATGACTTTATCATGGATTCTTTTATGAATAGACTTTCATACACATACCCTTTAACTGTGGTTTAGGAAGATGCTCTGAGTGAGGTCCTTAACCTGCCTTTGGATTGCTGTAGGTAGGGATTAGGATCAAATTACTTGCATCTGACATCATCATATTATAATAGAACAAAATGCTCTTTGCTATTCTTTAGACCATAAGTACTGTGGCTACCCAGAGAGAAACCCTATTCGTAATGAAAGGACCACAAATGAATGGAAATCAGAGGCTAAAATCAAGAGCTGGTGTATCTTCTTTGTTACAGACTGTAATCAGTAGTCCAGGCAGATTACTCGAAATTCCAATTTCTTGCCCCTCTGCTGACAGTACACTTCATCTTCTGCTTTTCCAAACATTTTGAATTGTGACTGAGAATTCTGTGAGGTATTACTGTTTCAGTCTTCTGAAAGTTGCAATTAAATACACTTTAAATAGATGTTACCTTGCCACCTTTTTTGGAAAGGTATAAGAGAAAAAAAATTAGCCATCAGAGGAAAAGAATTCATAGTTAAGGCTCTTTCTTCTTCCTTAACCACATTCTGTTGTCTCTTTATGGCAACAAAGGTCTGTAATCAGTCTGGTTCCAGCTTTCTAAAGACATCAATAAGATGGGCAGGGGTGGGAGGATCGTGTTTCCTTTTTACATGTACGAAAGGAGGAAAAAAAATAAAAGACCACCCTAGAAGTGATTGAAATTGCATCTAAGTGACAGATCTTTTAAATAAATGGGTCAGATTCTGACTTTATAGCTCAAATACCAGGAATCTTTCCTTCTCAAAAGGGTATAGGTGTTACTATATTTATGCTTTTCTTCATAAAGACAAAATTTCTACCTTACCAGTAGCTAAATGAGGACTGGGGCCTTCTAGAGAGTTTGGTAGGACAATGCTAACGGCCTCTGGCAGCAAGGATTCAGAGAGAAAGTGCAGGTCTCTTAAAATGAATTTGTTCTTTTAGTAGTCTTATGTGGGTCTGATCAAAACCTAAAGGATCAATTGGCATTATTTATTTTCTATTACTTAACAATTTTGCCTCCAAATGCCATTCTTCTACTCCATTTCACTCTTTCGCAGTGTAATTGGGTTCTACTGAATCAATGGGAATCGTTTTCATGGTTATCTGAACGCAGTCTGGTGGCCTGAGGGTGAAGAATTACGGTGTGCTCTGCAGAGGGTGCACATCTGGGCTTGGAGAGCATCTTGAAAGGCTGGGGTCATGAAAGTCAGTATCTTGTTTATTTCATGAAGGTGGTGGGCTGGGGCCACCTCAGCTCAGGCTCTCTGCTGGTGCTTTTCAAATGGCAGCTCCAGATGGAGATATGAAATGTCTGAGTCAGCACAAACAAGTCGGCTGCCGATAATAATGAGACTTCTCCCCCACCTGAAAGAGCAACTGGGTTCCCAACTAGAGAACTGTGCAGAAGGGTAGGCTCACACAATACTTTCAAAGAGCCATCTCCACGACAGTGGAGAGAAAGAAAAACAACACTTGTGGATCACATAGGCCCGTGTTCCACTCCCAGTTTTTCCACTGTTTCTGAGCAGTACCAACCTTTGGCAAGTTATTTAAATTATGCATCAAAGTCCACGTATGTTATATGGGAATAGCGATATGTACCACACAGAAATTTTACTAGAATTAAATGAAATACTATGTTAACTATTCAGCAAACATTTTTAGACCACCACCTACCTGCCAGGTAGTCATTGGGGATACAAAGGATCCTCCACCTCTGTCTTCCAAGAGCTTTTTTTTTTCCTATTGCAAAATGATTAGCTTAACACCCCCAGCACATCACATAATTACCATTTCTTTTTTGTGGTGAGAACATTTAAGATTTACTCTCTTAGTAGCTTTCAAGTATATAATACAGTATTTCCAAAGAAGACATATAGATGGCCAACAGGCACATGAAAAGGTGCTCAACATCACTAAGCATCAGAAATGCACATCAAAACCACAATGAGCTATCACCTCACGCCTGTTAGAAAGGCTATCGTCCAAAAGACAAGAGATAACAAGTATTGGCGAGGATGTGGAGAGAAGGGAACCCTTGCGCACTGTTGGTGGGAATGTAAGTTGGTGCAGCCAAGAGCTTTGAGTCTAGTAGTGTATTTAAGTGTTCAAAACAGTGCCTTGCATGTAGCTGATGTTTAATAAATGTAAGTTTGCTTTTTACTAAATCCTTTTCCTTTAAAAATTTTAAAATTTTATTAATCATTTTTATAATTTTCCTTTAAAATTGTTAACATGTTCATGGAAACAGAGCACTAACTGCTATCATTAATTCTTATTTGTCTTTCTATCTGTATCTATCTATCTATCTATCTATCTATCTATCTATCTATCTATCTATCTATCATGTCCCTGCTCCCTTCTAATCATTCATTCACATACAGTCTGTATTCATCAGTTTAACACACACACATCTGGAATGAACAAAGAATTTAGTATTCAGTGCCTCTGGGGTGGCTAAGAATTTGAGAGCCAAAGCTGTATAAATAGTAATTTTCATGACACTGGCCTCATGGAATCGTCTTAATGAAAATGACTTTGTTCGAAGATAGTGAAATCCTCTTCCAGGAAAGACCTCTGTGTGAACTGCAATGACTATTCTTGTAGAACTGTAATTCAGCTTTACAATCATGAAAATGGCTATGATTAGCCCCCTAGTCACCTGAAAGTGTTAATGCTACTTCCCAAAGTGTCAAGCAAACAATCAAGGAAAAGGGCATTGGTGCTGGAAGAACCAAGCTCATCATTCAGCACAAGGTGGGGTCAGATATGCATGCTCCAAGTCAGACATGACTTGCTCAGACTCAACTGGGAGCCTCTAGATGGCGGAATTCTAGAATCCTTGCCTGTTTTTATTCACACATTCGATTAGCTACCAAGTTCTGTTAATTCTACCATACAAATCTATCTAAAATCTCTCTCCTCTTCTCCATCCTTACCTTAGTTCAGATCCCATTCAGTCTCCTCTAGACCAGGGCAATAGTCTCCTGACTTGTCTCTTTTAATCTAATCTTGTGCTAGCTCTATTCCATGTTCCCCGTTGCAGGCTCAGGAATCATTTTGGAAGGCACATACAATCGTTTGCTCACCAACAAACGTGAACACCATGCCCAGTCTTCCTGTCTCTGTGTTTTTATGCCCACACCTATTCCTTCTTTCTGGAACATACAGATGTTATTCTTTGTTCTCCTTGCCTGCTTGGCAAACTTTTTCTTTTCAATTTTGAGTACTTATAATATTCGAAGGAAACAAGTGCTTACTTTTTAAAAAAACTAATAGACTTTATTTTTTTAGAGCAGCGTTATGTTTACAGAAAAATTGATTGAGAAGTATAGACTTCCTACATACCCCCTCTTCCCAGTTTCTCCAATTATTTATATCTTGCAATAGTGTGATACATTTGTTACAACTGATGAACCAATGTTGGTATGTTTTTATTAACTAAAGTCCCTAGTTTACTTTTAGAGTTCACTCTTTGTGTTGTATATTCTTTGGGTTGATAATTGAGTAATGACATGTGTCCACCATTATAGTATAATATAGATTAGTTTTACTGCCCTAAAAAACTCCTGTGCTCTACCTATGCATCCCTCTCTCCCTCCCTACAAAATCTTGGCAACCACTGAAATTTTTACTGTCTCCAAAGTTTTGCCTTTTCTAGAATGTCATAAAGTTGGAATCATACAGTGTATAACATTTTCAAATTGGTTTATCTCACTTAGCAATATGCTTTCAAGTTTCCTCCATGTGTGGCTTGATAGTTCATTTTTTTTTTTATCATTGAATAATATTCTATTGTATGGATGTACCACAGTTTGTTTATCCATTCTTCTATTGAAGGACATATTGGTCGCTTCAAAGTTTTGGCAATTATGAATAAAGCTGTTATAAACATTCGTGTCCAGGTTTTTGTGTGGATATACATTTTCAACTCATTTGGGTAAATATTGAGGAGCATGACTGCTGGATCCTATGTTTAATTTTGCAAGAGACTTCCAAACTGTCTTCCAAAGAGGTTGTACCATTCTACACTCCCACCAGCAATGAATGAGAGTTCTTGTTGCTCTGCATCCTCACCAGCAAACATTGTTGTCAGTGTTTTCGGATTTTAGTCATTCTGATAGGTGTGTAGTGTGTATCTCATGGTTGTTTACCTCCTCTTTTTTCGAGCTCAAGTGTTCTACCTTTGAAATGCCCTCAGAACTTTCTTATACCAAGTGTTGATGTTCTTGAACTAGAACCTCTATGACTTCTATGATTTTTAGAAATCTCCACGTAATGCAACTACCATTTATGTGCTTAATGAATATTTTATTAATCATAACATTGTTTGCCAACCAAGTCAGATAAGTAATTTTCCAATATAAACTTAGATATAGCCTAGATATTATTTATAATATCTAGATTTGACATCACCAGTAACTGCAACACCTCTGAATCTCAGTTTCAAACATAGCCCTCTGTGATTATCATCTCCTATGCTTCCAGCCTACCTCCTCTGGTACTCCTGCTCAAACAGCACTGTTACTCATGAGACCAGTATCCATTGGTCTTTCCACGTGTTCACTATCCACCACGACTTTCATTCATCTTCCTCCTTACTCAGCTTGGATTACCCGCTAGCCTACTCAAGAGCTTTACTCTCGCAATTTTCACTTTTTTCTACTGGATCACCATTTTTGATTCCTTCAGGACTGGATCATTTACTTAGGAACAAAAACATGCCTTCATAGTACTCACCTTAACAAAACAATAAAACAAAAACTTTGCTTAACTCAAACCTTTGTGTTGTTGTTATCGACTCATTTCTTCACTCTCTTTCACAGCAAAACTCCTCAAAAGAGTTGGCGCTACTTGCTATCTCCACTTCATAAGTCCCCCCTCCCCTTCAACTGGGCTTTTGCCTCCACAATTCCATTGAAATAGATCTTGTCAATGTCACCAATATTCTACACTAGCCAAAGCCAATGGTCCCTTCTGTCTTCACCTTACTTGATCTCTTACTACTTGTGACACCTCCAACCATAGCCATTTTGAAGCACTGTCTTCTCTGGGCTTCCAAGGCACCGGTGCTTGCCTGCTTTCCTCCTGCCTTCACTACCTCCACCTTTGCAGTCTTATTAAGGTGCTCACTGCCCAAAGCTTTTAGCTCTTCTATTCTATTTACACTCCCTTGTCTCATGGCTTCAAAAATTATCCATGTGGTAATGACACCCAGCTTTAGATCTCCAGCCTGGGGTCTTTCCCTAGAGCTCCAATTCCCAGTGTAAAATCCTTTAATGCTTTCCCATTGTATTTGGAGTAAAATACAGTGTTTCTTAATCATGTCTTGCAGGGTTATGACACGTGGCACCATTGGAAGCTGCATGAAACTTTCACATTCATTGCCAGTCCTCTAACTATTTCCCCAACTCCTTTACTCACTGCTATCTTACCCAATTACTTGGTTCCAGCCCCTCACACTGGCCTTCTTTCTGTCCCTGTAATGTCTCAAGTTCATTTCTGTTAGGGGCCTTTGTACTTGCTGTTGCTTCAGCTGGTAAATCTTATCCCTTACCTGCCTCTTGTTTCCATTTAGGTCTTAACTCAAATAAGACCTCCTCAGAGAGGCCATTTGTTAACTACATTTGCTAAAGTAACTCCCCCAGTCACTCCAGTCCTTTATTTTACTTCTTAACATATTTCTTGTCCATTTCATCCCACTTCAACATAAGCTATATGAGGGCAGGCACTGTGATTGTCTCATTCTCTGCTTTATCCTCAGTGCCTGGCACGGACTGGATGCTCAATACATACATTTGGTGTCAGCTGATATTATCTCATTTAATTTCTAAAGCAAATGTTACTTAGCTTTTAGGGTTCAATCCAAATGATTGATTTTTTTACCCTACTTCCCTGGGCAAGGTCAGCCTCTGCTTCCTCTAGCACTTTTATAACCTCTGGTACAGACCCCTATTTGAGCCCTTATCAATGTTCATTGTGATTGTTTGCTTGACTTGCCCCCGTAAGAATTTGCTGTATCTCCAGTTTTTAATCCAGTGCCTGATATATATTAGGCAGTCAAATAGGTGGGGGTCCCACTGACATAAGTGACACTAAACTGAACCTCAGCTTGCCTCTCTCTCCCCGCCAGAGATTATCCTTTTTCCAGAAGAAGCAGGTAGAACCCCATACACAGGGTGTGGTTATTAAGAACTCGCACCATAATTAAATTAGTGATGTTTTCCTGTATACTAAAACATCAGACACTCATAAAGAGCTTTGTAGGCTTGAAAGTTTCAAGCAGCTTCCAAAGGTACCAATTTATCACAAGGGAGCTACTGAGGACCCAGAACATGCTGGTTTATTAGGTAGTAGCACCTCTTAAACAGATATTTCCCAGCAAAGTATACTTACAAGTGCTGTTTTGTTAATCAAATGTCAGAGCAAAGCAACTAATTAACACTAGAAAAAGTCTTTCAAAACTGACGTAAAGAACATGAAGAAGCATTTACTTACTCTTAAAACAATCATCTATGTTGTGATGATTCCCAAATCTGTAACTCCAGCTTCACTTTCTTCTATAAGTTTTGTCCAAATGGGAAGTTGCACTTTTTTGGCTCCCTTGCATCTCAACTACACTGTTTCAAACTCAACCCACCATCTTCTTTCTCAAACCACATCTGCCTCTTTTATCCAGGAACCACCAAGCTCTCATTTATCTAAGCTTATAGAGCTAGTTGTAGGCTCTCCCCTCTACTTTTCATACTGTTGTTGGTTCTTCCTTCCAAAGGACTGCTATCCCTGTCTTCATTTCTGTTTCTATTGCCCACCCCCCCGGGCCTGGTCTATAGTTTGATAACTAAATAACCATCACATATCTGGGATTCAAGCCTCAAGTCTTGTCCTCATCTAGGACATTGTACACACGATGCTGAAACACTCTATCATTTTGCAGATAAGAGACCACTAAGACTACCAAATTCCATCATTGTCTTACCCCATCCAACTTATTCAAATTGGTTTCCTGAACTTTCAAACATGAGTCCTGGGCTGGAAACCCCAGAATATGTGATGTTCAGTTGAGTCTTCACCCCAAACCTTCCAGAACACAGAATTATTTTATTCCTCTATTAAGTGGTTACCAAGCACTCTATTTCTTCCAGTGGCTCCCAGTTGTATCTAAACTCATCAATAAGGCACACGAAGCCTGTTGACATCCAGCTTTGCTCCTCAGTCTTTGCTACTCTTGTGTTCCCACCGTCCCTGTCCCTTTCCCCACTCCATGTCTCCCTCCCCTCTAGGTTCCAATCAACTACCTATGCCTCATCAAACCTGCTCACATTTTATGTCTGGAACACTCTGCTCAGTTTCTCCATGGGACTAAATTCCAATCATTTTTAACGTTAAATTCAGTGGTTTTTCTCCTCAGGGAAGCTGTCCTTCATCATCTCTCCACACTCCAAATCAAGCAAACCTTCTCTGTGATTCCTCGCACGGCACTTATCAAAACTATCCCAGAAGGTTTGTTTACTGTCCATTTTTTCCTCACCAAATCATGAGCTCTTTGAGAGGAGAAACAATATTTTATTGATCTTTGTACCTCTAGATACACAGTAGGCACACAAAATAAGCTTACGTACGGAATGAGTGAGTGAGTGATGGATAAAAGAATATCTGTTCAAATTCCATCCTCCTTTCAGGAGCATAGATTGAGTCACTTCACTTCCACAAGCTCCTCCTCTATGATTCAAATTCTATTTCGATTTTTCTATTAATAGATTCCTATAGCACCCAGCCATTCTCTGTATTATAATTAAATTATATATTGCCTTTACTCAAGTCTTGCTTCCTCATTCCTGAAAGACAGGTCTCTTAACACCTTTCTGGCAATGCTATTAGCACCTATTACAAGAAATAATTAGTAAATTGATGAATGAATGAAATGGATGAAAAATAGATTCCCAGATGGAAAACATAAAACCAATGGAAGAAGTAAAACTGAAGTCAGAAGGCAAAGTAATTCTGAGAAAGGTGATGGACAACTATAGGCAACTGGAATTTATGATCTATAACTTGAACATGAAACTCTAAACAATACAATTAAAGTCATTCATTCAAAAACATTTATTACATGATTTTTATGTGCTGTCATTATGCGAGGCACTAGTATTAAGCCATAATTTAATTTACTGAGAAGACCAAATACCACCCTTAAATTGTTAAAAACCCCTATTCTATTAGAGATATAAAGAGAGGATACAGACGAAGGAGCAACCAACTGTTCTCTTGAGGGTTTTCTTACTGTCCTAAATGCTTTTCTCCCAAAAGAAAAAACTTAAGGCCTCACAGAAATTCTTCAGCCACCAGAGAGCAAGCCACTTTCTTTACTCTAGATTTGCGATAATACGAAAGCCATTTGCTATGCAAAGATTACCAAAAAGAAGTAAGAGTGAATCTGGATCACTTGAATGATGCCGGACCTCATGGTCTAAATGCTGTTTTGTAAAGCCTGCATCTTTGTGCCTTTCAATGGGGAAAGAACTGGGAACATCTGTGAGATGGAGCTGAAAGATGGGTGCTGTTGCTCTATGCCAGCATTTCTTAACATGGGCAGTCTTTCCATTTGGGGTCATATAACTCTGTGGGGGACTGTCTTGTGCATTTTGGGGTGTTTAGCAGCATTCCTGGCCTCTACCCACTATAGGCTCCCCTACCCTCCACTACTGTGACAACAAAAAAAATGTCTCCAGACATTAGCAAATGTTCCTTGGGGGCAAAATTGCCCCTAGTTGAGAACAAATGATCTATGCCACGCTTTGGAAATATTTCTACGTTTGAGAATAACTGGAATGCAAACCATCAGTTTCCTCATGCACATTTCCATATTCAATAAAAACATTTTTCCTCTCAATGATTTTGACTATGAGTGTTTTTTTTGACATAGGTATTTACATTTTATATATGGATAGGTATCTCTTAATCACATTGTACATACCGTTTCATCTCTGATCTTTTACTTACCTTTTTTAGCTAATTCTAAATATTCAGGATTTCTCTTAATAATACGGATAACTCATCTTCTACTATTAATTAAAGTAAAGCATTGGTGACTTCAAATCTAGGCTCTGACAATCCTTAGATTACTAAAAAAGACTACCAAAGAGTAAAAGGTGTAAAACACTGCAGCAATATAAAAACACTCCCCGGAAAGTGTCAGAGACCTAAAGGCCGCATCTAATGAGTTTTAGTTGTTCAGCTGCCTGTACAGAGGCCTGGGAATGTCACAATTGCCCAGCATCTTCCCTCAAAGGCTGAGAACCTTGAGAAAGAGCAGCAGTGACAGAGACTGCAAGAATAAAAATAAAGAGAAGAAAAGAAAAGGGAACTGGGGAGACTAGCCTCGGTGGGGGCAATGGTAGGTGGTCACAGAACAGCAAGTAGCAGGTAGAGAAGCTAGCAGCCTACGGGTAAGACAAAGACAGAAAAACATGTGGGAAGTTTAGGATGTCACCTTAAGGACAAAGATCATCTCTAGGGTGTGTGAGAAAAACAGAAAGGGCTCCTACACAAGATGAACACCAAAGACTTTAAAGAAAGCCAGCGCCTCTCCTCCATCAGTGCCCACTTTGCCAGTGGTCTGCATCTGCTTCTGCAGCCCAACCACATCACCACATTTGATGTCATGATGGCACTCAACTCTATTCCTCTAGTCTGTTCAGGATGCATTCTCTATACAGAATTTTCAATTACAAACCAATTAAAAATAAAAACTTCTAGCTACCAAGTCCTCTTCTCAGACACTTTCATTTCACACCATGCCCCCCCCCTTTTTTAAAGCACTTACAACTCTAGCTAAATAATGATTTGTGTAGCTTTTATTTAATGTTTGTCTTCCCCGACAGACTACAACTCCCATAAGCTTAGGGACAATGTTTTAGACACCACTATATACCCAATTTCTGAGTCAGTGGCTTTTGGCACTCAATATTTATTTTTTTAAAAATGAGTCTTTGATTATCCAGTTTGTTCTCTGAGGGTACCAGATATCAGAAGGAAGTCAGATTGCTAAAAATCAATATGCTGAAATAAGCAATGTACAGAATGAACAGTTTGCCAAAGCAAATTTGCCAAAAATCAATATGCTAAATTTACCAAAACATTTTTTTTTGTAACTGTTTACAAAGTTAATGGAAATTCATATTACATTGGGTGGTTTTAATAGCTTTTGAAGATTTTAGGGAAGCGTTAGATGACTATTTTTTCATTTTGTCTTAAGAGCAGCATTTTAGCGAATGTCCTTTTTTACTGGAAGTTAAGAGTGAGAGTGATTTAGACTTCTACTAAATAGATCTAATATTAAGAGAAATTTGATAGTGTCCTGATCTTTTGAGTAATCCCATCCTTATTTCCTTTCTATGGCATTGGACAGTTTTCACTTTTCATGTTGAATCTGTCTGCCCACTGCTACCAAGTTGACACTTCCCATTTATTATATATCCCAGTTGCTAGATAATAACAAATGAGCTTATCATTTGAGATTGAATGATTTTTGACATTCTAGATTTCGTTAGCTGTTTTCGTTAGCTGTCATTTTCTATTATTTTAGACTTCAGCCGTTCTTACATTTTCAGCCAGAGTGACTTATCAGCCTTAATTTGGTGCTTCTGGCAATTCACTTGTTAAATTTTATCATATCATGTGTGAAGAGATTGGTTTTGGGGATCTGAGTATCTTCCATCCTCTGTCATTAAAAATATTTCAAATTTTAGGCATGTTCTTTTACCAATTACTCAAAGGATATATCAGCTTAAGATTTGTATTTCTAACAACCAGTAGCCAAAATTTCACCATTTCCTGTTGATATGGTCACTCTGGATCTTTCCTCAGCAAATTTATATTTATGATGAATATACGGCAAACTAATGTCATCCTGAAATTGTGATAGTTGACTATAAAATATATGTTTCTGAATATTAATCATATTGATAAGATAATTAAGCTACCTGTGACCCTTAGTTTTTGAGACATTAAATACCCTTAAAATGCTGGATATAGAAAAGTAAAACCCTGAATTAGAACTTCCTAGAAATTGTCAAAGCTGTTAAAACAGTTCCATCCAATATGGAGTTCTGTAAATTTTGTAATTGGTATTTTAGTAAATTTGATAAAGTGATTTAAACCTCTAGATAGCAGAGTTATTTTGGTAATTGATTAATTTAAAAATTAAAAAAATAAACTGTCTACTTGTAGAGAGATAATGGAGAGATGAAAAGTCTCTCCGGTGTGGCACCCTGGCAAGGCTTTTGCCACTATTCCACTCGTAATTCAGTAGACAGAAATGCTGAAAAGAAGTCTCTATATAAATATATTAACCTGAGAATTATAGTAAACAAAAGGAATCTCTGCTGTGAAGAAAAAAATAAAAGCGCTTTATAATCCTAAACTAATGTCTTACTAAGAAACTTGCCCAGTGCTTTTATTAAAAAAATCTCAACTGTATCTGAGACCACAGATTATAGAAAGAAAATGGCCATTTAAGATACCTTTTAAGATGCTAGACTTATGCAGAATCAGTTTAAAAAAACCCAAAACTTCTAAAGTAAGAAAGTCCTTTTTTTTTTGCTTTCTTTCTTCTGTTAGATTGCTTGGAAGCAAGCATTTAATTTGATACCATCACACTGGGAGCTGTGTTTATAGAAAATGAATGCCAAAGGATAGGAAATCAAACTGAACACTACACTTTGATTAGGTAGTTGGGGGATGGACTTTTC
This sequence comes from Diceros bicornis minor, assembly GCF_020826845.1. Classification (NCBI taxonomy): domain Eukaryota; kingdom Metazoa; phylum Chordata; class Mammalia; order Perissodactyla; family Rhinocerotidae; genus Diceros; species Diceros bicornis. The sequence goes on from NC_080746.1 coordinate 40,761,970, forward strand.
TCTTTGAGACCCAAGCTTGAACCTGAAGAGGATTTTCAAAGTTGGATTGTAAATTTTTTTTCCTTTTTTTTCTGAGGAAGATTCACTCTGAGCTAACACCTGTTGCTAATCCTCCTCATTTTTTTTTTCGCTTGAGGAAGATTAGCCCTGAGCTAACATCTGTGCCAATCTTCCTCTACTTTGTATGTGGGTCACTGCCACAGCATGGCTAACGAGTGGTGCGAGTCCACGTTCGGAAACCGAACCTGGGCCACTGAAGCAGAGCACGCTGAACTTAACACCATGGGGCCAGCCTGTGGATTGTAAAAATTTTTAATGGCTGTGGACAAAGGGCTTTTGTTCTGATGTAGCTAATGTCAATGACGTGGAGTTGAGAAGTTTTTCTAGCTAGACCCGAGCATTCTGCTCTCCACCTATAAGGAGGAGGCCCCTCTCTTAGGAACAGTTGGCAGTGGGATGACGATCTTATAGCTTTAACAAGGCTGTGAGATCATATTCAGCAATTTACCCCTACCTGCTGCTGATTTTCCTTTTGACAGGTAGCTTAACCAAGACTGTGGATGTTATTAATTTCTTTTCTCATATTAATCAATAGGGTTTAGGGTGTTATTTCCCACTCTTGTCTTGTTGTGTTTCTCATATTCATGTGGATGCTTTGGTCTGCTCCTGAACTTTTCTCATTGCTGCGAGAAAAGTTCTCCCTGGTAAATAACCAGAATCAGAATATAAATCATAATGTAGTTGATCCTTAATCACCCAAAGTGTACTAACCACAGCATAATGTTAATCCCATCTTGGGTTTCCTCTGCTTCTCCAGCTAAATTAGGCTCCTATTTAATGGCATGCAATTTAGGAACACAAAGAAATCTTTATGCCAAACAAATCTGTGGCAAAACTCAAAAGCAAAATTTAAACAATTTTAGCAATAGCTGTTATCCCTGCCACTTCCAGTGGGGAGATTAATACAAAATTTAATGCACATGTAATATTATGACTGTATATGTAACAACACCCAGGGCCAAATCATCTTCATCAGGAGACTTACTTTAATTAAAATGGAAGGAGTAAACTGGATAATGGCTGGATAGCCACTAGTGATAGTGGCTATTACAGATTTGGTGACAGCACCAAACCAGATTCATCTAGACTGTTTGTCATCATGGATTGTAAAACCAGCCACAGAATTTTGTAACTCCTCACATCAAGAGGTAAATTCTATTTCCCTACCTTTTGAATCTGAGCTGGCTTGGTGTTCTGGACTGAATGTTTCTGTTCCTCCCCAAATTCATATGTTGAGATATAATCCCCAATGTGACAGGAGGTGGGGTCTTTAGGAGGTCATTAGGCTCCACCTCCATGAATGAGATCAGTGTCCTTATAGGAAGAGACCAGAGAGCTAGTTGGCTGTATTTCCTTTATGAGAGGATACAATGAGAAGTAAGCAGTCTACAACCTGGAAGGGGGCTCTCATCAGATCCCAAGCGTGCTTACACTCTGGATCTTGGACTGTGTATCCAGTCTGTGGCACTTTGTTATAGCAGCCCAAACTGACTAAGACATTTGGTCACTTGCTTTGACTAATAAAATGCAGTGGAAGTAACACTGCGCAAGTTTCGATCCCGAGCCTCAAGAGGCTTTGTGGTCTCTGCTCTTGCCACACTTAAATCCTGAGATCACTATATGACCAAGCTAGAGAATAAGAAGCCATGTGAAGGAGAACTGAGCACCTCAGATGCCAGCTGCCAATCGTGACATATGAGTGAGTTTATCCTAGATCAGCCAGCCTACTCATCAGCTGACCGCAATCTCCTGAAAAAGCCCAGCAGAGATCAGCCAAGCCAGCCCAGATAAGTAGAAGAACCCAGCAATCCACAACACTGTGAGCTAAATAAAATGGTTGTTGTTTTAAGCCACTAAGAAGTGTTACATGGCAATAGGTAACTGATGCAATTGTGTTTTATATTTCATACCTTTGTCTCTCCAGAAGCAGCCCCTATCACAATGAAACTCAATAATCCCCCACTTGGCATGAGTATCAAGGATGTAGCATTTGTATATCATAAGATGCAGCCATAGCCACAGACAAGACAACTTCCAGAAAATTCCTTAGGCAGTTGATGTTTACACCTTCAATGTTGCAATTGCTGTTTGTTTCAACTGAAGGTTTATTAGGATCTCCGATGCCTATATAAGTATATGTAAATTATACTATTATTTCATTCCTTCATCAGGACACAGCTTTTTAAAAAATCAGCTTGATGAGATATAATTTGTATGCCATAAAGTTCACCTGTTTAAAGTGTGCAATTATGTGGTTTTTAGTATATTTACAGAGTTGTGCAATTACCAAAATCTAATTTTTGAACATTCTCATCACCCCCAAAGGGACACAGCTTTTCACTTCACATTTTTCTATTACTGGTAGCTGATAAGACCCTTTAACATCCCATTGAATGTATAATAACATATTTCCTGCATTAGCCCAATTAGCCCACATTGCAACACATAACGTGTGCCTTGTTACATTCTAAATGCCTTGGCATTTAGAATTGTGGACTATCACACAGAAATCCTAAGAGGATAACAAATGCTGAGTTCAAACATTATTTGCATTAACGGAGCTTATTTAGCAGATTTTGAATTTGAAGCCCTGTATAGTTTAATAATAATTCACTTTTTAAAATACAAAAAAATTAAGCAAATTTAGATGGCTATTAAGACACTCAAATTGCTATTAACAAGATGGACAAGAGTTAAGTTCCAGAAGCTGGAGTGTGGACTCTAGAAATGAGGATGAAGAAATGGGATAAATGAATAGAGTTGAGGATATGTTGCAGACTTCTAAAAGTGTTAGAAAACACTTCTACTGCTTTCTCACCCGACGTTCAATACTGTCAAGTTGAAAGTCCTTCTTCACCAAATGTTCCACAGTTTAGTATCTCAAGACGTTTTTAATGAAAACATATCTCCAAGTTTACGGCAAAAAATGGCAGGAAAATAGATCTATTTTATAGAAACTAACTCTGTAGCTCACCTATGTGTACCCATCCACTTCCTAAAGAAAAGGTTAACTGGATTACATTTTTAAAGCATTTTAAATTATAGGTTGAAACAACTATATTAGTAGTGACTTCTTGTTTCATTTCAGTGTCTCAAGCTCTAGGTAAAAGAAGATAATCAATCTCAGAGTTTCAAAGATATTAAAGTGCTCCTGAAGATCAATCAGTGATTATTCCACAGCAGTTTTTAGAACCTAAGAGTTATGCGCTATGTTAAGCAGTGCGAGGATACAAATGAAAATCAACCTCTTATTCTACTTAAAATATCCTCCGGGATAGCTCTGAAAAGGGGATATATTTCAAATTCTAGATCCCTATATTCAACAAGTTCTCCTCATAAATGACATTAATTACGCCCCTATGATATGGAAAAAAACCTCAAGGGAGAGTAATGCAATGAATTTATTGACCACTTAAAATGTGCTATGAGAGACATAAGGGTGAGTAACACTCTACCCCGATGGAGTAACCTGACAGCATTACTCTCAGCTGTTCCCCAAGCACCAGGTTTCCTTCCACAGAGGAAGGACAATGGAAAATAAAGTCTTACTTGGACTTTTTCCAGTGAGTCTCAGGAGTTAGCATCCATGTATTAATTACCAAGACCACACTTACTTCCAAAGAAGGTTTGAGGAGATTTAATACTTAATAGGAAAAGTGTGTGTGTGTGTGTGTGTGTGTATACATATATCATTAAAATTATATATATATATATATATAATTAAAGAATGGTAAAAGACAAGACTTGTGGGTGTGGGTATGGTAGGGATAATAATATGAGAAAATCTAGGATAAGGGAAGCCACTACTATTTATCACAACAGGTAGTTTTATAACAGATGGCTAAACTCCTCATCTGATAGAGGAGGAAATACCTCCTAGCCCCAGCTCTATACTCTGGGATCCTGCTGCATGGGTCTTCCCTAGGAAACAGTGAATAACCTAGAGGACAGTGTCCTGAGCAGCACTTTTAAAAAATATTCAGAGACAGGTGGACATGGCTGTGTAGTATAACAACTTTAATAAAAATCAAGAACATAGTGCTGTAAAAATATTTCCATGGGAAGCCAAAGTAGCCTGATCCAGGTAGACGGTGTTCTGGCGGTCTGACTTGACACAAGGATCTAGCTCAAAGCATAGAGAAGAACCAAATTCTAACATTTCTCAACCATTCCTTTGGGGGTTTCAACTTATAGGAGATGCAGAGCAGGTCACTCAAACTTAAGATCATTGGATTTACCTGCAGTGCACTTGCTCTCTGATGGGACTTGAAGCATCAGGATCGGATACAGAGAAACTAATGTTCACTTGTAGAAATTCATTCATACACAGATATTTACTGAGCACTAATGTGCTCGGCACTAATCTAGTGCTATGTGTCAAGCACTAAGCTAGAGGCTGGAGATTCAGTGGAGAACAATACAGACTTGGTCTCAGCCATTATTGAGTTTACAATCTGCTAAAGGTAAAGAAATAAATGATAAGTAATTTTTTTTTAAGATAATTTCAGGTCCAAGGTGCTACGAAGATACTTGTAATAAAGAATAGTAGAGTCTGATTCCATTTTTCAATTTGACTGCTGACAGCTTTCAGGCTCCACCACACTCACTTCCCCTTCTGTCCTACATCTGGTCAGGCTCATGAGAAAACCCAGGTTCTCCCTCCTTCGATGCTGGCAAGAAGTTCAAACCATGCCACATCCAGCTTGAGAGAAGGAACCCTCATCCTAGCCCCACCCCAACCACTATATAATCCCAAGCCAGTCTCCTTTCCCTACTTTCTCAAGCCATTTTTGGACCAGCTTGGGAGTTGACCCTGTTCTCCTCACAAAGCACATTTTCAAGTTAATGAACCCTGTCATACCCTCTCGGTGAATGTGTGGTATCAAGAGTCTCGATATTTGAACCAAAGTTTGGATGGAGGGTCCATCTCCCCTCTGAGGAGTGACCACATCACAAAAACAGGGCAAAGTCTCAGGATTACAAGCACAGTAAGAACAGAAGCAAGGTCTCTTGGGATCTGGGCTCAGAAATTGCATAACGTCACTTCCACTGGATGCTATGGGTCACAGCCAGTCACCAAGCCAAGTCTCCACCTCCTGATAGGAAGAGCTTTAAAACTTTTTGGCCATTTTTAATCCATCAGGACTATCTAGCTGAATCCAGTTTGGCACCATCCAGTTTACCCCTTTTGTTATAACGTGAGTAAAAATCTTTTCATGAATATCATGACTGCTAATTTTGTCCTGACGAAGGGCTTCTCTACTCTGCAAGAGGTAAGGGCTGGGGTCCCAGTGGGCCAAGTCTTATTCACTTTATGTCCCTGTCACACTGAGCACAGAACCTTCTTATCCTAGGCACCGAAGGAATTGTGTAGAAGTGAAATAAAATTAATTTTAAGCTAAGAACAATGTAATAGCTAAAGCACAGGAGTAAAAGGAAAAAAAGTCTGTCATAAAACACTTTGAAAAAATCTTCCATATATGTTCATACATCATCTCGTACATCATTCACATTTTTCAGTCATTTTGAACATAGCGGTATCAAACTTAGGTCTCTTGTTAGGTGGGTGACAAAGCCATTCGGGATAATTCTGACATTCTGATAACATAATTAGCCACCTGATCTGTAGGAGGGTGAGTCATCATGAGCCTCCTGACAAACCTGTGAGATGGGATAAAACAGCTCACCTGCGGAAATGCAATGCACACAACCACAATTATACGGATGCACGTTAGCTGAAGTGCTGAACTAGGTTTCCCCACTGGAAGGCAAATAGGTGTATTTGACTGTGGATATTGCTGCTTTCTCTCGTCCTCAAAATGCTCTTCTGTGTTTGTATTCATCGAGTAGAATACGTATTGACCATGCTAGGACTGTGCTAGGCCTTAGGGACAATGAAACACACGGGGTTTTTGCCTTGAAGAAGAAGGAAACTAACAATAGTTGATATTTTGCTATATGCAAGGCATTCTGCTAGTCTCTCTATGCATGCTTTCTACATAGCATTTATGAAAACTTGATGAGGTGGTTGTTATTATTCCAATTTTACAGCTGAGGATATTGAAAATATCATAGATTACAAATTTGCTCTAGATCATTCAGCAAACATATGGCAGAATCTTGATTCAAACCCTGGTCAGTTGGAACCTACACCCAGGCTCTTTCCAGCCTATAACAACAGGTTTCTTCCAGCTATGCAAATATGCCATTGGTTTCCATTCTCTGTTAGAACATTAGATGACTACTACAGTTATAAAAGGGAAACCTCTCTCCCTTCGCTCAATGAATCTCTCTCTAGATTCTGTCTCTACACAACTGCAATTCAGTTGGGATGAAGGATTCATCAGACAAAGTGACCCTGGCGAGTGAACTGCCTACTCCTCAGGGTCAAATCCCAAGTACACATGCCGTGAAGAAGAAAATTAAAATACATGGACCCTAAGTCAAACTCACCGGTGTTAGAAACATCGCAGTTGCCAGAGTAGTCAGAACATGCGGAGTCAAAAATTTTACGGAAATAAGGAAAACTAAAACACATGTAAATTTACAATAAAAAAGAAGAAAAATTATCTTTTTATATTTTTCCAGAAAATGCTTATGAAAGGCTTCTTTTTTAAATTATCTTTGTGTATGACTTTCATCATGTTACCATTCTGCTCAAAAACCTTTCATCGCTCTGTATTTCCTCGTGTTTCTAGTAAAAACTACTACCTTGGTCTCCTCCCTCCACTGCTCTGCAAAGCCTACTTTCCTTGGCAGTTAGGCTACTCTTGGCACAGTCTCCCAAGGGCGCCATATTCACCCCTCTCTATGTCTGTACTTGGACCATGCATGTTCTGTTCTTTTACATTGCTCCTCGCCTTATCCAAAGCCCAGGTTAAGTCTCTTGTCTTCCAGGAAGACCTCCCTGATAAGTCCAGCCCTTAAGTCTTATAGGACATAAAAGTTATTTCTCACCATTGGGCATATAATTTTATTATGGGGGCCGGCCCCGTGGCTTAGCGGTTAAGTGTGCGTGCTCCGCTTCTGGCGGCCCGGGTTCAGATCCCGGGCGCGCACCGACGCACCGCTTCTCTGGCCATGCTGAGGCCGCGTCCCACATACAGCAACTAGAAGGATGTGCAACTACGACGTACAACTATCTACTGGGGCTTTGGGGGAAAAAAAAAGGAGGAGGATTGGCAATCGATGTTAGCTCAGAGCCTGTCTTCCTCAGCAAAAAGAGGAGCATTAGCATGGATGTTAGCTCAGGGCTGATCTTCCTCACAAAAAAAAAAAAACAATTTTATTATGTACTGTCCCTACAGTTAATTATTGCTTCACTTGTGTTATTCTGGTGTCCCCAACTGTTTTAGGGTAACCTTGAGTGTAATTACTATGTTTTATGTGTTGGACGTACTCGTGTTTGTGTGTGTGTGTATGTGCACACGTGTGTGTCTATAGTGGTTTATTTATTGTATTAACCATGAGCTGATAACCAAATCTCATACCAATTATTGGTACATTCTCATGAATGATAATTTACATAGATTTAGTATCAATTTAAATATTCTAAGAACATTTTATTACATTCATTGATAAATTAGACTTTTAAAAAATAGGCTAGTTGCCCTACAAGCCCCAAATGAGATACAAGAAAAAGTTAAGGATTTTGTCAGGTAACCCCAACAGTTATTTCCTTTTAAGGAAGCAATAAAATAACCAATACAGGGATTTCTAGAACAGTTGGGAATTTCCCTTCATGGATGATTCATTCATTTGTTCATTCAACTAAACAGTTCCAGGATGCCTATGAGATGCCAGGTACTAAGTCAGGTATCAAGGATATTATTGGTATCAAAACTATCTGTGATAGTTTCTATTAAGCCAAAAGGAAAATGCAATTTCATAAGAGAAAATATGTGGAAATTGTCTCATATTCCAAAGTTTAGTGATAGCTGAATTAGGCTGAGGGACAAACTTGGTTGTTCCGATAAAAAAAATTCATTCCAGCTCCATTTGATTTCTATTTCAACCTCTACCATGGACATACTTCGATTGAGGTTGGTCGGAGCAATTCAATTGTCAGAGATCTGCTCAAATTTTCTCTACTTCTCTCCTTTTTTGTGTGTTGGGGGATTATAATGTGGATGGCTAGGAGGGTAGAAATTGGAACAGCCAGTACACTGAGCCACTGATTTTCAGAGGGGGAAGTAAAGTTTCTTTGCTTTTAATGAATTCTTAGAGAACCCATGGCTTTGCTCCAAAAATGCCCTGCTGGAGTGGAGGATTATCTCACATGGGTCATTACACTCCCAAGCCTTAAATCTCAGAATGAGCATTAAATTAAAATTCCCTGCACCTAGTAGGCAGAACATTGTGACACTCAAAAGATGTGGAAGTGCTAAATGAATTCTGAGCAATAATATTATCATCACTGCATATTTATTGAGTTCAACAGGGTGCTAAGTACTGTACAGACAGATAATATAAGCAGCCTACACAGGAAAAAGTAACAGCAATAGTCTTATAAGAACTCTCCCATTCATCTGCTTTAGGAATACACAGTGTAACTAGACTTGTTAGAAATAATCTCCTCTTTTCAAAAGTATCCTCAAGGTTCTCTATGCTTTTGTTTGATTTAAAAGTGGACGATTTTCTACAGTTACCATTTATGAATGTGGCCAAGTATCCCAATTTCAAAATTACCATAAGAATGCTGTAGGCATTAAACTGAAGAACTTCATCCCCTTGCAACTGGAAATTACAAATGGAGTTTTCTGGGAAATCTTAAATGAATCAGTTGTAAAATATGATATATATACCATTATGTTTTTTATTCATCCGAGGAAATATGCATTTCCAAAATTAATAGTATTGCTCTCTTTAACTAGCCTTCAATTTTCTGAAATAATGCATACATTTGAAAGCCAAAAGAATTTAAATAGTTTAGTCTAAAATTAAAGAGTGCAAATATTCAGTTAAAGCATCAAGCAAATTTCCTATTTCTAACAAATCTAGACAAAAGAGAGGAAAAGTTAAAGTACAGTACACCTAATATGTATGTGCAAGCACCAATATGCATGTGGATGAGCACAAAGAATAACTTTGCATATACAGAAACTAATTGAATTTCAGAATCCTGACTTTCTTTATTTAAATGCCAGCCCATCAGGGTTATAAGAAAAAAAATTAAGCACTTTGGAGAAAATGGGTTATAAACTGTCATTGTTGAGTTTAGTATTCTGACAAATTTGAAAGTAACTATAATGTAATTTCCCAAGTTGGTAGCTAAAATAATGGAACATCTGGATGCCATTGAAATGTATGACAATCAAGGAGAGAACAGAAAAGTGGTGGGAACAATGCTTTTCCTTTGCTTATAATTCTTTGTGGTTTTGAACTCTTGCTCCAAACCTTGGTTGTGGCAGTTAAGGGGAACTCCCTTCTCTAAGATTCACCTCTCATTCCTGATTGAGTCCGTCTCTGGGCCTCCTTAGCACTTCCAGCAGCTGAACTTTCCACAGGCTTGCCTTCTAAATCTGCTGTCAGACTTTATGTCTGAACACCTGTGTGAAGTGGTAAGCAGTGTGCAATCTCATATGTAAACTGGTCAGAGGGATGATTTCAACTTTGTATGTTGGGTCTGGCCTTTGGAAATGTGGGCATCTCCAGATAATACCATTTTTTAAGCAACCACAGAGTCCAATGCATTCTGTCCTTCTGGGGACAAGCGACCCTATCTTGGATGACATAATGAAGCTGAACTGTAGAGACAAATGATCCAGATACATTTGTCTTAGCAACTGGCAACCTCTTAGACAGAGCTTCCTTCTATGGTTTCTGGACTGGCCTTGCCATTTGTCAGATGTCTAAAGTTACATATTATGTTGTTGGAAATATCTGGACATGGGCCTATATAGCCAAAGCTCCGCACAGATAAGAACTAACTGTAACGAGTTGAGATTCATTTTCTCCTTCCTCTGTCTAACCACAATAAGGAGGAGGGAGAAAGAATATCCAATTCAGCCAATACTTTAAGTCTAATAAGTATAATATCAATGTTAAGAGGAAACCAAAAATAGTCAATAAGGACCTTGTAATCTATGGTCTCACAACAGACACACATTCATGAATTATATATTTCTTTACATTTTTACCCTCAAAAAGGGACATTTCATAGAAGTGTATTATTTGTCCTGCCGTCCTTTACTGAAAACCACATTTCAAGGTTGTCTGAAAGTGGAGTCTCTCTGAGCGCAGAGATGACTTATTCTTGGCATGCACACCAGAGCCTTTCCAGAGTCCCTTTTACTTAACAGCTCCAAGTTGGAACTGATGTGGCGTGTGTAAGGGCTGCCCTTCTTTCCACTAGCTCTACTTGCATCATCTGATGGGATTTTGCTTTTAAACATAGGGAGGCATATGTGCCCTCTCAAAGACATGTCAAGCCTCAGCTACAGTTTGGTTTGGATCCTTTCCCTCTTTTTACACCACAATTTGTCACGAGTGGAGAATGCAGACAGCTATGCCAAATGTGAATGTCACTTGCATGCCCACATTTTGCAAATGTTTACCCAGATCTTTAATCTGGGATTTAAATAGTCCGTTTTCTAGTAGATGATTTCTAAGGTACTGTTTAGTGCCGAAATTTTATGATTCGGTGAGATTTATTTGCCCTTTTGTGAAAAGATGTTTATGATATATCATTTTGCCTTCAATGAGAAAATGTTAAAAGGTAGAATATTAATCTAGAGTGGAAGAGAGGGGAGTAGTTCATATTTGTGGGTAAACGTTCAGATGTCTAAGGTTACATATTTATGTTACATGATCAGGTTTCTGATATAATTTTCCAAATTACATGAATTAATATGCAGGAGTCTTTTTTCCAAGTGTTTCAGAGATATTCATGTAAAAATTCTCTTACATTGTATAATTTTTCCTTCAATAAGTGAATGCTATAAGGTAAAGTATGACAACTCCAGCCAAGGGAAGGATTTTTGTTCATATTTGTGTGCAGTCTGGTCAATGGCCTGAAACAATTTGCTAAATGACATTAGATCATGTTCAGGGTTGTCCTTTCAGCCGATCCACAGGCAGAAGGGAGAGTAAGCAAACACCTGCCTGGCAGTGGGCACCAAACCAACACTACAGAAGTGTGAACAGGGACGCTAGGGGGCTGGGCTGTATCCATTTAGTCTTCCAGGAAAAGTGACGGATGATCCATTACTTAAGGTCATTAAAAACCCTACCTCAGACTGCTGTTTAATGCAATTCCACACAACTGAAAAAAAATAACATATTGAACGTGAATTTGCTAATAAAGAAAAATGTCCACAATAAATTGATAAATGCAAAAAGGGGGTTACAAAACAATATGTATAGTATTATTTCAATCTTTCTGACAAATTTTATGGAGGATTATAGGTAATATATGAGCTTATATACATAAATGCAAAAAAGTTCTAAAAGTTTACACTCCAAAATGTAAAAAGTGACCATCGTTGCATGGGGAAATTATGAGTGTTAAATTTTTCTTCTTTTTTGCTTGTCTTTATGTCTCTCTCTCTCTTTTTTTTTTACAATGAACATGTATTATATATTACATGTTTCTGGTACATCATAGTTACATGTTTCCAATTATTCTATAATTAGAAATAATCATATTTTTAAAAATCCTACCATAGGCACTATGTAATTTCTAAAAGAGGAGTTGTGAAATAGACTCCAATTTTCTCCCTTTCACTGAGATGTATATACACATGCTTTAAACCACTAGAAATTGAGTTCACTCTTCCTTACATATTGTTGTCCTTGTGATATGACAGGAACTTTTAAATGAGTTGCTCCTGGAAGCATGATTCTTGAAGATGGGTAAACGGTTTTGTGCATGTATCACAGCACACATCACGGGTCTGTCACGGCCTTGCACAGAGAGATTTGCAATTCTTTATCCCGAGGTGGAGCGAGCATGTCCTGGCTAACGCTGATAGAGACAGAACAACATCTCCCGTTGTAAAAATGCTAAATAAAAACCCCATCATATTCTCTAACTGAAACCAAACAAGCACATCTCTAACCCCTGCATTCCACAAGAGCCCTGTTTCTCTTCTGGAAAGGCTATAATGTTGCTTTAAATTCAACTGCTGACTTTCTGATTTCTCCTTCACCTAATGAGAAGAGGTCTAAGGATGGAACATGGTAAAGGATGGAACATGGAGAAGAGGGTAATGATGGAACATGTAAAGGTGAGACGTTGCCAAAATTATTCTCAGTGGCAAAGAGGCTGTCCCCAGGCCGTGAAGAGAAAAATCCAGTCACTTGGTGTCCTATAGGAGATCAAAAGTTGCTTTCACAGCATTCAATTTTAAAACAAGACAACAACTATGTCAGTCCCTCTCTACATGGAGAAAGTTTGAAGACATTCTTCTTTTTCAGAACACGGAGTTTGATCTGTCAGAAGCCCCTGCTCCACGGGTACTCGTGAAGCTTCTTACAAGGGCTATTAATAAGCACTTACACATTTTTTAAGATGTTGAGCTTTTTCCATTTTATTTGAAAGTAGTATGCTAAAAGTAGATTTTATCTCAATTACATAATAGCAAAGTATACATTAGCATGCAGCTTAGCCCCACGTCCAATTTTAAGATTTATCAGCATCTTTAAAAGTGTATAGTGGCATGCCAGGAATTATAACAGGTACCTCATGAAATATCTATGATCTTCCTTCTGAATTATATATATTTATGATCTCCTGAAGATGATAGATTTCAGCTAGGTAAATGTGATTTAGGAACTGCATTTAGGCTCCAAACATGCGCTGGGGTTGGCAAGCAGCCTCTGTACTGACTAGGATGCAGTGGGGTAAAGCATTTCCTCTTCCTGCATGTCAGCTGGCCTTGCAGGAGACCTGCAAACCTCTCGCCCAGGTACCTACTTTCTGTGGCTCTCTGGGCAGTGCAGATCACCATACCTGGGAAGCATGGATTATCCAGTTTGTGGATCACCTGAAGCCCTAAACTTAAAGTTCCCCCAACATTCATTGAGTTCCTATGGTGTCCCAGCTATTGTTCTAGGTGCTGGGGGTACAAAGAGGGGCACTCCTCAGTTCCAGCCCTCCATTCTACTGCTGACCTTCATCAAAGGCAGGACCAGGAAGAAGAGGATGCAGAATCTCCAGAGAGCTCATCCTGCAGCTTGCTGACACAGCTGAGGCCGGCCTGAAGGAGAGACGGAGCTTGAACTACGGTATCTGTCACTGAGTAGTAACCATGCTGTGGATTACCTCTACCAAAAATCTCCTGACTACTCATGATCAGTTTATTATTTCCACACATTTGAGGTTTTGACATCTGAATGAAAAAGAAAAAAATTCCCGTTATGTGTTTAAATATTAAACACACTGCATTAACAACTAAACACAATTTAAGGCCTTAAAGTGGTTATGATTTTGACAGAAAGCTTGGGAGCTAGTGACAAGGCTGGGTAGGCCTGGAGACAGCTAACCTGGAGAAATTAGCTATCTGTCCCATGCTAATCTCAAGAATAACTACTTTATTGAGACGTAGTTTTGACCATGCTAAAGCTCTGCCATTTGAGCTTGGATGCTTTGGCCTCCATCTCAGATTCTGACTTAGAAAGCCAAGAGGACTGCAGATTCTCCAGGAGAGCCCCAGTGACTTTCTTTATAGACAGGCCAGACCCACGGTTGACTCTTCCTTCAGCCTATCTTAGGAGGATGAGCTGTTTCAACTTACGTGGTCACAGTCCATTTAAATGCATGCCGACAAGTGAAAGATGATGAATCTCTAAAACTTTGGGCTCTTCTTCAGAAAAGGAAGGAAAGAATTAATACTCTTGAGTGCATACCATGCACTAGGAACTACCCTACATACATTCATAGATGCTGTCTCATTAGTGCCATAAGTATATTCAACAACTATGAGCCAAACTATAAATACAATGCATAACATAATGCACTAAGAATTCTGAATTCTGTCACAAGAAGACTGCTTCAGGAACCACAAGGAAAAATTTTAAGCTTCTAATCATAATAGCTAACATATTAAACACGTAGTATGTGCAATGTACAAGCAACATGCCAATCCTCACAAAATCCTATGAAGAAAGTATTATTATTATTGTCCCAATTTTGCACATAAGGAAACTGAGGCTAGATAGATTAAGAACGGTTACACAGCTAGTGAGTGGCTAGGTCTGTCTATCTCCAAACCCTGAGCTTTAACCATCTCTGTTTACATTTGCAGTACAAGATTAGTTTGATATAAACTTTAAAAGGACTATTATAATTAAGACATTGTTTTATGAGAGATGTTTTCTTTTTCACTAAGTTAGACTGAATTATTATGTAAAATACACACAGTGCTTTCGTCCAAAAAGATGAAGTAACCAAATTTATTACAAGTTTTCTCAATTTTAAAGGAACTGGTGGTATTTGCCCCAACATACCAACCTATTTTCCTTGCCTCTGACATCCGAGACTCTCTTGATTTATCTTCCTTACGGTGATCTGCATCCTGCTGACAACCCTCTCAGCATTTCACTAAACCAGTCTTGCCACAAAATAGATGAGGTTGGTACCCCCTGATTTGCCACAAAAGCAAGTCACTTGAAAGGTCTCGAAACAACAGCTCATTTGAACAAAGCTGTCTGCAGCAAGCAGGAAGTAAGCCAAAGTAGTTTTTCCTTTTTATTAATAGAGGCACTTGAGTTGGAATCTCATGTTCTGAACCTGCTGCCATTACATTTTTCAGTTTCCCACAGACAGATTTAAAGCCATACACATCTGGTGTTAGGCATGGGCTTGGATGGTTTCTGAAGGGCCCAAATGAAATTGGACTGGACAGATCATTCCATAGCTCAGAGAGTGTGCTGCACAATATAAACTAGGAAAGCAGCATAATGGAAAAAGAGGGAAAAGGAGCTTCGAAGCACAGGGCGGAGGGTCGATTTAACATCACTGCACTAGTGGGAGAAACCAGCCCCAGCTTCCAGGATGTGTGATTCGCAGTGGGGAGTTCCTGTGATTGTTCAGAGCCATGCAGAGAAATCTAAACCTCTTCTCCGAGAAAGAATAAGCCATTTGTGTGACATCAGACCTGCGGGGTAACAGGTTCTCCCCCATCCCCCACAGGACCCAACCAGCACTTGCCCCGAAGCTTGAAGGAAGCAGCAGCATAGCACCACATTCGGAAACCATTCACAAGTGAGAACAAAGGCGGAGCCTCAGCTCCCTGCAGCCTGCGTGGTCTGCTCAACAAGCTGTGACCCGCCTGGAGCAATTATCTGCCTGCGCAGCACCCCTCTGCAGAGCCCAAAAGCTGGCTCATTTCCATTTCCAGGCTGAGCCACCGGATGGAAGAACCTTCCCAGTCCAGGGGAACAGATTTCATTAATTGTTGCTCTACTAATTGGTGTTCAGATTTAAGGGGAAACAAAACAAATGCAACTTTTCACAAACAGGTGAATTAGAAGTGGTTATTTCTGGGGTCAAGGATTTATTCCAGACAACTCTCCTAGTTTGCCTGCAGATTATTAACATGGAGGCTACCCAGGGACACAAACAAGCAACGCTAAGAAGTGAAGAACCGCCAGCAGGAGACAAAGGGGACATGAAACTCCATGTAATCCAAGGACCCGACGCCACCCCTCCCTTCCTCCATTTAGATGGAGACAGGTGGAAAGAGTGCCCTCGGCTGAGATCCTAACCAAGTTCTCACACACTATTTCCAAACTCAACAGGGTCTCTTAAGACTCAGCCCTGGGCTCATTTCTTATATTTTTATGGGTCCAAAGGGGCTCATTGAGAAAAAATGTGGGGTGAAGAGATGACAAGAATCTAATTGCATTCTACAATATACGTGAATTACTTCCATTGTGAGAGGATTACAAATTATGAAGCAGGCAAAAAAAGAAATCTTCCTTTATATCACATGGTGGAAAACAGGAGTGCATTGGCCTACACAGTGTTAAAAAAAATGAAGGTGTCAATATTTTATATAAGGAGATTTGGCATGTAAATCTGATTTCGTTTTTTTTTTGAAAAACATAAGACTTTCTGATGAAACTGGGGCCGCCTGCTTCCATATCTGCCACTGGCTGAGCCTCTTTAGAAGGGGCAGAGGAGACCCACCATCCTTCCTCCCTCCAGCCCTAGCTGCACACATGCTGCTCCTCTGAATTACCTGCCCAGCCCTGTGGGCACCTTGCAATCTCTGTTTTGAACAAACTATCTCTGAGAATTAATATCTGCTTTGAAAAATCTGTTTGTGGATGTCCGATTCAATATTTACTCTTTGGTCAACTGGGAAAATAAAGTGGTGTGTCTGCAGTTGGCACTGCTAGGAGGATCGTTTTTAAAGGCCTACACCAACCTGGACTGTTCTGCCGGAATTGGAATGGCAACCCTCGTTCTCACTTCCTATGCACGTGTGCATGACACACAGACACATACACCACCACCACCACCACCGTCACCACCACCAATACTCCTCGTTTAACTGGCCTGAAGTGCCGAAAGCCACCCCTGACTGGCCTGCTGAACCCTCCTGGGACGCTATTTAAGACTTAAGAATGACACTGATTTAGAAAAATCTATTGCTGGGGAGGGGTTTGTTCTTGAGTAAGAACAATTCCTGTGGGTAAACAGACAGGACTTCTCAGAAAGATGGGCTGGAAACTCTTACTGAGGAGAGTGGAAGAAGCAGGCACTTGGGAAGGCAGGCACGTGAGGGCAGGGCAGCAGTTAGGAACCAATGTATGCCAAGAGATGGCCTTCTGTGACCAACTTGAACTCAGGGGATACTTCTCCCGTTAAGTATGGAGCATGGAGCACGGAAATAATGGCATTTAGATGGAGGTTTTAGCCTCCCACACTGTAACTGTAGTTGCCCCAGTCCCTTAGTAAAGTCTGATGAATGTATATAGCCTTGTAAGGTAGTGGTGTGAAATGAGAGGGGTAGGGACAGTCTAGTAAGTGAAATCTGGCCTGCTGCATTAGTTTGCTAGGGTTGCCATAACAAATGGCCGTAGACTGGGTGGCTTAAACAATAGACATTTATTTTCTTACAATTCTAGAGGCTGGAAGTCTGAGGTGAAGGTGTCTGCAGGGTTGGTTTCTTATGAGGCCTCTCTCCCTGGCTTGTAGATGGCCATCTTCTCCCTGTGTCTCCATGTGGCCTTCCCTCCATACTTGTCTGTGTCTAAATTTCCTCTTCTTATAAGGGCACCAGTCATATTGGATTAGGGCACAACCTAAAGACCTCATTTTAATTTATTTACCTCTTTAAGGACTCCAAATAGAGTCACATTCTGAGGTACTAGGGGTCAGGACTTCAACATAAGAATTTTGGGGGGCTACAATTCAATTTATAACATGTGCTCTACAGTCACTCTTCCACTGGAGTCCAAGCTGGTACTCACAGTGTGGGCACAGCATCCTCTCAGGTGGTCTTTGTGCTGGAGCTCGGGGCATTGCCCAGCAGCAGAGCAAGCCCCTGTCCAGAGCTGGGCAGGCAGTGAAGGGCAGAGTAGTAGGTGCTGAGGAGCAGCTAAGGGAGTAGTGAGTGGACCTAGTGAGTGGACCACCAAAGAGTATAAGAGAAAAGCTCCTCTTCCTGTACATGTACATGCTGATCCTTGAGGGTGGGCTGACCTGACACCTGGGTAAGTCTGTTACAAAACGAGAGTGGGAAAAGATGATTCAATTTGCCACATTTCAATGTGCTGATGGATGTTTGGGGCCATATCTGACACTACTATGAAGTGAGTGTGTGACCTTGGATCTCTCTCTTCTCTTTCCTATGTCTCAGTTTCTGCGTTTATATAATGGGAGAGAAGCAGTTTAGATGGTATGAATGAAAAACAACCCCTTGATTCCAAGACAGCAGCTAACCGCAGTAGCTCACAAATAATCAGCAGTTTGGTCTGTAATTGTCCTCAGTGTGAAAGGCAAAGAAAAAAAGGTGCAGTGGGAAAAACACAGTAACTCCAATAACAGAACCTTGGTGCCCAGCCAAATGCTAAGCTCTGAATAAGCATTTGATAAAGCTTTTAAGACAGGAAGAAGAAACAGAGTGAGTTTCCGTGAACTTTATCAAAGTTGATACAACATGAATATGAACAACTGAGGCTTGAGAAGGCGGGTCCTAGAAGGAGAGAGCAAGAAGAGGCTGCAGTACTCTCTTGGGAGTTCTGGACAACAGAAGTCACAACCACCCTCCTTCTGAGGATGCTGCCTGCTTCAGGTGCTGTTTTTGTGCACAGATACACCATCCTTTCTGAGGGCCTACTGGTACCTCATGCAAAGTTTTTTGAGGGGCAGAAAAAAAGAAGCTAATGAGAGAAATTTCCATTTCTCTTGGAGTTAAGTTATCAAAATATGGACTGCTTAATGGATTGAAATAGGCCCGCAACTCTTCACCACCAGAAATTACCATCATTTCAAAAGCAGATGCTTACCAGAGTAAGAAACCACTAAGGATGTGCACTCACTGAAGAAATCAATTTGCATCCTAAGGCAAGAGGAAATGTCATAAAAACTTACCAAAGAGCAGTATTTTTTCTCTCAGAAAATAAAACTATAAAAAGGGATGAGAATTTCAGACAGGAAGAAAAATAGTCACTTGAGGTACACCTTACAGAGGACGATGGATGGGTATGCTAAAGAGACAGATACTAAATAATTTACATTCCTATAGATCTAGTGTATTCCTCTGTAATGTGTTTTGTTATTTATACTGACTGCACTATAAAATCTCACCACGTTCTCTGGGCTACTTCAAGTTACATGCGCACACACACAACATAATTTCTCATCCGCTGTCTTTATACTGGTTACTGGGCCTTGTTATCTTTTTTGATTTGCAAATAAAATACTCTCTCTGTTCTCTTTCGGAGACTTTTATCAGAACCATCCAGCCTTGAACAGAGAAGCATTTCAAGATCAAAAAGGAGGCAAAAGAATACTCTTTTAGCAAGCAAGATAAAGATTCACACATAATTAAGCCAGGACTATAGGATTATTTAAGTGGATATCTCTTTTAAGAATAATCGATCTGCTATAACCTATTCAAATTACTGGGCCCAGTGCTGAAAATGAAAGGGAATTGACAAGGTATTTGTTGAGGACAGGGGACAAGGGAGGGAATGGGAAGGAGGGAGGGACAAACAACGGCTTGTAGTGTCTACGTCTGCCAGGTCCTCTGTGTAGTTCATCCATGAAGTGAGGATTATTAACCCCATTTTACAGGTAAGAAAATGGAGGACCAAAGTTAATGTGACAAAGCAGACAGAAAGAGGCAGAGTGTTCCATTCTCTCTGCCTCTGACTCCATGCACTTTTCTGTGTGCTGATACCCGCCCTCTATGATCTCATCTAGGGCTAAAATAAAGGTTTCTTAGAGTAATCATTCATTCACAGGACATTTATTAAGTGTCCTCTGTTTCCCAGATACCAGACAACATGCTCTGAATACAGAGATGAGTAAGACAGTCAACGCTGACAACAGCTACCTTCGTTCACGGAACACTTATTGTCTAACAGATGGGGTCCTGAGCACTTTTCACTGGTCATTTCATACGCTCTTTATACCAATCCTGTGTTGGGAATAGTTATCCCCCTTTACAGATGAAGGAAAGGGGGTCCAGAGAGGTTCAGTACCCTTTCTAAGCTCTGTGAGTAGTCCCCAAATATAATCTCAGGTCTGCCTGAATTTTTTTTTCTTGAGGAAGATTAGCCCTGAGCTAACATCTGTGCCAGTCTCCCTCTATTTTTTATATGTGGGTCACCGCCACAGCGCAGCTGATGAGTGGTGTAGGTCCATGCTCGGGATCCAAACCCACAAACTTGGGCTGCCAAAGTGGAATGTGCCGAACTTAATCACTGCACCACGGGGCCAGGCCCAGGTCTGCCTGAATTTAACATCCATGATTTCCCACACTACTTCCATCCACTGTCTTGATAAAACAAGTTTCATGTCCATAAGGAGTTTAAATCTAGCAGATGAGAAAACAATCTACACAAGAGCTTGTAATATAATAAAGAATTAGTGCACGTATTCCCTTATTTCACAGCTGCCTTCTATGAGAATGAGGTAATCAAGGTAAAGTTACAACCACTAGGCTAAAATGTTAATTCCTTATTTAGTTTATGCATCCATTATCAACTATCTGCATCTATTTGCTGGAATTAGTCTTCTCCCTCTGCTACAATCAGAACTGGCTATCAAGGAATGTATATGACTTTGAGTGGGCTGCAAATTCCATATTTTTGCATTTTATGGGCGGGATAGAAGATCAGGTCAATATTTCACATAACAGACTTCCAACTTAGGCAATAGTTAACACTTAGAATTCACCAAAGAAGCATAAGCTGTACTTTTGAATTTTTCTACAGTTCTTTGCTGCTCTTGTTTCCTTAGCAAGTCTCTTGGATTCTGATAATGATAACTCTCCTCTTAGAGTCAGAGATTTAAGGTGAATGCTTATAGGCTCAAAAACCCTTACAGCCCATACACAGTCAAAGCTAAATGTCTTAAATTAATGTACAGGCAGGGTACCAGCAGTATACAATTAAAGTGCCTTCTATTTCACGGGGATAGCAAACTAGAAACAAATCATTAATGGTCTCCTTGTTATCTATTCAGAAGTTTACCTGCCAGGTCAGCTTCTAAATGAGTCCTTTCAAGAGGAGTCAATTTTATTTTGTAGGAAGGAGAGATATGAAATAAAGCCAGAAGGTTAATATGAGGGTTATCTTGCCAATTAAAGACTCTCCAGGAGGTTAATTACCCACACCCCGCACTTACAACTCACACAATATATCAACAGTTAACAAAATTTGTGTATAGTAGAGAACTCTATTCTATACTCTGATTGATATTATTTTAGTCATTTTTTTGCAGGGCTGAGTTAAAGCAATATTCTTTCCATGATCCATTCAGGAAAAAAAGAAATGAATGTCATTCACACTGTCATAGCAATGTTATGTAGAAAAAGACAATGTGGCCAAGAATTGTACAATTTAGAGAGAGAGAACAAGAGAGTGCGCGCATGAGAGAGAGAAAAAAAAAAGAGGGAGATGCAGAGTGACAGAGAGAGGGAAATTGAGATTCAACTGGTTTCTGAACACTTGAGCAAGAGGGTTTATTAAAGGAAAGAGCACATATGATGCGGATCCTGGGAGGTGGGCAGAGCAATGGTGTATGCTCGAGGGCAAGTCGGTACGGCTCAGACGACCCATGGTTTTTAAAATTTCCATCCTGAAAACTTCAGAAAAGCCAGTTTGCTGCTTGTTAGCCAGAATCATGATGGGATTTGTACTAGACAACAATTCCCTTTGAACCAGTGCCCTCACCCTGTTGAAATAAATTTCTAGGCCCAAGATGGAACCACTCCTGTTTGGGGGCCACGTCAGCAAACCGAAACTTAGATAACTCATTGTCCCTGTAAATGTTCTTCTTGACCAGAAACGCAGTCTTCCCAGTCGGCCAAATGCCAAGCCAATTCTGGGCTCTGCTTATTTTCTTGTTCCTTCTCACCCCAAACAAGGTTGACTATGTGGCCCCGGCCAATCAGATATTTTCTGTTTTTCTCTTCCTTGTTCTTTATTCTTTATCCTATGAAAGCCTCCTGCCTTCCACCCCATTTTGCACTTTCACAAATGGAGACAGTCCTCTTCATGAAGTGTTAAATAAAGTTTATTTCTATCACCTAAATTGTCTTCTTTAATTTTTTTTTTTTTTTTTTTTGGTGAGGAAGATTGGCCTTGAGCTAACATCTATTGGCAATCTTCCTATTTTTGCCTGAGGAAGATTGTCACTGAGCTAACATCTGTGCCCATCTTCCTCTATTTTGTATGTGGGACACTGCCACAGCATGGCTTGATGAGCGGTGTGTAGGTCCATGCCCAGGATCCAAACCCACAAACCCCAGGCTGCCACTGAAGTGAAGCATGTGAACTTAACCACTATGCCACTGGGCTGGCCCCTTCTCTAATCATTTTTTAACAACTTTCATCCAAACCACCATCCTCTCTCACCTGGATCCCTCTAAAAGCCCCCCATAGTCTCCTTGCTACTTATGCCCTGCCCTAGCCCATCTCTGCCCAGCAGAGCATCCAGCTGTGGTATGATTGGCAATCATACCATAGCTTTCTATTGCACTCGCGAAAAAATTCAGAATCCTTACTACAGCCCTGTTTGCTTTCTCCAACTTGATTTCCTGCCACATCTACCCCCCTCCACCTTTATACCCTTCATCACACCGGCCTTGGTGATCACACTGGCCTGGAGCAGAACCTTGGCTTCACGTGACCAAATGTCACCTACTCAAAGGGGCCCTCCCAACCAGTCTACTGAATGCTGCCTACCACCCCCTCACTTTCAGGCACTATCACGAAACCTTCTTTGAGTGGCCTCAGAGAGCTCGCATCTGAGGTTATAGCATTTATTCGTTCATCATGTGCCTCCCCATCCTTCCTCTTCACTCTGTATGCCCAGCACGTAGGGCAGTCCCTGGGACCCAGCTGGGGCCAGTTGTTGCAGCCTGCGGCTCCTTCTGCACGTCAGTTGCCTGGAGTTACTATCCATCTTAGAGTATGGAGATAAAGTCGAATCTTTAGGAGGGTTCAGGTATTATGACACCATGTAATAATAATTAAAACCACAAGGATTCTAATTACACTTCACTGAGCACCTACTTAGCACCAGATAATGGGCTGAATGTTTTACTCATATTTCATATTTTAATCTCCCAACAACCCTATGAGGTTGTTAACTGCTGTGCTCCACTACTTCCCTAGGCAGATTATGCCAGGTACTAAGAAATGATGTGCCAGATCCATCCATGTTAGCCTAAAGAACCAAAATATTTGGTAGGTATTTATGTAAGTCTGTAAAGGATGCGAAACCGTTAAGGATTCTTTTGGGAAGTGAATTTAAATGTCTGGAAAATACTCTTGTTGCTTTTCTTTACAGTCACACTGCACCACACACCCCCTAAGGACACTACCTTTCCAGGGACAAGGAGTAAGTGATCTCAGGCGGATTCCCCAGCTAATGAGACACCTTCCCTTTTCCTTGCTGGGAGGTAATGTGTTCAACCATCTGAGAACACAGCCTCTCCAGGAGTCCTGGACCCTCTGCTGCAAAGGAAAGGAGCACATAAATCTAAAATGAGGTGTTATGATTCCGGCAAACATACTCTAATCCTGGACTAGGTATGTACTGCAGTCCGTTAGTATGATTTTGAAAAAAGAATTATAATAATTATTTTTTGGCAGCCTGGAGTCTTTCATCTCTATGAGATGATAGTAATGTTTTAAAAGGATTATCAAAGTGCTACACAATAATAATAATAATAATCCTTTACTATGTGTAACACTTCAAAGTTTTAAAAATACTTTGATATAAAATATAAGGCTTGATGCTAACAGTGATCCTTTCAGCTATATGGAGTAGTAATTATTTGGCACATTTCACAGTAGGGGAAACTGAGGTCCAGGGCAATTAAACAGTTTCTAAGGATTTAAGCTAATCATGGCAGGGGAACTCCAGGACCCGTGTGCTCTGATTCTTAGCGCACTGTTCTTTAAATAAATCATTACTCGTGAACTGATTTAGAAAAGAACACCAGAAGAGATTTGAGGGATGTACGTGTGTGTGTGTGTACGTGTGTGTGTGTGTGTGTGTGTCTGTCTGTCCGTGTCAGGAGGACTTGTGGATTGCAGTAAGTGGTTCTCAGGAACTAACAGATCATTTTAGAAGCATGGATGCATTATAAAACCTTAATAAAGCCCTAACTTCCCAGCATTGTCATCCGTTCCGTATCAGACTGTCACACTGAAACACAATGTCATACATACTACCCAGACTTCAGGCTTCCCAATAAAGATACTCGATATATATAGAAAGAATGTTCCACAAAGCTCTTTCATACTTATTTTCTCATCCCTTGCCTTATGGTGTTTTTTTTTCCCTCCAGAAATAATGCTCTTATGGTTCATACTGCTGCTGTTTCTGTCTTAATGAATTATAGGAGCACATTTTATGGTTTCAGAAACAGTCATCTCGGGCAGTGAATCATCTCGCAGCCTTCTCTTCCTCAAGCCTCTCCCAAGAAAAGAAATGAGGAGCAAAGCAACACATTTCTTCACAAATGATATACTTTCACTTTAACTGCAGCACTTCTGCTCTTTCCTTTTACATCTGAGGCTGCAGTGGCTCATAGGGCTCTACTCCTGAACTTTCTTTTCCAGTTATTGACAAAAGGGCCTGAAGTCAAGGCAGAGATGTCGATACATCTGCTTGTTTTCAGCAAAAAGCAAAGGCTGCTCTGCCACCCGTCCTCAGCACACAGGAGTGCGTTCAGAGGAATGCACCAGAAATCTCCAAAATCAGAACCAATCAGCGCAAGAGAAATATCTTCATTTAGGAACCCACTGTTCAATTGTATTAAAGTTCTAGTTGATGTTGAAGGTTAAAGAAGTTTAGTGAAAGTCAATTTTAATGAATGCCAGTTCCCTCTATGAGCTTACCTCCAGAAAATGTTCTGCCTGCTGTTCTCGATCCAATTTCCTTGAAGTTGTTGTAATCAGACCTGTGTAGAAATAAGAATATTTGACTTTTAAATATCTGGGGCAAGTAGCTTCCTGAGCATGGGAAATAAGTCCAGTTAAAGGAAAAGCAAAATCGATGGGGAACAGTAACTCTCCAATCCCCAGTGACAATCAGATGGTCTTAGAATTATTCTTAAAACAAAATAAAATTTACAAAGAAAACCTGAAAAATTTGTTTCTGTTCTCCTTGCCACAGTTGAGGTATTGTAATCACTTTGGGGATGTAAAAACTCACTAAAGAACTATTGTTTTTTCTGATAATGAGGAATTTCAATGACTCATTTGCATATGACTGAAATTCTACAGTAGGAACCTCATTAAAGATTTTAGAGTTCTTGAACAATTAATAGGTTGTTGATGCTGATTAGATTCAGGGTCTCAAACAGCACTTTCTTATTTAACTTCCTTATGCTTATATAATTTTTTGTTATATTTGACAAAGAAGATTATTTCTGTAATAACTACTTGTGCACATAATTATTTCAAATTTAATAACATATATCGAAGATCTCAAACTACACAAAATTGGTTTCACATGGGAAATATCTCTCTTTCCTTCAAATGGTGTTTCTCATAAATGAATCACCTCCTTGAGTATGAAGACAAAGAAAAACAAATAAGAAGACAAAACCTTCAAGGCTGCCCAGTTTATTGCACCAATTTGTCTTCTGCAGGTTTTATTATTATTATTGTCAATTGTCAATTAGGAGGTCAAATTTACATTCCATTTCTTGATTCTACAATGTCCCTGAAGACAAGAGACTATGGATTGGGCTGTTTTCACGGCATATGCCAGTTGACAGGAAAGAACAGAGAAAATCACATGAAGAGCTCACTCCTAACACTTGTGAGGTACTAGAAATCTGGAAAGGTATTTTACCAACGTCTGCTGAGGAGCTCAGGACCTCTAGCTTTTGTTTTACACAGAAGTGGTGACTGGGAGTACACAGATTTTAGAGAAAGTCAAGAAGAGTCCACAGGAGGTTAAATGGGCTTCATAGTAAAATCTTATGGGAGTAGAATGACTCTTTACAAGCTGGCCCCACTCAACCTCCACTTTCATCTGTCTACACTTCCCATGGGAGGGAAACCTATGTTCCCGCTGCACAAATGACCTGCTTTTCCATAAATTCTTTGTGGAATGTGTCTCACCCCACTGCTTCATCCACAGATCTTTCAAATTCAGCTCAGGCGTCAGCTTAGGTGTTAGAGAGATGACCTCTCTACCAGGGTTAGGTGCCCATCTGATATGTCCCAACACAACCAGTATACGCCACCACCATTGTTCTTTGCCCTATACTACAATCCTTTGCTCACATGTCTGTAGTTTCCCATTAGACAGGTTGACAGAGTTGCCTCATCGGAAGGGCTTACCTTTTGATTCTGAAGCCCTGGTGCCCACCTAGCCCCTGGCCCAAAACAAAGAATAGGAACTTCATTAATGCTCAGTTGATGAAAATTGCTGTAGAAGAGATAGATTATTTATATTCTAATCTTCAGTGTTGCTACAGACTTAGAATGTGTTTGTTTAGGAGGGTATTGTTTTGGTGTAGGGAGAGTATTTGTGGTTGGGCAGGGGGTGTGTGTCTTTCATATTCATTTGAAACCGTTTACTGAGTTCCTCTATGTGAATGGGGCAGTGCCAGGCATTCTCAGGAAGCAAAGATGAGCTATTGTCAGACACTGTGGAGAGAAGACTGCTAGCAGGAGTTTCAAAGGAGAGAATCAGTAACTTCCCTTCCTGTGCCCAACTTCATCCCTCATTTACTGTATCTCCTGGGATGATGCCTTGAGATGATCCTCTGATTCTAAGAGAAGACTCTATGAAATTCCACTATCCTTTGAATCCTTCTTGAATCTCACTATGACTTTTTATTGACGTTAATTTTTCTGCCCAGCCATATCCAAGAATGAAATACACTGAGCTGCATCTGGATCAGACAATCAGGTTCAGTGTGTGGGTGGGGGTGAGCGAGGGGGAGATGGAGATGATGTGTGAGTGCACTGGTGGGCGGGGTGATAAAGGGGAGCCCAGCTCTCTGCATCATTTTGACAATGGGTCAGTGTGGTCACACCAGTGGGTGTCTAACACACAAATCTGATGCCTTCATTTTCGGGCCATTCTATCCGACAAGGTCACATGTCACGGAGGCTCTTTCCAAGTGAGAAGTAACTGTCTTCTCAAAAGAGGGCAGGAGGCTTTCGCAAACCTCACCACCTTCTCAGGGGGCATCCTCTGTTAGAGGTCACAATGGGAATGAGAACTACTTGTTATAGCAAGGCTATAAATGGGGGAAAGAGCTGTCGGCCTCCACTCTGCTGCACTCCTGCTGCTCTCTCAGACACAAAAGGCCAGGAGCCCTTTGCCCTCTGTTCCCCTGCAGACTCCCATGTCCTTTCAGGTCCTCCTCACCCGGGTCATGCAGCCACAGCCCACAGGGAAGAGGTCAGCTTCCTCTCCTGATTACTCTTAGGGTATATCTTTAGGAAAGTCACTTATTTTCACAATGCACATGTGTAACTGGGAGAGCAGTGTGGCTCCCCTTCCATACACATAACGTTCACCAGGGTTTTTCACATATTTATCAGCCAACAGGGAGAGAGACAGGTTTCCTGAAAAGTCTGCAACAACATATACAACAGTGAACCTGGAGCTGTGAGACAGCCACGCAGTTTCTGTTCCTGGAGGAAAGGCAGGAAAAAACCTCTGCAGGTTTCAGTTCTCTGGGTTTCTATCACCTTTATTTTCACAGATATAAGGTAAAAGGCAGGGAAAAAAAATCCAAGTCAAAAGTGAAAATCAGTAGGAAATCAGATGAGGTGCTGGTTGGGGATAGGGAGTGACTGCTAGTTGGTACAAGGTTTCTTTTGGGGGTGATGAAAACGCCCTAAAATTACAGATTATGGTGATGGCTGCACAATTCCATAAGTATTCTGAAAACCATTGAATTGTATACTTTAAATGGGTGAATGTTATTGTATGTAAATCACATATCAGTAAAGCTGCTAAAAATCAGTAGGAAATCATAAACTCTGCCTTTTAGATTTTAACAAGTTTTTCATGTTTGGCGAAGCCAGACATTTAAAAATACAGGAATGAATGAATGAATGAGTTAGTTTAGGAAGCAGACATGAAGAGGAGTTGGAATGAATAGAGTGATCGGCTTTGTCCATGGGGAATCTGGAACGCAATAATGAACGGAACATTTTGGGTTAAAGCCAGAACTGGTTGTTATTTGCACTGAAAAATAAATCTTGTTATCAAGCCAGGGCCGGCTAAACCAAGAAGCAGCAAAAGCTTTCTTCCTTCTAAAGGTACATATTAGGATGAACCATAGTGCTTCAGCAGCACAGTCAGAAAGGAATGCGGTGAGCATCCCTCACAGTCCAGAGGAATTAGTCAAAATTGCCAATGCTGCATCTTCATTTCTAACAACCTTGTTGTAGCTGAACGAGGTGGGGCCTTAGATAAGGAAGAGAATAAAATAGAGCAACCTCCCTCTTCAGCTGCTCTGATTCATCACTATGGAAGGCAACACCATTGTGCAATCTCTGCAGGAGAGAGGCGTGTACATCACACATGTAACTGTAGACCCATTGGGCCCAGTAAATTGGGGACGGACACGATGAAATTGAATTTCAAAGATAAGTCATAGGCAAGCTTTTGAATGTGGTTTGGAGATATAAACAAACACATCATTTGATATAATTACATATGCAAACCTCCAATTTAGGAGGGGAATTACACCAGTCCTAAGGGAATGATACTCAGTAAAGAGGGGGGAGAGCATATGGCTGGAACCATGCAATTACTTTAAAAATGGCTGCTTTTGATTTTTTATTGTGGAGACAGGGGAATCTAACGACCTCTCTGAGAAACAGCCTAAGCACGAAAATGTGATTACCCGTTCGAAAGAGAACTCAAAATGTTCTAAGTAGTTATGGTTAGAGAGAGTGATACTTGTAAGGATGACATCCTTTCCCTGCTCTTTCTCCCTGTGGGTGTCCCGGGTCACAGCTGTGTAATCTACTGCCATGACATTCACATTTTCTTTAAGTGCTACTTGAAGCAGTGTAGGTCTTAGCTGTTTCAGCATAATTTTCCAGGACTGTCGGAAGCTGAGTTTCGTATTAAAACCACAACTAGAATCATCAGCCCTGTGAGCTACAATTACTCTCTTTTTCATATCTCATTTCCTTTGTTTACCATTTCTCCATGCTTACCCCCAGCTGTCTGGTAAACCCCTCATCATCCTTCCAGATAGTTCAAATGTCACCTTCTCTGCGAAGTCTTCTCTGACCTTTCTTCCTCTAGCATGTTGCACATAACTCATCTATTGTCTGGATCCCCCTCGAGACCACAGTTTCAGGAAGGCAGAGACTTTTGGTAGCTTACTAGTTGAGCTCAGGAACCTAGGTCAATGCCTGTCACATCTGTTGAATACATAAATGCTACTATTACAGCACCCAATGCTAGGCTCTACATATTTGTTAAAGAGTCAGACTTGCCTAATAGGATACAAGCAAAAGGTAGTGAATAGATCTCATTCATCTTGCGCTCCTGGCATTTAACACAGAACCTGGTATATTGTAGGTACCCAGCAAAACTTAGTTGAATGAAGGTGACACGGATGCAGTCTTCCACACACCTCAGTATTGTTTTATACAGAGTGGCCATAACGGTCCCAAACCATGGGAGTTAAAGTTATCTGAATGCTCTCTTTCATCCTTCGAATAATTTTAATGTTTTCTCAATTTTTGGACACCTTATTCCATGCTGATAGTTAGCGGTCATTAGAACAATTCCTGATTTTTTTTTTTAATTTTTTGTTTATTGCAGTAACATTGGTTTATAACATTGTATAAATTTCAGGTGTACATCATTATACTTCTATTTCTCCATAGATTACGTCATGTTCACCACCCAAACACTAATTACAACCCATCACCACACACATATGCTGAATTATCCCTTTCGCCCTCCTCCTTCCCCGCTTCCCCTCTGGTAACCACCAATCCAATCTCTGTCTCTATGTGTTTGTTTATTGTTGTTATTATCTACTACTTAATGAAGGAAATCATACGGTATTTGACCTTCTACCTCTGACTTATTTCACTTTGCATAACACCCTCAATGTCCATCCATGTTGTCACAAATGGCTGGATTTCATTGTTTTCTTATGGCTAAGTAGTATTCCATTGTGTATATATACCACATCTTCTTTATCCATTCGTCCCTTGATGAGCACTTAGGTGGCTTCCAAGTCTTGGCTATTGTGAATAACGCTGAAATGAACACAGGGGTGCATGTATCTTTACGCATTGGTGTTTTCAAGTTCTTTGGATAAATACCAAGCAGTGGAATAGCTGGATCATATGGTAGCTCTATCCTTGATTTTTTGAGGAATGTCCATGCTGTTTTCCATAGTGGCTGCACACGTTTGCACTCTCACCAGCAGTGTATGAGAGTTGCCTTCTCTCCACATCCTCTCCAACACATGTTGTTTCCTGTCTTGTCAATTATAGCCATTCTGATGGGTGTGAGGTGATATCTCATTGTAGTTTTGATTTGCATTTCCCTGATAGTTAATGATGTTGAACATCTTTTCATGTGTCTGTTGGCCATCTGTATATCCTCTTTGGAGAAATGTCTGTTCAGGTCTTTTGCCCATTTTTTAATTGGGTTGGTAGTTTTTTTTTTGTTGAGATGCACGAGTTCTTTATATATTTTGGAGATTAAGCCCTTATCAGATGTATGGTTTGCAAATATCTTCTCCCAATTGTTAGGTTGTCTTTTCATTTTGTTGATGGTTTCCTTTGCTGTGCAGAAGCTTTTTAGTTTGATGTAGTCCCATTTGTTTATTTTTTCTATTGTTTCTCTTGCCCGGTCAGACATGGTGCTTGAAAATATGTTGCTAAGACCGATGTCAAAGAGCGTACTGCCTGTGTTTTCTTCTAGAAGTTTCATAGTTTCAGGTCTTACATTCAAGTCTTTAATCCATTTGAAGTTAATTTTTGTGTATGGTGTAAGATAAGGGTCTACTTTCATTTTTTTGCATGTGGCTATCCAGTTTTCCCAACACCATTTGTTGAAGAGACTTTCTTTTCTCCATTGTATGTTCTTGGCTCCTTTGTCAAAGATTAGCTGTCCATAGATGTGTGGGTTTATTTCTGGGCTTTCCATTCTATTCCATTGATCTGTGTGTCGGTTTTTGTGCCAGTACCATGCTGTTTTGGTTACTATAGCTTTGTAGTATATTTTGAAATCAGGGAGTGTGATACCTCCAGTTTTGTTCTTTTTTCGCAGGATTCCTTTAGCTATTCGGGGTCTTTTGTTGTTCCATACAAATTTTAGGATTCTTTGTTCTATTTCTGTGAAAAATGTTGTTGGAACTTTGAAGGGATTGCATTGAATCTATAGATTGCTTTAGGAAGTATGGACATCTTAACTATGTTAATTCTTCCAATCCACGAGCACGGAATATCTTTCCATTTCTTTGTGTCTTCTTCAATTTCTTTCAGCAATGTTTTATAGTTTTTGGTGTACAGCTCTTTCACCTCTTTGATTAAGTTTATCCTTAGGTATTTTATTCTTTTTGTTGCAATTGGAAATGGGATGGTATTCTTAATTTCTCTTTCTGCTACTTCGTTGTTAGTATAGAAATGCTACTGATTTTTCTATGTTGATTTTGTATCCTGCAACTTTACCATATTCGTTTATTACTTCTAAAAGTTTTCTGGTGGATTCTTTAGGGTTTTCTATATATAAAATCATGTCATCTGCAAATAGTGACAGTTTCACTTCTTCCTTTCCAATTTGTATCCCTTTTATTTCTTTCTCTTGCCTGATTGCTCTGGCTAGGACTTCCAGTACTGTGTTAAATAGGAGTGGTGACAGTGGGCATCCTGGTCTGGTTCCTGTTATTAGAGGGAAAGCTTTCAGTTTTTCACCATTGAGGATGATATTCGCCGTGGATTTCTCATATATGGTGTTTATTATGTTGAGGTACTTTCCTTCTATACCCATTTTATTCAGAGTTTTTATCATAAATGGATGCTGTATCTTGTCAAATGCTTTCTCTGCATCTATTGAGATGATCATGTGATTTTTATTCTTCATTTTATTAATGTGGTGTATTACGTTGATTGATTTGCGAATGTTGAACCATCCCTGCATACCTGGAATAAATCCCACTTGATCATGATGTATAATCTTTTTAACGTATTGTTGTATGCGAGTTGCTAGTATTTTGTTGAGGATTTTTGCATCGATGTTCATCAGTGATATTGGCCTGTAATTTTCTTTTTTTGTGTTTTCCTTGTCTGGTTTCGGTATCAGGGTAATGTGGCTTTGTAGAATGAGTTAGGGAGCTTCCCCCCCTCCTCAATTTTTTGGAAGAGTTTGAGAAGGATAGGTATTAAGTCTTGTTTGAATGTTTGGTAGAATTCACCAGGGAAGCCATCTGTTCCTGGACTTTTATTTTTGGGGAGATTTTTGATTACTGTTTCGATCTCCTTACTGGTGATTGGTCTATTCAAATTCTCTACATCTTCTTGATCAAGTTTTGGAAGGTTGTATGATTCTAAGAATTTATCCATTTCTTCCAGATTGTCGAATTGGTTGGCATATAGCTTTTCATAGTATTTTCTTATAATCTTTTGTATTTCTGAGGTGTCTGTTGTAATTTCTCCTCTTTCATTTCGGATTTTACTTATTTGTGCCTTCTCTCTTTTTTTCTTGGTGAGTCTAGCTAAAGGTTTGTCAATTTTGTTTATCTTTTCAAAGAACAAACTCTTGGTTTTATTAAATTTTTCTATTGTTTTTTTGGTCTCTATTTCATTTATTTCTTCTCTGATTTTTATTATTTCCCTTCTTCTACTGATTTTGAGCTTTGTTTGTTCTTCTTTTTCCATTCCTTTAGGTGCATTGTTAGATTGTTTATTTGAGATTTTTCTTGTTTGTTGAGATAGGCCTGTATTGCTATAAACTTCCCTCTTAGAACTGCTATTGCTGTATCCCATAAATTCTGGCATGTCATATTTTCATTTTCATTTGTCTCCAGGTATTTTTTGATCTCTTCTTTGATTTCTTCGTTGACCCAGTCGTTGTTCAGTAGCATTTTGTTTAATCTCCACATATTTGTGGCTTTTCTGATATTCTTCCTATAGTTGATTTCTAGTTTCATACCATTGTGGTCAGAAAAGATGCTTGGTATTATTCCAATCTTCTTAAATTTATGGAGACTTGTTTTGTGGCCTAACATGTGATCAATCCTGGAGAATGTTCCATGTGCATTTGAAAAGAACATGTATGCTTCGTTTTTTGGATGGAATGCTCTGTATATATCTACTAGGTCCATCTGTTCTAGTGTGTCATTTAAGGCCAACGTTTCTTTATTGATCTTCTGTTTGGATGATCTACCCGTTGGTGTAAGTGGAGTGTTAGTCCCTTACTACTATTGTGTTACTGTCTATGTCTCTTTTTCTGTCTGTTAATAATTGCTTTATATATTTATGTTCACCTACATTGGGTGCGTAGGTATTTATAAATGTTATATCCTCTTGTTGGATTGTTCCCTTGATCATTATGTAATGCCCTTCTTTGTCTCTTTTTACAGTTTTTGTTTTAAAGTCTATTTTGTCTGATATGAGTACTGCTACCGCAGCTTTCTTTTCATTGCCATTTGCGTGCAGTATCTTTTTCCATCCCTTCACTTTCATTTTGTGAGTGTCTTTAGGTCTGAAGTGTGTCTCTTGTATGCAGATATATATGGGTCTTATTTTTTTATCCCATCAGCCACCCTATGCCTTTCAATTGGAGCATTTAGTCCATTGACGTTTAAAGTAGCTATTGATAAGTATGTACTTACTGCCATTTTTTAACTTTTTTTTTTCCTTTTTTTTCCTCAGTGTTTTAGTAGTCCTTCTCTGTTCCTTTCTTCTTCTATACAGAATTGATGGTCACTTTAGTTTGACCTCTGTCTGAAAGCTGTACTCTTTAACTCCCCTCCTCCCTCCTTTTATGTTTTTGATATCATATCTAACCTCTTTTTTGTGCATTTGTATCCATTACCCTCTTATCATGGAAATAGATAATTTTTCCTATTTGTGGTCTTCTCTTTTCCCCTTAAATCAGTCCCTTTAACATTTCTTGTAGCACTGGTTTCTTGGTGAAAAACTCCTTTACTTTTTGCTTGTCTGGGAAACTTTTTATCTCTCCTTCCATTTTGAATGATAACCTTGCCGGGTAGAGTATTCTTGCCTGTAAGTTTTTTCCATTTAGCACTTTAAATATATTGTGCCACTCTCTTCTAGCCTGTAAGGTTTCTGCTGAGAAGTCAGCTGATAGCCTTATGGGGTTTCCTTTGTATGTAAATTGACTTTCTCTTGCAGCGTTTAGGATTCTCTCTTTATCTTTAATTCTGGACATTTTGATTATGATGTGTCTTGGTGTGGGCCTCTTTGGGTTTATCTTGTTTGGGGCTCTCTGTGCTTCCTGTACCTGGATGTCTGTTTCCTTCCTTAGGTTAGGGAAGTTTTCACCTATTAATTCTTGAAATAGATTCTCTGCCCCTTTGTCTCGCTCTTCTCCTTCCGGGACACCTATAACACGGATATTAGTGTACGTGATGTTGCCCCAGAGGTCCCTTAGACTGTCCTCATTCTTTTTAATTCTTTTCTCTTTTACCTGTTCAGTTTGGATAATTTCTTCTAGTCTTTCATCCAGTTCGCAGATCCATTCTTCTGTATCCTCTACTCTGCTTTTGAGTCCCTCTAGTGAATTTTTCATTTCCAGTATTGTATTCTTCATTTCTGATTGGTTCTTTTTTATATCTTCCAGTTCTTTGTTGACATTCTCACTGAGTTCATCTATTCTTCTCCCCAGATCAGTGAGCATCCTTAACACTCTTTGTTTGAACTCTCTGTCAGGTAGGTTGCTCATTTCTGTTTCACTTAGTTCCTTTTCTGGGGTTTTGTCCTATTCCCTTACTTGGAGTGTATTCCATTTCCTCCTCATTTTGCCTCTTTCCCTGTGCTTGTGTCTGTGTATTAGCTAGCTCAGCTACGTCTCCTGCTCTTGGATAGGTGACCTTATGTAAGTGATGCCTTAGGGGGCCTGCAGTGTGCTTCCCTCAGTTCTCAATGTTCCAGGGGTGATCCCTATGTGGGCTATGTGTGTCCTTCTGTTGTGGCCTGTTTGCTCTCCCTGTAGGCGCCCAGGGAGGCGGAGTTATGCTCCTGGCCAGCTGCTGTAATGCTCAGCTGCTTGTAGTTGTTGTGGGCCCTTCAGTCTCTTTATCAGGTGTGGGGAGCCCCAGCACAGTTGGCTGCAAGTTCTAATACCACATTTGTGTTGCAGTATTTCTTTTAAGTGAGTAGGCGCCCAGCGTGGCCGGTTGTTAGTCTCAGGCCCTTACAATTGCTATAAGCCTCCAGCCTTTAGGTCTCTTGTCAGCTCTCTGAGGATTGCAGCTGTGTGGGGCTGGCCTCAGGCACGGGAGCACCCAATTGTTTCAGACTTTGGAAGGTGGGGCAAACCCCCTATGTGGGTCTTTGAGAAGCACAAGTCTTCTGCAGCTGACAAGCCCTGGTGCCCACAGGTCCACACACACAGTCAACACAATCCTGCCCCGTGTGCGCGCCCCGATCCCCCGAACCGGACCCAGTCTCTCCACAGCAGGAGCCCCACACACTCCACCACTACCCCACACTATCCACTCGCTCCTTGTGCACGCCCTGCACCACTGAAGTCAGTTCAGTTGCCAGGCTGCACAGAATCCAGTCACCAATCTATGCAGGCCCACAAGTTGCCCAAGGGCCCGCTGTTGGGTGGGGCCAGTCTCTAGGGTGGGCTGCCTGCCCTGGCCGAGCGGGACCAAATTGGTGCTCTAGCGGGTGGGGCAGGCCCCAGGCCAGCAGGCCCTAGGGAGAACTCTAACACCCATACCAGGCCACAACAATGGCCACCGCCAATGTCCCAGTCCCTGGAGAGGTCTCACCTCTCACCGAGATGCACTCAGGGCCTATGAGGTGAGTCTCTTTTCACCAAAGCACTGTGCATCTTTCTTTCTGTTGATTTTAGGTTGCTTTCTGAAACGGGTGATTTTGTGCATGGGCCCTGTAAGAGCCAGTTTTAATTTCTTTGTGAACCAGCTTTTCTGGGGGTACTCCCCAATGCTTTAGTAGCAGGCAAAGTCAGATACTCTGCCACTCGTCTCGATTGTGCTGGCTCTACAAAATGCCCACAGCGGGGGCGCTCCCCGGCTCAGGGCCCCGCGCCTCCAGGGAGGGCTGCGAACCTTTTGGCTGCTCCCAGGCTTGTGAAGGCAGCGTTTTTCCTCTCCAGAAGGGAGTTTCTGCCCCTTCTACCTCAATTAGGATTGTGCTTTGTTGCAGGAGTTCCTCTTATCCAGTTTTCAGTTCTGTCTCAGGGGTAATTTTTCCACGAGTAGTTGTAAATTGGCTGTGTCTGCGGGAGGAGGTGAGTTCAGAGTCTGCCTACGCCGCCATCTTGACTTCCTTTCCACCTCCTGATAGTTTTTTAATTTTTTTACTTTTCAGCTGCTAATTAAAGATTTTTAATCTTTACTGTATACACAGGGACTTTGTGGCCATTCCATGGTTTTCCCCCATCCTGGTTTCTATCTAATTTTTGGAGAAAGGTGAGCAAATAATAAGATAGTACTATCCGATATTTATTGAGTACTGTGTGCTGGTCTCTACTAAACAGATCACATACATGATTTCATTTAATCTCACAAAGGTTCAGAGAAATAGGAACGATTTTGACTCCTTCTAGGAGGAAACTGAGTTAAATAACTTGCCCAAGGTCACCAATGACTGAGCCATGATTCCGACCCAGGGAATCTAAATCTGAAGCTTCTTCACTATCTCTTTAGCAGATGAGGACGCACAGTGGTGGCCAAGTAGCCTGCCTAGGAGCCAGGAGACCTGGGTCCCAGTCTCAGCTCTGTCAGTAACTGGTTATGAGATTACAGCAATCACATCTTTTCTCTAGGCCCCTGTGTCCTCATCTAGCAATATCCTAAAGTCTCTTTTCAATGTAAAGAGTCTATAATAATATAAAAACGCTTAAAGGAGATCATTCTTCTTCATTTCCTGTTCTCTCACCCGACCCCACTTTCTTCTTGCTGGACCTAAGTCCAGCTGTGTAGGACCTGGGTAGCTCACCCAGGCAGGAACAAGAGGGGCTGTTCTGGTTTTTATTTATTCACAAAATCAACATGTAAACACCCTTATGCTTATTTCTCAAAAGGAGGAAGTAAAAACACCAGTTAACTATGAGGGTGTGTTTTTAAGTAGAAAGAAATAAAACCTTAGTTATTTCCACATTTATTGACTCTTCCACAAGATTCTAATTCTAGAACTTCTATTTCCACCTCTCCTTTCAGCCCATTAGGAAGCCTTAAAATGTTCTCTGTGGTATTAACATATGGTCATAAGGCTGTGCACTGAATTTGGAGAGAATGAAGTGGACACACAGTAAGTGCAAATTTCAGGACTGTAGGAAAAATTAAAGCTGGAGTGTAGACATGTATTAGGTTTGCATAAAAAAATCTAAGTAATGTGTATTCTTAGACTATATGATATTTCTCTAAAAGAAAAGAATAATCAGAAAGAAAAAAAAACAAGGGCTACAACATCAGTTATGAGGGGGTTAAAAAAATAAAGGGTTCTGGAAACTGGCCCCATCAGGATGTTTCTTAAATAAGAGCTGCTTCATCAGGTGTAGAGATTTGCAGTTGCTTGACTGAGCACGCAGTGCTGCTATTAGATTTCTTAAGAAAATCTGACAGGGGAAATCACCGATGGAGCTCAAGCCTGCAACTTGGACTTTTCCTTGTAAATAGTGATTTCCAAGATGCTAATAGAAGCTTCCAAACTGTGTAAGTCAGGGTGCATCTTAACCCAAAGTATGAATACCCCAGGGGTCAAATGTGATTCAGAGCTGTTGGTTTTTTATAACAGATATGTTTCATTTTCTTTCTTTGGAAGCCAATAGACGGCATTTCCCAATTCTGCCTTGGCAGCCGGGGAATCACAGGCAGCCCTTTCTGACAGACACACTTTCCCCTTTGGATACAGGATTCTGTAGCTGCTAAAGGTGGCAAAGGCGAAAAACCAGCTTGTGAAGGAAAAGTGTTGATGCTGGCACATACCTTGTACCTTCCCATCACTCCTAGGTGACAGATGGAGTTGCCCACAGCCTGGAGGGAGAGTTCTGAGGGTAAGGTAAGCCCGCTTCCCTCGCTGTACCACCCATCACAGACTAGATCAATTAGGGGCATCTGGGTCAAGGCAATTTGTTATCACGGTAAGGGATGAGATAGTGGCCAACAAGGGAGAAGTAATCAAGAAGATGTATGGTGAAGACTATTTCTATAGGCCTTCTCCTCCTCAATGAGTCTCTCTCGTACCTAGTGGGCCTGCCACACACACCTACATATGCGCGTATACAAACATGCACACACATACATTTAGAACCAGAGATGCTGTGTATGAGTCTAATTTTGCCAGAATACCTGGATACTTACCAGTCCCATCTGTTCTTCCCTCAATTCCTCTCCTCATCACCAATCCTCACGGATCTCCCTCCCAATCTCACATAGCCCTCCGGCTCTGCCTTCTGATTCTGCCTAGATGAAGAAGTATTTCTGCACCTGAAGAAGTCTCCAGGCGATTTAGCTAAACCTTGAATGCCATATTGGATTTCTTCAGAGAAATTAAGCTGCAGATGGTGAACCAATATTAAGGATGTCGTAGGAAATGATGCCATCTTTAGGTGCCATTAACATACCACTGATGTGTGTGCTCAGATGTGCAACATGGTGCACATCTCCTCCTTTCTCTTTCTGCCAAGATTATTTTTTTGCATAATTATGAATATTGGATGATCAAAATAAAGAAGGAGTGGCTGGCAATCTAAATTACACTGATGGATGGATCTTAGATTTTATCTAGTCTGGGAAACATCACGGTGTACTGGTAGTCCACTAATCAGTGCTCAGGCTGTGGCATCAGACTGCCTGGCATTGCATCCCAGTCCCATCCCTCGTCAACTGCCTGTTCTTTGGCAAGTTACTTAGCTTCTCTAAGTATCAGCCTCCTCGTCAGTAAAATGAGGCTTATTAAATTAAATAATCAATTTAAAATGCTCAGCTTGGTTCCTGGCACATATTAAATGCTCAAATAATGTTACTCTTATTATTAGCTCCAAGCATAATGCCTGGAGTATCGTATGTGTTCAATGGTCTAATTTTGCTTCCTTCCTATCTTGAGATCCCCCTCAAATGTGTTTAAATATTTGGGTAACAAAAATTGTAAAATCTCGACTACTTACCCTGTCATCTGACAGATAAGGAAACTGATGCTCACAGCTTAAGTAACTTGTTAAAAGACTTATTCATAAGAAATCTTTCACCCATGCATTGTTAAATTTTATTGAGAGGATAGTATATATCCTTGCTACTCAAAGTGTGATATGGATTAGCAGCATCAGCATCACCTGGGAGCTAGTTAGAAATGCAGAACTGCAGGCTCCTCCCAGACCTATGTGATTTGTATGTACTCTAAATTTTGAGAAGCCTGGCCCTAGATCATTGTTGGTTTTCAGACTTGGATGTGTATTGGAATCACCCGATGAGCTTTAAAAAACTACTAATGCCAGCGTCCCAAGTCCAGAGATTCTGAATTATTCGGTATGGGCGCAGGCCTAGGCATAGAGATTTTTGAAAAAGCTCCAGGTGATTCTAATATTCAGCCAAGGGGGTGAGAAGCATTGTATATACAGTTGTTATCTCTGGGTGAGGTGGTAATGGTAAGTAATTTTTTTAGTTTCTCTAAATGGTTCAGTTCTCGCACAATGAACAACATTTAATTTTATAATACAAAAGAATTTAAAGGCCAAATAGGGCACCTGGCACATAGTTTCTTGCATGTCCTCATCTGAATTCCACAAAGTTCTATTCTGAATCCGTCCAGCAAGGGACTAAACTACATGGTTGCCAGGTTTGTTATGAACTTAGATCTGAAACCTGCCATGTGTTTTCCCCTAACACACTGGCTGAGCTCAGCGACTGTTTGGCTCCCTCATTCTGGCATAGTTTCCTGTACTGCCTATAGCGTTACACCTCTCCTAGCTCTATCTGGCCCCCGGGATCCTTGTAGCAGAGATACACCTCTGTGGTGATGCTCTCTCTTCCCCACAAAAGCATATTTGGATCCAAGGCACAGTGGGAAGAGCCAAGAAGATACAACAATAAGTCCCCATATTTGCCCTCATGGAACTAACAATCCAGGGAGGGAGACAGACACATATGCAAATAACTACAATACAAGGTACGAGCTGATACACACCAGGACAACTCTGGGGCCCTAAAGAAGGAAAGATTAATGCTGAATTGTGCAATTGGAAAAGATAAGGAATAAGTTGACTTTGTACTGGGCCTTTAATGGTGAACACAATTCCAATAGATAGAGAGGTTGGAAAAATTTAAAATGTCAAATCTGTAGCTGAGAATAATAAGGCAAAAGATTAAAGAAAAACATAAATCTGGGTTTCAATCCTGGCTCTGCTATTTCTTAGCTGTGTGACTAAGGACAAGTTATATAACTTCTCTGATCTCAGTCTTGTCACCTCTGAAATGGGGATAGTAAGAACTCCCTCATAGGCTTTTGATTAGAAAAAATACAGATGAAGTAGTTAGCATGGTGCCTTGCACTTAGCCTATGCTGTTTAAAAAACAGAAACAGCATCTATAAGGAACAGTGTATTATTTTTGATTTTTATCAAAAATCCAAGAGCACTGGGATACTATTTCTAATTACATTCCAAAGGAAAATCTTAATTGTCTCTAGATAGGTTACCTCTGACAATGTTTGAAAATTTAATAACCAGGAAACTGAAAGTTGAAGTGTCCTTCTGCTCATTCGAATGAACATCATAAAGTCCTTCAATTCCTGCCACACTCTGGAGGTGTGAAACAACCGCTGTTACTCTCCTTAGAAATGATTTCACTGCAAATGATTTGTTTCTACATCTGTTTTCTTGTGACAGATAAAATCAGGAGGATGGATAAAGTGCAAATTACTCAGAGGATGTGCAAAGTCTTGAAAACACATGTGCTTTCTTTAAGATCATCTTTGCTCTATGATTTACACAAGGCCTTATGTAGGAGCAATGTTTTGAAATGCAATTAAAAAAAAATCTGGGGAAAGTATCTCGTGTTACGGAGACAAATGTTATCGGAAGACTGGCAACCCTTTTATTTTTATATCACACATTTTCCAGTTAATTTTCACATAATTCAATTCTTTCCTTTTATCCTAAATTTATATATACACTGTAAAAACTCATTATTTTTTATTCCACCTATCTGAGAATTTGTAATAGTTATGGGGCTGGTTGAAGTTTACCTTTGTACTACCCAGGTAAATTAATAGGGGGGAAAGGTCTCAGGGGAATACTTAATGTACTGGAGACAAACCATTTGCAAAGCACTTTAATTTTAACAACCACCATTTTGATGTTCTAATTGGAAACAGCCGACGTAACTATTCATTAGAGTCTGTCCAAACAGGTCTCCTGTTTGGCAACACTTTGTTAATGGTAACATTAACCTTATGTGTTTATTCCAAAGCTGTAAACATGTGTTTCCTGAAGTATTCTAGAACCCACATTCTCAACAGCTATAAAATCCTCCTCAACAAGAGTCTGAATTAATGGAATTTCATGGTCTTTCTGCTCCTTGGGAAGAAGTACCATCTCTTGCAAAAATGATGAAATTCGTGCTTAATCATTTATCAGCGCAGCAACTTTGTGCAAGTCTTTAAAAATGTTGTGTGCCTCAGTTTCTTCCTCTGTAACATAGCAATGATTTAATGGGGAAGCAATTAAGCTCTTCCTCACTAAAGGTAACAGACAAGATTTTTTCCTTTATAAATAGAAGTGGAAATAAAGGAGGGATTAGAATCTTTTATAACTCCTTACAAAAAATGTTGTATTAATTCAGGGAAGAGCTGGGTTCTCATTCTGCTCTTTTGTAGGGGATTTTATAAACAATTCTGTTATAGCTTTACCACTTTGTATTCTGTTTGCTTATTTGTTTTCTTCAATAGACTGTGGCCTCTCCAGGACAACCATGTTTTTATTCATTTGATGTTCATTAAAGGAAAATCTTTTAAGATTCTAAGCCAATCTTTGTATCTTTCATGCTTAGCACAATGCCTGGCATATGGAGGGTGATCAATCGATGTTAATCTACTGGATGAATAAACTATACTATTGAAAATGTGTTTGGAAGTGTGTTAGCGCATGTACCACCACCCAGTGCATGCAATGGTCCATATATGTGGGATTGGTCACTCAGCATTTCTACTATGGCTTGTAAAAGCTTCCATGCCTTTTGGGAAAAGCTTCCAAATAAATTCAAAATGGAATTATGTGCTGTGATAATTATTATTTTGGGTTTTTAACATGAAATGTTACAAGTTCATAAAGCCATGTTTTTTTGTATCCTATGTCAGAGACTACAGTCTGCGTGGTTAATTGAGGTTAATGGAGGGAAATGGCAGATTGCCAATGCTAATGAGTTTTTCTTGAGTCTTTCTTTCTTTTCTTTTTTTTTTTTTTTGAGGAAGATCAGCCCTGAGCTAACATCCATGCTAATCCTCCTCTTTTTGCTGAGGAAGACCGGCTCTGAGCTAACATCTATTGTCAATCCTCCTCCTTTTTTTTGTTCCCCCCAAAGCCCCAGTAGATAGTTATACGTCATAGTTGCACGTCCTTCTAGTTGCTGTATGTGGGACACGGCCTCAGCATGGCAGGAGAAGCGGTGTCTCAGTGCGCGCCCGGGATCCGAACTCGGGCCGCCAGTAGCGGACCGCGCGCACTTAACCGCTGAGCCGCCGGGCTGGCCCTTGAGTCTTTCTAATATGCGTTTTATTTCTCATGTGCCTTTGCTTCTTGTTTAACTTAATTATGTTATTTATCCAAGAATTTCTCATATATAAGCAGGAATTGCTAACCTGTCAGAGAGGGCTCAGGCCATGTTTCATTTCCCAAAGAACATTAAAACAGTGGGGGTGGGGGGGGTGTGTGAAAAACAGAAAAGTGGAGGTTGCACCAAACAGCCAGCCTCTGATTTCTCTAGGTCTACCAAGTACTCCGTGGTTATCAAAGTGGAAGACAAGTGCAAGTCCCTTGAGGATCACACTCCTGGCTGGATTCTAGTGAATTAATTCTTCCCAAATGCAACCAATAATCTAGTAAGGAGTGTGCTAAGGGGGTACTGTAGCCATGTCTTATCAAAAAGATGACTTAGGTGACATTTTAGTTTCTTGTTCAGAAAATTAAAAAAAAAAGAAGAAACAAGAACAGGCAAGAAATTGAGAGAAATATTGAAAGCAATAGTAAGGCAGGGGAAAAATCAGAGAGCAGCTAATACTGGCTCTGTGGGATTGGGGCGGGTGTAGAGAGTTGGGGGGAGGTGGGCAGCCTCAAACACTACCATAGCATCTGTGTCTAGATCTTGTTTTTTCCATATTTACCCACAAAATAAACATAAGTACATATCATTTATTGAGTGTTACATTGCGAAGTAGTTAGCTCTGTGTGACTCCTAATGTGTGCCCTTAGCTAGAACATTCTAATTATTTGGTTGGTTTTCCTTTACTGGTTCCCTTGGTAGAGGTGTCAGACGCTTGTTTAGGTTTTCCTCCTCTTTCAGGGATGAGAACAGTGATGGCAGACCTGAAATGGGGCAAATGCCTTGGCAAGTTGAAAGTTAAGGCCTGCCACTGGTGTTGGGTCTGCTGGGCACTCACGTTCACGTCCCTCTGTCTCTCTTTTCTTACTCCTTTTCTTGTCATCCCAAGGTTGACCTCCATCCCCTCCCAGTCAATCCATCAAAGGGGCCAGAAGCACAGTTGCAAAATGCTTCTTTTACATTTTCAGCAGTTTAGCGTTCCTTCTTTGGGCCTAACAGTCTCTAACGGATGTGTACACAAGAGGTACCATTTAAAAACCAACTAGCCAAATAAACATGCCATAAAAGAAAATGCCATCTTCTTTGTTGCACTCTGAGAAATTCAGTATCTTCTGAACAAATGGCTGTGCATACAGAGTTTGAGAGTGGGTTTTTTAAACCATTCATAACACTGTGTCAGTCCTTCTTTCTCAGTGAAAATGAGCTCAATTCTACTGTGGTTGTAATTAGTGGATAATTAGTCCTTGTACATGTCGATGCTACGTGTCATGGAACTGGCTTTTGGTTTAGCATCCATTCAACAAGACTATTTAATTTTGCTTCAATTTTAATTGTTTTGAGTCACATTGGTACCTTGACGCTAGAAAACCTGAGACTCAAGCTAGATAGGCTAAGGTTTGAAATTATATTAATGGGTTTCATTTTTCCCATGGAAAAGAAAATTGTTGGAAGGTTTTGCATTAATAAACTGAAGTAGCAGACAGGACAGAAGGCAGGATGCATTCCACAGTCTCATCAGCCATCCTGGGCTCTGAGTTTTTAATATAACATGAAGAACAGTTCCAGCTCACCACTGGCTTGGCACCAGGGTACTTGCCTTCAGAGACTGCTGAAGAGTAATGGAGAATGGCCAGTGAATAAATAACTATAGCCAAGCTTTTAAAGGCTCAGGTAGAACTATACAAAAAGATAATATGGGGGCATAGAGGGGTCAGCCTTAAACTCCACCTGGGGCTACAGCGGAAGCTTCTCAGGATGGGGTCTTGGTTGGAATGAGTAGAAGCTTGTCAGGTAGACAAGGAGGAGAAGGTCTTTCCATGGTCTTCTGATGAGACAGGGAATGCACACAGGCAAGAAGGACCCCCAGTCCTATCCCAAGGTTACTTCAGGAGACCTTAGGGGAAACCTTGGAATTTTGCATTATTTATTGCTGGGAATGGAAGGAAAATAATACCTTTCTCCTTATGGACACTCAGTCAGTTGGCACTGCAAGGGGATCTC
Source organism: Diceros bicornis minor (assembly GCF_020826845.1). NCBI lineage: Eukaryota > Metazoa > Chordata > Mammalia > Perissodactyla > Rhinocerotidae > Diceros > Diceros bicornis. The sequence continues at coordinate 40,806,654 of NC_080746.1, forward strand.
TTAACTTTTAACATGGAAGTGTTTTTACGTTTTTACACGTCATGAAACAGCATTGTAGGTGACAGTGAGAAAAGTCCCCTCTCTGTTTCTGTCAGGCTCAGAACAAAGGGACCAAGACCGCATTACAAGCAAGTACTTGAGCCTAACAAAGCTACAAGTAGAGGATGCTAAGAGAAGGCCAGTCAGATATCATTTACATAGAACTTCCTCATCATTCCCTTTGCCTTCTCTTAGAAGCAATGCTTTGTGGGGTGAGTAGCCATCCCAGTTTGCCTGAGACTGTCCCAGTTACAGCACTGAAATTCTCAGGTCTACGTCCCAAGAAACCCATCAGTCTTGGGCAAACTAGGACGGTGGGTCATCCTAGTTTTAGATCACAACTGAATGCCCAGTCTCTGTGACTAACTTATCAAACAGTAGATTTTCAAGGCTGGACGCATGTGAGAATGTTTACTATCTTGCCCTGGCACCCACTTCAGTTCGCAGATGGGGAAACTGAGGCACAGAGAGGAGCAGCGAACAGTCAGATTCATTTGCACAATGCTTAGCCCCAATTAGGTAATGCCCTTGCTTAAAACACCCAGATCTGCTTTATGACTTCTGTCTTCCTCACAGAGTTACACTTTTCTAAAAATTCCCCACAGTTTCTCCCTAATATAGCTAACAACTGATACCATTTTCTGATTATTCTCTATGTGGCAGGCAGTATGCCTAGCACTTTACATGCAAGGTTTCATTTAATCCTCATAACAACTCTACATTACAATTACTAAATTGCTAAATACTCATATCATTCCCATTTTGCAGATGACATAATTGAGTCTTAGCAAGACCAAGTAACTTGCCAGAGGTTATCCAGTTAATAAGTGACAGAGATTTGAAACTTGATCAAGTTGTCTAACTCCAGAATCCCTTCTTTTTTTTTTAATTTTTTTACTTGTGAGGAAGATTCGCTCTGAGCTAACATCTGTTGCCAATCTTCCTCTATTTTGTATGTGGGTCACCACCACAACATGGCTTGATAAGTGGTGTAGGTCTGTGCCTGGTATCCAAACCTGCAAACCTGGGCCACCAAAGCAGAGTGCATCGGACTTAACCACTACGCCACAGGGCTGGCCCCCAGAATCCTTATTCTTAACCATGAGGACACAAGACTTCTTTTCCTATTCAATTGTATCTTCCACTCTTTCTGTAAAATCACTCCATTATTTAATCAAAATATTTTAAAAAGCACAGGAATGGTTTTACCATCTCCAGATTTTATTCCTATTCTATTTTCCATTCATTATTTCATTCACTGGAAAAACATCTTCAGATAAGGGTCTACACTTGATTTTCAGCTCCCAGTGGGTTTGGGGCCACATCAAGCCTTCCTACTGTGCTACTGCTTTAGAAAAGAGCAAATTTGATGTGTGGGCAGTGTTTTTGTCTTAAGCCATTGAGCTCTTGTAGGATCAATCCAATTAAATGTCATTGGGGACCCGCATTAACCGAAGGAGACTCTAAAGAGATTCAAATGCCATGCTTCTCTTAAGAGCTCTGCCAAGACCTTCACCATTTAGATTTCTCCTAGATCTTCTCTAGGGTTTCTCTCCTGAGTTTATGTCCTCCTCCAGCTCTCCCTATTGCTAATCTCTTTTTTTTGAAAGCAAAGTCTTCATACTTAATAAATTCAACTCAATTCACAATTGCCCTTCCCTTGGCCAGTATCCTCCCCCAATATCTGCATGGCAGGTTCCTTCTTTATCACACAGACCTCAGTTCAAATATCACCTCTCAAGAGAACATTTCCCCTCTCTGATCACCCCACTTAACGTCTCCCTCTCCTTGTTTTATTTTCTTCTGACCCCATCTGTCTGAAATTATCCTGTTTGCATACTTGTTCATTTATCTATTGTCTAACTCTTTCTCTAGAATGTTAAGCCTTACAAAAGCAGGAGCTTCACCTCTGTCTTATATACTGGCATATCTGCAGCATCTAGAAGAATGCCTGGCGCATAGTAGACCCTCAATAAACGGCTGTTGAATGAAAGGAGGAATGCCTATATGCAAAATACTTAACCCTCCTGCCCTTGCATTTAAATATTTTGCATGCTTTTGTTCTATTTTAATTTTCACAGTAAATGTTTTCAGTATCAGTTTTGACTCTACCACTAAAGTTTCTGGACGCTCTCCATTGGGGTATTAGCCTGAAGGACAGTAGACGGGAGTCAGCAAGATCCAGGTTTGATTCCAGGCCTCCCTGTTTCCCAGCTAAATGATTTTGAGCTTCAGTTTCCTCACCTATAAAAGGGGAATGCTCCAATCTACCTCATGGGACCACTGTGAATGTGAAATGAGATGAGGTGTGCAAAAGTACCTGCAGTGCCATGCAACTTGATGTGTTCCTTATTCTCTCCTTACGTAGTTATTAAATATATTTAACTTTTATAATTTTACCTCACTCCCCATAAATACTGAACAATTAGATTATTAATTTGCAAATAGAGAGTTTGGAATATATGGAAGTTCAGGAACACCTTAGAATTCTCTATTCTCTTTCAAAAACCCAGGAGCCTTAAGGGCCAACTGTCAGGAAAGGTCAGTTAGAAGTTTAATTCTACTGCAATACCTGGGGGTCAGCATCCTGCTGGCAGGAAATTCGGGGGAGATGGACGTAACTGACTTCTACCATCAGACCGAAGAGGTCAGTGTAAAGGTTAAGAGATCTAATCCCATTTGAGTCAATGGACTGAAGTCAAATCTCAGAGTTGATTTTAATCTTCTGAAATGAGATCATCAAAATAGCTCTCTGCTCCTCAGGGCAAGCATCTCTTACTTCTAGATCCCTTTTGCTCTGTTATATTCCTCTGCCTGTATAAACGGGGGCTCTTCTGTGGGAAGTCCATAGGTAGAAGTTTCCATCTATCTCTTTTCTTTTACCCTCTCCCTATTTTGTGGCCTTTGTTAAGAAAGATCACAGTGGGAGATAGTGGAGAAAGCTCCAGAGTCCAGAAAACAAGGATATATATCACTCCTTAGCTACTCTATGATCTTATGCAAGTCACATAACCACTCTGTGACTCTGCGTCTGCACCGGTAATAGGGATAATAACAACTATTTTAACTACATAGCTCATCCATTTATCATCACCCATGACTTCCCTACCATCACATCCCAGTAGCCTATTGAGTAAAGTCCCAACTCAACTTGATGTAGATCCCAGTCTTCTTCTAGCCCTAACTCTCCTTGGCACTGTGCCTAGACATAGTGCTTTAATAAACACCAGTAGAGACAATGAATGAAAATGAGAGGATCCAAGCAAGACAACTTTAAAAGAGCTATTTCTAACAAAAAGTCTTACTTTAACAAAAATAGGACAGTGATTAAAATCTCTCATATTTCAGGTCTTAGTACAGAGATGTGAATAAAAAAGGATGTGTAATGATAAACTCTCTAGCCGTTCCACAATTCGACACTCATGCTTTGACTAAGATCTACTTCTTTTCAACCTTACCTATTTCAAAACTTAGTTTAAATTTCATCCCATTCATTGATTCGCTCAACAAAAATGTATTAAATGCTTTCAGGCTGGGCACCAGGGATCATTACCTCCTTCAGGAATTCTTCAAGTGTGAAATGCCTTTGTGGCAATCATGCTGACCTCAGCCATATCTAAGTAAGATGACCATAATCAAACAGTCTGGATTCCAGCCCAAGCTTTGCAATTTACATTCCATTTGACATCTCTTTCCTCATCTGTCAGGTGGGGAAAGTACTAACCTTATGCGCTTATTGGAAATGTAAGTTACAATCATACATCTAAAAGCACGTAGCATGAGGGTTGCAGCATAGCAGATGACGAGCCCACGTGAATACCTGCCTTATCCTGGCCTCTCTTGGACCAAATCTAAACCATTCTCATCTGTAGTAGAGTCTTTATTTTGGTGAAATGCATTGTATTACAGCAAAGGTAACAACAATTATCGTAAGCCAGAACAGATATTTGCTGCTCACTGCCTTACAGGCATTCCCTGTTTCTTTTTTCTGGCCCCTGTGGCCTCCACCTCTACACTACTCACCCCCCTCTCCTGTTATTATACCCTGGAAGGGATCTCACAAAAGGCTGCTCCTGTCAAGTGGTCTCAGGATGGAAACAGAAAAGATCAGAGCATCGAGACAGCAGCATCCTCTTTACAGCTTTCTCACCTGTGAAAGTGAGAGGCTGGAGGCATCACCCCAAATTATCCAATCAACCTAAAGGGGTGACCATTTGTTCTTCTCTTGCAAAAACGTTAAACAATAGGAAAGAGATGAATCTTGTGTTTTACTCCTCTAGGAACGGTTCTTAGTGGAGAATACGATCAAGTGAAATTCAAGTTCCATTTGACCCAAGTTCTCGTAAAATAAACACACCTCAAATGGAGGGTGATGGGAATCTCATTACTTAGAATTGGACAAATAACCTAAGGCAGTATGATCATAACCTGGCAGCGGCAGTGGTTTTCTCAGCAAACTGCCTGAACCTCTACTGGGAACATTTAACACCACTTGTATTTTGAAATCACAGGCCACATCTACCGGCAATAAAGACTGTTATCTCTCCGATTCATTGCAGTTGCACAAACACCAGTTAATTCAGCTATAACACATCTGCCCAGAGAAATATTTACTTTTGGAGCCTCCCGGGTACACTTTAAATTTCTCCTAATTGCTACCCATTGAGTTCTAAGTTTAAGTGCTGTTGAGATGGACTTTAGGTCCTTATTCTGTACTCAGAAGTTCACCACTATACAAATGCAAAGAGCAAATTCTGAATGATCTAGCTGTGCATGTAGGAACTGTTTCCTTCCTCCAATTGCACAGATGAGACCTCTGAACCTAAGAAGACGAGTTTTTCTCACTGCTCATTTGGCTTCTCAGTAGAGCAAATGGACGATAAACGTTTCTCAAGGATCACAAAGAGACTAACATTCATGCTTCCTGCTTGAGAATTAGATTTCTTAACTACTCAAGCTGTAGGAAATGAATTCTCAGGACACCTCTTTAAATTGTGAGGGTAACAAGCATTCTTATTCCATTAAAATGATAAGACAACTGAGTCAGAGGAAGATCAGTTTCAGAGGAGGAACAGGAAATAAAACCTGGCAGATCTCATTCTCAGAGGAGGTGTAATTATGAAGATATCTCAATGAACGTAACTTATTTATTTTGCGCCTTCCAAAACCCTAATTATACATATTTTTTCTAGATCCTTTATGCCTTTAAGAAGCAAGGTAACGTAATATAATTCAGAACCAAGAAGCAGAGTTGAGGTGGGTAGGGGAGAAAGAAGGAGTAGTAACATTGGACCCTAGGTTCTCAATGTTTTTGCATTAAGATCCACACTTCCCTGTGCACCATAACACACACCCATAAATCTCTTCCTTTCTCTCCTTGTCCTCAACCTCAGGAGCTCATAGTCCTTGGAGGGTCCAATGTCACAGTGCTCTGTCCTCTACATCTCTAAATTCCTCCTTTCCTTCCACATCATACCCAACACCTTGTCTGGAGCACAATAAGTGTTTCTGTTGGCAAATGCAGAAGAGGCCAGGAGAAGTCAAGGAGGACGCCTCACTCACCTGGCTTCATGCCAACCTTCAGATTTGGGATCTTCTTCATTCCAGACTCCTACGAATATTTTTATTGCAGGACTGGAGTCCAGACTAGGTTGAAAAGTAATATATAGGGGTCATGTCATAGCTAATGAAATAAGATGACAGTCTAACACATAAGGAACTAGTGCCTTGTGAACATTTAGGCATCTTCTGGACACCAAACTACGAACTTAATTGCAAACTCTTGGAGGAGAGAAAATGTGTCTCACCCATCTTTGCATCTGGGTGTCTGGCAGTTAACCTCCACTTGGAAGCCTCCCTAACCACTTATTCTTCTATAAGGATGACTTATGTGGTCTTCTCTGCCCTCTCATAGTACCATGTGCAAATGTCTATCATGGCAGTTGCCTCAGGGATTGTTATTCCTTATGTATTTATCTGAACTTGATCATGAGTTCCTAATGACAAGCTCTGTGTTCTCAGTGTCTAATACAGTCTGGCCCATAGTAAATATGCAAGAAAGATTTGTTGGATAAATACATATAATAGACGTTCATTAGTGTTTGTTGAATTGAACATAATTGGATACATAACAGTAAAAAAATTTAAATAAAAATGACACTTGGAAAAAGCTTTTTAGTTTATGACTTCTTTGCATAGCACTGAGTATGCAGTGGTCATGTAAAATTGAGGAAATAATCTAATTTAAATTTAATTTCCATTTTAAATCAATTTTAAAAATTAGTCTGACCTTCGGCTCCCAAGGCCTGAAGTAAAGTAGCCTAAACCCAAAGCCAAATCAAACTAATGAATGGTTTTTAATAATAACCCCAAACAGAATTACTAACTCTTAGAGTAGAAAGAGTTTCAGTGCTCATCTGAGAATCAATACATGAACACTTTTTGCAATATCCCTACCAGATGATGAAACAACTTCTACCTGATTTCTCCTTCCAGCTTCAGGACAGGTCGACCTTCACTTCTTTTTTTTTTGTGAGGAAGATCAGCCCTGAGCTAACATCCATGCTAATCCTCCTCTTTGCTGAGGAGGGCCAGCTCTGAGCTAACATCTATTGCCAATCCCCTCCTTCCCCCCCCCCCCGAAGCCCCAGTAGATAGTTGCATGTCATAGTCGCACATCCTTCTAGTTGCTGTATGTGGGACGCGGCCTTAGCATGGCCGGAGAAGCGGTGCGTCGGTGTGTGCCCGGATCCTAACCCGGGCCGCCAGTAGTGGAGTGAGCTTAATAGCTAAGCCACGGGGCCGGCCCCGACCTTCACTTCTGAATCCAAAGAGGGATCGTAAGTTCCTCCTTGTAGTGATGGAAAATGTATCCCTATGATGTTCATGTAGTTTAGCCCTCCAGCAAAACACGGTGAAATTTTCTCCTGTTCTATATGGCACCTCTTTGAATACTTACCGAGAAACATTGGATTTCTCCTTTTTCTCTCCAAGATAATCACTATGTCCCAGTTCCTCACTCTGATTCAAGGATTTCAGATCATGTCCCATCATGGTCATCCACCTCTAAACAAGCTCCCCAATATGTATGTCTAGTTAGATCACAAAGCAGCAAAGAGTGGAGGACAACTGTGCCAGCTGATAACTTTTTTTGTGATTCTAATTGGTTGCTGACACCTGCCCTCACCCTGCCAAGTATATTTGTCTCTAGGGACTAAACAACAATATGGTGATCAAAGATTTTCCTTCATAAATCACAACCATTTAAAACAAAGGGCAGAGTCTTCAGCAGTATTTACTTCAGAGTTTCCAAGGTTTGGAAACGTAAAATTTATTTCTGCTATAAAGATGCTTCTATTAGATTTTCCTGCCCATCCAACAATGGGAAGGCTGAGGACCACATGGATGGAGAGCCTGACTCTAAAAAGGTCTTTTGAATGTGATAATGATGCCAGGGTGCCAGGTCAAATGAACCATGATTAGATGGATGGATGAGCCTGGGGATGAGAGGGCACCCACTGTATATTTTGTCCTGTTTGCTTAGCAGTCAACTCTGACAAAGACCTCATTCATTCATTAATTCATTCCAGAATTTATCTAATAAGCCTCTATTATTGTCTAAGCACTTTACTCAGATATAAAAAGGATATAACAAAGAGCAAAACAGACACAGTCCCTGCCCTCATGGAATTTACAGTCTAGTATGAAAGACACACATTAAACAAATAAGCATACAAATACAGGATTAGAAACTATAGTAAGTGCTTTGAAGGAAAACCAGGGAATACAATAAAACAGATAAAAGGGGACCAAATTTAGATTGGAGTGTACAGAGAAGGCCACTTCAAAGAAAAGACCTTAAAGATGAGTCCTGGAGAATGGGCACAATCTAGTCAACCTGAGTAAGGAGAAAACATTCTAGGAGTAACCAGCATGTGGTAACCATCTGGGATGAGAAAGAGCTTGGTGAAAGAAGGCCAGTGTGGTTTCAGAAGAGTGAGTCAAGGAGTAATGGGGTGGGATGAGGCAGGGGCTTTGTATGTTGGATTTAGTGTTTTTTAAAAAAATTTATTTTTACAGCAATGGAAAGCTACTTAAGGGTTTTTGAGGAAGGGAGTGACATGATTGATTATTAGCACGGGATCTGGAGGCTTCCTGAGCCTTCCTCTTGTCCTACGAGTAAGCTCCGGCTAGACACGGAGTGTTTTTGTGTGCAGACAATTTGCCCACCCAACCTGTCTTGTTTCCTACCACAGGTGTGACCCATTTATAAAATGCTTTTTCTCTTTTGAAATTCAAGCCATTTCTTCTGCAGATGTTATCACAGTGTAAATAATCTAGCTTCCTCTTTGCTACAGAAAATTTCAGGCGATGGAATTCAGGAAACTTGTGTCATGAAACACTGTCTGGCCCCAATTCCCAGGCACTCGGGCACGCTGGCTCAAAAGGATACCTGATATGTCAACACAACTTATCCCCCTAAACAAGGCAGTTCAGCTCATTAACAAAGTACTTCCTCCTAGAGGTAATTTGAGTATCCTCTAAACGGATGAGATCTGCTGTGTTTCATTAATAAAGAAACATGTAATGTGGTTGCAGATCCGTATCTAGAAAAGGCTGCACAGTGGTTGCGTCTAATTGGGCAGGGAGAGGCACTGGTTTTGGTGTTGATCAGCATCAAGTCAACTGAAGTTTGTGAATGGGAAATCTGCTTTTAAGGAATGCTCCAGAATGGAAAGCAGTTATTTCAACCACAGAAATGAAACATCCCTATCACAAACATATGCACTGAAGATAAACTAGAGATTGCCCATGCCTCAAAAGCATGTCTACACATCAGATGCCAAGTCATCAGAATGAAAGCCATCTCTGGGCAGCACCAAAAAGAATTAGAGCATTAATAAAAATAATAAGGACACCACTTTTATGTTATCTCTTTTTAGCCAGAAAACACCACTGTGGTATCCATATGAGAAGAATTATTATGCCTTTTGACAGCTAAGAAAAGACAGAGAGGGGTTAAATGGGTCCTCTGTAGTCATGTGGCCAGTTGTTGGTAACACTGGGTCTTTGACTTCTGATCCACTTTCTATCTATAGCCCACACTGTCTATTTTTATGACAGTAGTACTAGCTGCCTTACGATTACTTTACACACTCTCATGTAATCTCCGCAATCACACTGTGAGGTTGGCATGATTATTTCTGTTTTATGAATCAGGAATAGAGGCTCAGAAGTTAAATGATTTGCCCTCGGGCTTATAGCTAGCACAAGGGACTGGAATTGGAAAGCAGAGTTGCCTGTCCCCAACGTACATGTTCTTAACACTGTCACATTGCCACTCAGCCTCTCTACAGGGCTAGCCATCTTTTCCTAACCCAGAAGGGACAAATGGGCTGTTTGCTCATACAAGCAACAACAAAGAGAGGCAAAGTACTGAGGAACAGGTAATCGATGTGTCCAAAGTGTAAATTCTGTGTAGGACAGACCAGGTCTCAGGGCAACAGGCACGAAAAGGGATACCGTCAAAATCTGTGTATTCACAAAGGCATGGACACAACCAACACGGGCTTGCCTGTGAAATTAAGAAGGGGACTGTCGTGTGTTGAGCACTCCTCCCACCCCCATATGCTTGCAGAGGGCAGGGCATGAGTTATTTCATTTACTTTGCAAACATTGTGGAATATTCATTTCTGTGGTCATCGCTCTAGAGGCTTAGGCATGTTGGGTGATGGTGTGAGATATCAAAGCTAGAAAGCTTTGGAGCTGGGATCCGTCTGTCTGAACCGGAGCCCAAGCTCTGAAGGATGAAAGAATTAGTTCTACACCATGTAAAAGAAAGTATTACTTGAGATGGCAAGAGTCAACTTAGATTCTTTATACCAGGGCATAGAACAGGGTGAAAAACCATAAAAAAGCTGAAAAAGGATCTAGATAAATCATAGTTGTTGATGCTGTAAAAGGCATCGTGGAAAGCCAGAGATGTTTATAACCTTATAAATTAAAATCACGGAAGGCAGCTATGTCCTCACACAGGCAGCCTTTGGTGCTGTCTCAGTGCCCTGCTTGGTTTATGACTTCCACATTTCACCCTCGTCAAGGGACTTCTTCCCTGGCTGGGGAACTTTTCATGGGGCTTGGACACAACCCACTCTGAAAGTTGACACCAACGCCACAATAGTGCCACAGAATGTTAAATCTTAGAAGGTGCTTAGAAGTCATCTGGTCCAACTCTCACATTTTATAGAGAAGAGACTGAAGAAACAGGCCTAGTGTAAAGACAGACCTGTTTACTAAGTGATTTATACTATGTCAGGCATGGTGCTAGGAGCTTGAAACACATTTATTCTAAACCTCATAATGATCCTAGAGGAAGGTACAATTTTCTTTGTTTTACAGATAATGGAAAGCCAGGTTCAGGAAAGTTAGATGACTTGATCAAGGTCACACAGCTTGTAGGTGGTAGAGCCCAGATTCCAACCCACATTGTGTGAGTCCAAAGCCCATGCTATTTCTCCATACTCCCTGCAATCGCTGTTTCTACGCTAGAGGCCCCGATGGCCTGAGGCCAGGGAGAACCAGAACCACTTGGATCACCGTCAAAATAGAGATTCCCAGGCCCACCCGGGCATACCAAATCTCCCGTAGGCAAGGATCATATCTTCTTCTTTTTCTTTGTGTCTTTCATTTTACGTACTGAGTACATGGAAGGTACTGAGGATGTGCATTTGTAAAAGTCTCCTTTACCAGTGTAACAGGATTGAGAGCAGTCGATTTAGGTCATGTCCAGCCAACCTCAATCCTGATACAGGTTACTATGGGGTGGTTCCATTTGCAACTTTCTGTAAGAACTGCTAGTGAGGTCTTTTAACTTCGTTGTCCTGGCATCCAGTCATGAAGACATGCTGTGCTCCCAAACCAGAGGACACAAAAAGGCAAAATATCAAACCCAACAGGCAATGCAGGTCTCATGCTGCTCTGATGATCTTTCCTAATGGGGAACCCAGAGCAGACTCACGTCCCACTACCCTCCCTGGGGCAGGTTCACTTCTATTTGCACAAGGAAAAGCATACACATCACTATGCTGCTATTGAAAAGGCCTTGGTGGCGAAAGTTGCTCATGATCCACTTTTATATGAGAGTCTGACATTTGGGCAGCAGGAAAAAAGAAATCAGTTCAAGCCAATGACATTTCTATGGGAATGGTCCCAGCTCCACAAAAGAGCCAGTGAAAGTGGCAGTTAACCCTGTGGTCGCCTTATTGTTCCGCATTCATGACTGGGAACACTAGGACCTCCTTGAGGAGGGCTCAGAGAAAGAGGCCTGCCACCTGTTACTAGGGATGACATCACCACCCCAGCAAGAGCCAACATTCTTTGTGCGGCCTGTGTGTGTGTATGTCGTTAATCAGCACTGGCTCCTCCGCAGGCCCATTCACTAAGGTCTCAACTGTCAGCACTCTGGCTTCAAAATTCCAAAGGGATCTGCCAAAATGCCTGGCCTCCATCCTAAAGGGAGCTGGCCCGTATTCAGAATCACCTTAGAAGGGAGGGGTGGTGTGGTGATGTTCTCTTGGTTTTTTGTTTCTGTTGTGTTTGTTTACAAGCCTGCTGGGGTTAAGTAGGAGAGGGGAAAGGGTAGAAGGGGCTGAGGGGAAGAGCAAGAAAAACCTACTTCATCCCATGTAATGAGAATAGGAAAGAGGTCAGACAGAACACTTCCTTTTAACGCAAGTGTTGTAGCTCACTTCTCACTAGTTTTTATTTTTTTTAATTTTTTAATTGTTGGAAAATTCCTCTAAGAATTAACTGCAAATGGTGTAGCAGAATCAGATCTGCTACTGAGTTGGAATCATAGATGTTAGAGGTACAAGCAGAATCTTAGGCATCGCCTCCTCGTCTTACAGGTGAGTAAACTGAGGCCCAGAGACGATGTGTCTTGGCCACGGTCCTGTGTTGGCAATAGCTAGCTGCTTCCCATAACTGGTTTCCTCTTCTCCCTGGGCACACAGTTGGACTAGACTTCCCAGCTTCTCTTGCAGCTGGGCATGGCCATGTGATTGACCCCAGCCAATGGAATGTGAGAAGATAGGATGTGTGCCACTTCCAGGCTGGCCCGTGATAACCTTCTGTGTCCCAGTTTCCTGCTCTTTCCCCCCTGCAGCCCCTGATAAGGCTGGACTATAGCTCAGTCTCCTACCCTCCCCCTCCTCCCCTCAGAGCCCTGTCATGCTGCCATCTCTCACCTTAGCAGAACAATTTACACTAGCAACTTGCCCCTTGAGGATATGTTTTAAATGCCCTTCAAATTGACCCTTAACTATGAATTAGAAATAAAAATCTGGATGAATTCATCAAGTATTATCTGTTCCCTTGCCAAATGAAAATCTTTATCAATTAAACCATGAAACACAGATGTTTAACCCAGACTCCTCTCAAGCTTGATGTTCTAGTTCACTACTTTTACGGCTTTCATAACTCAACTCTTTTTTGGGCCTCTTTCAAAAGGCAGCAAGTCGCCAACAGACAATGTCATAAAATTAGCATCAAACAAAGCAGAGAAGGTGTTTCCAAATAGAGAGCTAAACGGGAAAAGATAAGCTTGGAGTGCAAGTGATCTGGAGGTGAAAGAAAAGGAAGACCCAGTTGGAGCAAACTGCATCTCTCCGCCACAGAGAATGTCAGCATCCTTGTGAGACCACGTCTATACTACAGTATGAACGGCATGGCTCTCAAGGCAGCCTGGTGGGGATGAACAGAGAGCGGAAGGACCATAACGAGTCAGAAAGGAGACTATGGGCACATAGCCCATTTCCCTCCAGAGCTTGGAGCTAAGACCATGAAGTGAAGAAGACTGAGTTCACACTTGACTCATCTCTGCTAATTCCCTTATTTTTTAGGGTTTCAGGGAGCAGCGACTGAGGTGACACTACTTCTTTTACAATTCAGTTCAGGAAACTTATAGAAACCCTAGAAGACCTCTCTGGGGAGTTCTTTGAGAAATATATTTATTGCAATCACTAGTCTTTCCTATTTTGAGTAATTTCTTTCTTTCTTCTTTTTTTTATTAATTAGGAAGAGAAACCTTGCTGTCAGTAGAACCAGATGAACATAACTACAGTTGGTACTTGTTAAGTTTTCAAAAATCTGTTATTTTCACTGGAGTCATTCTTTCGTACTTGACAACATCATGTTGTGAGATGCATCTGGTCAATCATTCATCTCTGGCTAGAGCACAAGAGAGATGATGCCAGGCCAGGTACGGCGGGGCCGTGGCATTCAAACCAAATGCCAACATGCATTTGTGGGAGGTTCGTGAGGAATCTTAACTTATTTTTGAGGCAAACAGAGACTCTTCTAACCTCTTCCGTCTCACAGCATTAAAATGATTTTGACTGTAGAACATAATTGGATAACAACGACCTAACAAGCTCTTGGAGGAGTCTGAGCACAAATCAGCACAACTGTCATGGATGACAAATGAGACAGACACGATTCCTTGCTGAGGATGTTTAGGGTAGAAATTTTAGACCAAACAGATGACCAAATTAACACTGTTCCTTCTTCATTAAATCTAATACTGCAAACAAATCCAAAACAAATAACTAATCCACCCTTGCTGGGAGTGAAGATCGGCATGGGGGAGGGGAGTGGGGATGGGGAGGAAAGATTAAATAGAGGAAGAGGAATTCATAGAAGTGCCCACTGCAAATGGCAAACAAACAAACAATCTAATATCTGAATACTTTACATAAGGACGATGTTTCCCTAAAGGATCAAAAGTTAATCTAATGTTTAAAATTCTGGGATGAAAATATATATCAAATTCATTTTATATTTCGTGCTCTCTTTCACAAGCGACATTGGCAATTCTTTTTTTATTTTTGAGGAAGATCGGTCCTGAGCTAACATCTGCCTAGCCTCCTCTTTTTGCTGAGGAAGACTGGCCCTGGGCTAACATCCATGCCCATCTTCCTCCACTTTATATGGGACGCTGCCACAGCATGGCTTAACAAGCGGTTTGTCAGTGCGCGCCCGGGATCCGAACCTGCGAACCCCGGGCCACCGCAGCGGAGCGCACGCACTTAACCGCTTGCGCCACCGAGCCGGCCCCTATTATTCTTTAAAGAGATATAAATTATCTCTTAAAAAGTGTGTGTGTGTGTGTGTATGTGTGTATGTTGGTAGGAAAGACACATTTGCCAAGTGCAAACAATGTGTTAGATGTTTTATCTCCATTAACTCATTTTAAAGAAAAATAAAAAGTAAATTTAAAGGATATTTGAGAGCCTGGTTAAGAAATGGCACATCAATCATCAACTGAACACCAATTTCTGTCCTTCATTAATTCCACAGACATCGATTAGTGTCTCCTGTGTATCAGGTGACAGAAGGAGAACTAACATCAGTCAGACCAGATCACTACCTTCAAGCAGCTCACAACCTGGTGGGAGAGACAGATATGGGAAAACAGCTGGTGAAAATGCAACAGATTAAAAGTGCTAAATTCTTCACTCTATGCACTACTGGAACACGGAGTAGTGAACTGATCATCATGAAGGTGAAGCAAAGGAAATAAGCCAGTTGGGTTTAGAACGATGAGTAGGAGTTTGCCAAACAGGGAAAAGACATGCCATGTCGAGCATGCATCTTGTATAAAAGCATGGAGATGAGAAAAAGTGTGTGCATCTGGAAAACTCAAGCCCAGACATGGTGTGTGTGTGTGTTGAGGGTGGGTGGGGTGGGGGTGTCAAGATTGAAAGGAGATAAGGTAGAAGATGCCAAATTGTGATGGTTCTTTTTTGATATTCTAAGATGTATGGTTTTATCCTTTTGTAATGAAGAGCCGACGGTGATTTTTAGAATCTCCAAGTTACATGAGCTTATCCTTTTTCAAGAAATAACCAGCATACACATGAAGGCTAGACTGGAAGGAAAAAAAATAGAACTGAACCAGCTGATGCGGGGCTGCTTTAAGGAAGTGGGATGGCAAAGAGTAAGAGGAAATAAACAGATTCACGAAGTAGGAGGTAGAATCTATCAGATGTGATAACCAGTTTGATGTGAGAAGTGGGAGACAGGACACTTAAGGATGATAAGATTTTTTTTTTTTTAGTTTGACTAACTGAGGGAGTGGATGTGCTGTTTCTCAAAAAGGAGGAGAGAGAGTTTAGACTGGTAGAACTTTTGGACATGCTGGATGCAAGATTTTATGTGAGAAATCCAGATAGAGCTACTCAAGACACAGTTAGATATTTAGGTCTAGAGCTCAGGAGAGAAGGTGGGGAGGCAGTTGGTATATCTGGATTCTGTCAGCAATTGCCCTCTTCCTGAATGACAGGTCTGTTGCTCTCCTGCAATAACTTCTTTTAGCTCCTCCACTGCCCATAGAATGAGGTGCAGACTCTCTATCCTGGCCTTCAAAGACCACTGTAAGCTGGTCTCAACCTCTCTTTCCAGACTTATCTCCCTCAACCTGGATGCTCAAGCCATGTAAACCACTGGTTGCTTCCTGAACACATCCTCAGCTATTTGCTGCTACGTCAGCTTAGCATTCCCTTCCTGCCCACATTCACTCCACTGGTTGAAATCTGACCCATTTCAGGTTTTATCCCAAATCCTCACTTGGCCTTCAAGCGTTCCTCTCACAATAGTACCTCTCAATGATAAACAACCTCCTCTTCATCTGGGTTCCCAGAACATGCAGTTCACAACTCTGATGCATGGTATTACCTCCTCCAGCCTGGCCCATCACCATCCCCATAAGTCACTCTCCCACACCGGACCGGGAGTTTATGCAGAGCAGGGCCATCCCCATAGGACGTGCTAAATGAAGGAGATCTGAGAGGAAATGGCTCACTGGGCTTAGAGCATGCAATGTCTTTTGCTCTGCTCCTGGAAACACAGAGTCTTGCTATCACATTGGAAGCTAAAAGCTTCAGGGCTGCTCACTTGGGCCCCAGTGGGGAGTAGAGAACTCAGGATGATGCAACGAAACATGACAAATGACTTAGTGAACTGACAAAATTGCAAAGATTAGACTTTCCTTCTTTTCTGGTGTTCATCCGGCTTCTCCACTTGTCATGACCCTTCCTGCCAAGCCTGAGCATCAAGACCTCCATGAGAGAAGCACAAGAAGAGGGGAAGTATGTTTTCTTTGGCAATTTAATTGTGAGGTTCTCATGTTTATGTACTCATTATATATTTTTTTAATTATTATTGCTAGTTGCGTGAAAACACAAGCATCTGTGACCCTGGCTATGGCTAAAGTCAGGCTGTAACCTCAGCTGCCAACAGTTTAACATTTTTCCAGGAAAACAACAGAACTCGATCCTCTAATTATGAAGAAATTACTCTAGAAAGGAATCAGGTTAATGATGAGTGGACCTCAGAGTAGAGGAAGCCTCTTCTTTGTAAATTCTCTCATCACCCAAGACTTAGGGATGCAGAAACAAGCAGAAAGGTGCTCCCCACTCCCCATCTGTTGCCTCTAGTCTCTGCTTTTTCAAAGCTGATACCATACTTGTGCCTGCTTCTGATAATGGCTCCTGGCATGAGATGCCCTGTTCTCACTCCATGTTAGTTGACAAGAGACTAGAAACTTAGATTCTGAATGTCAACGTGAATGGATGTGTCCTTAGATTTTGCTCATAAAATACAGCTCCTTCTATATTTATAGTGGTCAAGTATGTTAATGTCATTCTCATAATTACAGTAACAGTAGTAATAATATTAATATAGAGGGAGGAGAAACACAGATCATCTGCTGGGCTACCAAGAGAGCCGCTTTTTTGTATAATTATCACCCACATTCACAGTGTATAAGGCATGAATCTTACATCTGCTTGAATATCCTCTGGCTGTCAAACAAAACACAAAGATTCTTTGTATCTTTCCATCTTATGATTCCTTCCTCACAATCTCTGCCTGGACTATAAAAATAGCTGGTGTTTATTTTAGTACAAAATTAGATGCTGATTTATTGATCATTTGTAAAATGCCTCTCCCCTCTCCAGCTCTTTCTGAAACATTCGCTTTTTAAATTTCTGAAGACAAATGAGTTTTTCCTCCACGTGAATTTCTCGATGCTTCCAAACAGATCAGGAGAGATGGGAACGTTTATTTATGTGAGTGGACATGCGTCAATACACTCTAAAAGAAAAAAGAGAAAAAGACACGAGTGCATCTTAGGAGCACTGTCAACCACACACTTTAATGCCCATCTATTATGCCTCGGAATCCATGTGTGAACTGTCTTCATGACTCTAGGGGGTCCTTGGAGGCAGGATGTAGATCTTGGAATTGAATTCATTTCAAGGCTTCACCACATATGGTAACAGCATCTCCCTTCAAACCTGCGGGGCAGTTCCGGACACATCATGGATCATGGGTTCAAAAGACCATGCACTTTTCTGTCCCCTTAATGTGATCACATTTTATCAAGTTTATGCCATGAATATTTCTCTGTACCCTTGACTCAGGCAAAATTGGGCATTGTTTGTAAACTTGGACTATCCATGTCTGAATAGCTTACCACGTAGGGCCACCCTCCTTCCCCTTACTCACTCCTGTCTCCTGTTCCAATACACCAGCTCCTGTTGGGTTCTGAGCCATTTCCAATACCACTCAACACATTTCTTTGGCTCAATCCCACAACTTTCTGCTTCATTATCAAATACTTACAAAATGAAGTGCCCAGATTAAAAAATAATATTTTTTTAAAGATTAACTTTTACTAGGTCTGTTGATACTACTTTTATTGCCATTGGATCTACATGTTGAAGAATCCTAACTGTGAAGACATCTGTTGCTGTTTAAGACATAATTTAGAACAAGGTATATTTTATGTGCTTATGACTTTGAAGGCAATTTTAGGTGAAAGCTACATGAGGAAAGCCTTTCAGTCCATGAGGTCAGTGACAGGCTGACTCTGTTATTTGCCTTTATCTCAAAGCCATGAAACCCACAGCAAGGAAAGGCTAAGTCCACAGTTTAATACCACAATTTAAGTCACAGCACGAGAGACCCAGGCTTTTCATTCCCTGTTCTCCTAGCAGCATAACACTACCTTTCACAATAATTACCATCACTTCCAAAAAGTGACCACCATGGGACACCTCTCCATCATGCTCAAAACAAGATTTCATTAGCAAGTGGGGTGTAGCCTGGGGCAAGCTTGACAGCTCTCTGCTGTAGGAGTGGTTTTCGCTTTTGGACATCTTAGTGGACAGACTTCTGCCCTGAACCTCAAAAGGATAATGCCTGCTTTTCTCGTCACCCACCCGTGCTGGCCTTTCGCATGCCTGCTCGGCCCCCGCCACTTGGTCAGATGTCACAGAAAATGAAATGCTCTTGATATCTTTATTCAGTCAGGACTCTAATCTTAACTTAGGAAATCGCCTCTTTCATGGATTTAAAGACAGACACCTTCTAACCCTGTCCTCCAACCCCAGCACAAATATTCATGTATTTCAAATCAGCAATTTACTCTTAGGTTAGATGCCAAAACATTTCGCATAAATAAATAGCAGTAGAGATCCAATGAGTTACTTGGGTTTTTATTATATTGTGCTTATACTTACGTGGAGCTCCCTACAGTTTATCAGATCAGAAAAAAACATCCCAATTGGTGCATGTCATTGCTCCACTAAGTCTTCCCTAATTTTCCTCTCATGTTTTTTCTATTTGCCACCTGGAAAGTACAACCATATCCTCAACATGTGGCTAAGTGAAAGTCCCGAGAAAGGGCTCTAAATCTTGGCTGCTGCTTCTGTTTTTTTCCTAGTACCTTTCCAGTGTTCCTCAAAGAGTTACTATGTAACAGACGCATATGCATAGAGTTGGTGTCCACACACACAGGAGGTCCAGTCTGAGCTCCCTGAGATGCTCTTGGCAGGCTCTTCGTCGTCTCTCCCGCTTGGCTACTCCCTGCAGTGTGTCTTCATCACTGTCAATCAGCACTCGTCACTCACGTTTTGGGAACAAGGCCATCTTCTACCATCAGCTTCACACTTTTTTTTTTTCTGTTATGCTCCTGGCTTCACAATAGAGAGTCTGAACTCAGGCAGCAGCCCTCCTGAGCTACTATTTCTCCAGAAAACAATGTTCCTACGCTAACACTTGACTATTTTGCCTCTCAGAAACTTCCTGAATTTTTCATCTGCAAAATTGGGATAATTATGAGGAAACTGTAAGTAAAGTTGATAAAATAATATTTGTGAGCATTCCTAGAAAGAAAAGGTAAAAGTAGAATCTTCATTCGATGTTCAGGGGCATGATTTCATAACAAAGGAGTAGGGAGGTCGTTTTCCCATCAGCTTTCTAGCCCAGCAACTGCACCCTCATTCGGGAGGAGAAGCTCAACATACAATACAATTGTGTTGCTGTGAGGACTTGCTGTATTATTACTTTTCCAGAGCACTATTCTCTAACAAGGATGACCAGCAGAATCTGAGCCCCGCTGTGAGATGTTGGGAAAGCTAGTTAACCTCTGCGGATTTTAGTATTCTCAACTATTATAAAAGAGAGAGGGGAGAGGTAACCAGCCTTCCTCCTGTGAGGGTTATGTAAGATGCCTAGCACATTTTAGTTCCTTTGTTCTTTTCCATAAACTTCACAGTTTGATATATGGTATGAGAATCTAGTTTCCCCAATCCCAAACAGAAGCTTCAGTTGGATAGTGAGAGTTTGATGGACTGAAAGCAGGAAAGGGAAGATGACAACACTGACGACGATGATGACCATGGCCAAGATGCTGGGGACAACAATTACTTTTTAAACCTTTTACCCACAAGGCACTTACAACTCACATGACAAGGTGTAGGATAAGCTGATAGAGCAGGCTGAACTAGTTGTCTCTCCAAAAGAGAGTTTATCTATTCAGAAAATGCGATGGGTCTTTGAGGAGCTATAAGCATGTCTACTTTTAGAGAACTTGAACAAACAGGTAGCACAGTAACCGTACAAAGACTACAAATGCTCGAGCCTTGTTTTCTGAAGTCAGCACTGAGTCAACAGCCTCTGGGAAAACAGCAAGGCAAAATGGCAATCACTGGATTGGGGCTCTGCAAAACCAGATGAACTTAGAGCAAACTAGAGGTCGTTCAGTTCGGCTTCCTTCCACCGTGTCCCTGATGGGTGTCAAACAACTCCTTCTGATTTGCCCCCTGTCCCTGACTGAGACTCTGCTTCATCCCGATGCCCACACTGGGAATGACTCTGAATCTGGCCCTGTGCCGTGCGATATGCTGGCCACCATGCTCACGTGGGTCCTGAGCACGTGAAATGTGGCCAGTGCAACTGAGGAACTGACTTATAAATTTCACTTAATTTTAAGTGGTTCAAATTTAAATTTAAAAACTGATACTCAATTCCATTTTTGGAAAACTTTTAAATAAGTTTGGAACAACTTGGATATGTGAATCTATTTTTTCAACTGTAAATTTTAGGAAATCTGAATACAGATGAAGTATTTTTGATGAAAAAAGCATTTGAACTGAGATGGGCCAATGAAGACTTAGTAAGAAAATGAATGTAAAATATCTTATTAATATTTTTATATTCATTACATATCAAAATGATGTTTTGTGCCTAAGTTAAATAAAATACATTATTAAAACTAATTTTGCCCTTTTATTTTTACATTGTTAATGTGGCTAGTAAAAATTTTAAATCACAAATGTGGCTCATATTATATTTCTATTGGACAGCACTGGTCTATACATTCCAGAAATGGACATAAAATTTCAGCTATTGTCTGACCACTAAAAATATGCTGGTATTGTCATATCCTTAGTAATAGATTTGTCGAGCCTAACAGGGCATCGAGTTTGGAGCCAAGAGCTGAATTTGAAGCTGGCTTCTACTAATTTAGATATCATCAGCCTATTATTGCTGTCTGAGGTCTCCCTGAACCCTGATGCAAAATTCGAAAGTATTTTCTTTCCCTTTTATCTTTACATCCTCTGAAAATCTGGTAAATATGCCTTCTATTATTTGGTCAAATGACAAAATGCTGTGGAATTCATCTGGGAGGGCTTCAAAGAAGATGCGCGAATTCCACAGCACACTCCAAATTCCCACCATCATTTTTATCAGTGACGATGTCTCCTTTCAGTCCCATCCAAGGGGCTCCTCTGTACTTTCCGTGTTGATTTCATAGCCCTCACCATAAACTTGGCTACCTCAAACTCCAGGGCCACACACACCACTTTCTTTCTGTGTGCCCACAATGCATGTAATAATCAACTGCTGCCTACTGAACTTGTGCCATCAAAATTATTACGCAAGAAACATTACATGAATACATTTACCCATTCATGACTATCTTTACCCAGCAAAATTTGCTCACTCTAAGTTTATTGGGCACATGACTGGGTGCACTACAGCAGATTTATTTTGGGGATGGGCAACCAGTCAGTGTAATAGGGGATCAGCCTGATCCCTATTCTGGGGATGGTGATCCCTATTCTTTGGTGATGCCACTGGAAAACAGGCATGCCTTACACAAAGAGATCTGAAAAATGCTCAACAATGTGACTTCCCTGTGGAAACAGAAGCCCTTGTTTCAACCCAATCCTCTCCTCTCCCAGGGCAGGGTCTTCTCTAACTTAATTCTTGGTGGTGGTCATCAAGTTTTCTTTTGTTCTATAGCTATTCCCCACCTTTTCTCCTTGTCCCACTACACACACAGACACACACACACACACAGACACACACACACACTGCAATCTGTAGCCAGGTGTTTAGGAGCAGGGAACATGTGGTAAAATGAGCAGTGCAGGAGGGGGCAGAGAAATAAATGGCGAAATACGGAGCTCCAAGGGGCAAGTCTGAGTCAATCTGTTTCAGTTCCTCCATCTATAAAATGGAATCCAGGCTGATAAACTCTTCCACGCAGGGATGCTGTATTAATTGGCTAATTAATGACTGTAACTCACTCCTAAAAATCCAAAGAATGCTATTAATGCTAAGTATGTTTTACACAGAAACCATTTAAAGTAATTAGCAAAACTATGGTTGCTTTGAATTAGAAAGTAAATTTAAACTTGAGATTCCATTATTGGGATGGCAAAAGAAGCAGAACGAATGGTGGTCTAAGCCATCATAGTTGGTGTCCAGTGGTTTGGTTGTGTCATTACATCAAGAAGATGAGCTATATGCAATGAGCAGGTGGCTTGGGTTATAAAAACAAATACGTAGGAAAAAATGCATGCATGCAGGTGCAAAGAATGAAGCAGAAAAGAAGGCATCTATATGTTGGAGGCTGATGGACCTAGCCCAGGGCAAGGAATCATTTCTGAGTCCCCAGGTCACTAGACCAGCTCTAGGGTAGATCCTAATGGAACAAAGCAAATGCATCAGCAGTTGGCTATCTGTATTCTACAGTTGAGACAAAGGGAAATTTAACAACCAAGCCTCATCTTTGTATCACTGAACACTATATAATTTTGTTTCTATACCCAAGATGACATAGCTATCATAGTTCCCAGTAGAAACATTTGTCAAAGGGAGCAGAGCTAATGGCTTTAATCAAATGTGGGGTTAAGTAATCCAATTCCAGGGGCTCATAAACCCAAAATTCAGAGGTCTGTGGGCTTTTGCCAGTGTGTGTGCAAAGATTTCAAATATCTCACAGCCTAGTTCCTCCTGTATCCCCAAGAAATGCAGTAATGGACAGGATGGAATGGATTTAGTGCATCTAGTAGCTTAGGATTCATCTAGGGTGATTCATTCATCTATTCATTTCTTCAGTATATATGAAATAAGGACTAAATGCAAGGTGTAATGCTGGACAATGTGAGGTTACAAAGCTGAATCAGACACAGACCTACTCTCAAGGAGCTTCCAGTCAAGCTTCAGAAATTACCCAAAAATAACCTCCAAAATGTTTGCATCCAGCACAATGCTCGGTATCTTGTGGGCAATAAAAGAATGTTGAATAGTTGAACACAAGACAGAGAGAGGTAAGCGCCAAGTTCAAGGCAAATACTTTGAGAGGTCAGAGTCAGGAGAGGGCACTTCCCACCAAGGAAAGTTGGTGTAGCATCTTACATGAGAGCTTAGCTTGAATGACATGGAACAGACAGATGGAACAATGAGAAATAACAACAGTGATAACAAACATTTATTATTGCTCATTTTGCTAAGAGTTTTATATAACTATTACATTTTGTCTTGAGAATAAACCTCATTTACAGATAAAGAAACAAATGTAGAAGAATTAAGCAATATGTCCACAGACACAAAGTGATAGAGCCAATATTCCTTCATTCATTCAATCAGTCATTCATCCATCCAATACTTACTGAGTGTTTACAAAGTGCCAGAAATTGTTTTAGGTGCTGGGGATACAGAGTTTTACAAAACTGATACTGTTGCTGCCCTCCTAGTGGATTGAGATTCTGAAGGAAATGTATAATGAATTCATCTCTTATCAATTTATCTCCTGAACGCTGCAGAGTGTGCAATATCTAAAGTCCCTTAAGTAAGTGGATTTCTGCCATCATTGGCAAAGAAAGACATTCAAACTAGTTTGAAAATATGCCACAGGAAAAGAAAGGAACAATGGCTCAAAATGGAGTTATTTAGTAATTTATAAGCAAATTTTAAAATAAAATATCAAAAGGCTTAGAAATATTGCAATATCTCCATGAGATTTATGGAGAGCTTTGAGAAGTGGTGGGCAATATGTGTAGGAGTCATTTTTCTGGAGCTCTGAGAGGCCTTTAGCAGCACTAACAATCTATTCTAGTGAAATATAAGAAAAGGAAAGTGGATATATTTAAAATTCACTGAAGAATTAATGCTAATTAGGCCCATACTTTGGCAGCCAAGAAGAGAAGATGTAATTTGTTAGGTTCACAGTAGGAAAAAATAACAAGTAACTGGACTTTCCAATTGCCATATATGGAAACAGTGAACAATGTAATGATTTAAGATCTATTGTGAACTAGACCCCATTGTTTCTTAATACTGCCAGAGCAACCAATTGCTTTAGGAAAGGGAGTCCTGGACGCTCCCCAATACATTTATATTTTAATACATTTTTGGAGAGCATAGATCTGATTAGATAGCCTTTATTGAGCACTAATATATACAAAGCATCAACTTGGTGGGAAGGTGGGCTGCATAGGTGATTCAGGACTCCCGTCTCCAAGAAGTTTATCTATCAGCTTAGAGTGGTGTTTGGAAAGCCAGGTAAACTCCCACTTTATAATACCTCAAGGCAGCAGGTGAAGGCTGCTGGAATGGTAGAAAGGGCCATTGGCACACAGAAGCACTGTCAGTGAATTCTGGCTTGGGGATTACAATAGGCTTCACAAAGGAGGAACATTTTAGTTGGATAGTGAAGGATGTGCATGTGCACATACACATGCTTTTTGACAAGCAAAGAAGGAGATTTTAAGCAATGCGTGAGCCCAAATATAGGACCTAAGCAAAGGAGATGAGGCAGGATCCAGGGCCAGAAGAGGTGGTAGTACTTCAGGGAGCATCATCCCAGCTTCTGTATTTAAATGGAAGATGCAAAATTGTTACACAAATACACACATACACAAACAAATGGCTATCATTTCCCCGTTGAGTGCCTTCAGACTCTATTTTCTTTTCTGTTTCTGAGGAGCAATTAAAGTAAAGAACAATATTTTTGTGAAGAAGACGGCCTCTTGGGGGACTTGGAGAGAACAGGAGAAGTGGGGCGTTCCGAGATTCTTTATCCTGGGTTAGCTACTGGTTTCTCAGTTTTAATCAAAGACTTGTTTGTGGCTCTGAGGAACACAGGACCAGTTTTATTGGAAACGTGGGCCAGAGTTTTGCATAAGTTTATCTCTTCAAAGTGGCTTAGTAAATTCTTGAAAGCAAAATCAGTTTGATGACCTTAAAAGCATAGCAAAATTAAATATTTAAAAATTATGTTAATTTGAATATCTGACCTCCTTAACTAGACAGGCA
Source organism: Diceros bicornis minor (assembly GCF_020826845.1). Taxonomy (NCBI): domain Eukaryota; kingdom Metazoa; phylum Chordata; class Mammalia; order Perissodactyla; family Rhinocerotidae; genus Diceros; species Diceros bicornis. Next base: position 40,831,644 of record NC_080746.1, read on the forward strand.
AATGTCTGTATACGGCTTACAGCTTTGATGAGAACCAAGCTCCTTTTAGGCTGGACCCCAGCGGCCCGGAGGCAGTGTCTTGCTGTAGGGTAGCAGAGTGGGAGGTGGTCAGAGCACAGGCCTGGGGAATAGGGCTTTGGAGTCAGGCTAGCCTGGCTTCACTCCTGACGAACTGTGGAGCGTTGGGGAGGTTAGTAACCCTGTGTTTCAATATGTATGTAAAAGGCATCATAACAACACCTCCCTCACGGAGGTGCTGCCATGGTGCTGCAATAGTGAGTCTGTGTTCAATAACATCAGCTGTCCCTTGCTCTCAAAGCGTTTACAGTCCAGAGAGGAAGACAGACAATTAAAATGAATATATTATGTAAATTACCAAATCAATTTCCATTTCTTTAAACCAAAGCATCCCCTAGATGTCAGACACAATACTCAAACTCTCAGAAATTCAGGAGTTGGAGAGGAAAACTTTGACAAGGACACTTTGGTATTGCCTTAGAGAGACAAATGTTGACCTGCTGCATACTCATTCCCTACGCAATCCAGAAGAAGCAGATTGGTGAAAAAACTAGGAAACCTGAAAGTGTGCAGGAAGCCACCTACTCGCTTGGCAGAGGCATCTGCTCTCATCATCAGCTTCATTCCAAAGTACTTAGTGTGCAACTCTTGATTCCGACGGGCTGAGATGGAACTCTGAGGCGTAGGGGGCATGTGGTTTTATTCTGAGAATAAAAAAATTGTGTCTTAACTCATACTAAAAGACCCAGATTTCCCCCACTGAGACTCTGGTCTAAAGCAGCACACAGTCCCAGAAGGAAGTAGAAGAGTAATGGGGCCTTTTTACTCCGTCTTGAGGCAGGGTTCACACACCAGGAAAGCATATTGCACATTTTGCCTCTCTCTGAAGCTGGGTGCATCGACCAAGCCCAGCAGGCTTCTTGGGAGGCATCACCCTGCAGCACCGATAGCGTTGCCCTGACTTCCCCCCACCCGGCTGGCTTCACAATTCTACATTACTTCTATACACCTGCCTCCCTCTCCCCACTAGACCGTAAACTGCTTGAGTGAGGTCTAGGCCTGCTCAGGCATTTCTCCTCACAATATCTAGCACAGTATACTCTTTTGTGAACAGCAGCCATTTAATAACCAATAGTTGGTTATCAAGTAAATACGATAATGGAACTACAGGAGACGAGCAGGGCTGCCAGCCCCACTTTGCTTGTTAAGTGTACCCACTAAGCCAAAGGACTCCCTTTCCACAACTGAAATGCACAACATGAGCTGGGTTGGTCTAAATTGGAAAGCTCACCAGAAGTAATGCCTACTCCAGAGAGAGAGCTGGATTTCTGATGAGATTAAGGTGACTAGTGTACCTGGTTAACTGCGTATCCCTCACTGAATTGTTACTATGTTCCCTCTGCTAAGTTCTATATAGGAAATATCATCGAATCCTCACAATAAACCTTTAGAACAATTATTTTCATATTAACCCCGTTTCACACATGAGGAAGCTGAGACTTAGAGAGGGTAAGTCATGCTTCCCAGGGCTGGTAAGGGATAGATCTTGGGCTTAGTCCTAGGTCTGATGGTGTCTGGTACCAGCTCATGAGAACCAGCTGTACTCTCATCTTCTCCCAACTCTGTATTCAGTGATGTCACTTTGGTAGCCCGAACTTGGCCATGATGGAAGTATTTACACCACAGAAATCAGCAAGCACTACAAATCAGGGTTTTGTGCATTTGTGTGTGTGTGTGAGTGTGTGTGAGCCAGTTCTTACCAGCATGTCTACTACTAGGGCTGCCTCATCCCAAAGTCTCTGTGCTAACAAACCACAACTCCACATGTAATCAATAAATAACAATACGTGGACTCGGCAATAGCTGCATGTTGAAATGAGAAGGGCAATGTGTAATGATGAATGCAAACAGGACAGAGGTATGTAGGGAGAATAGAAAAAAGAACACTGAGTATTAAGATTTGTCAGAAAGTCCCCAGTACACAGTGGGCAAACACCGTATATGGAAGACCCACGCCACTAGAAAATTATGTTCTCGTAAAGCAGAAGGAATAGTTTGTTAGTTTCCACCTTAGTTTGGAGCAAATATCTCTTGAGATTATTCAGTGCCCCTTCTCTGATTCCTGGCAGCCTCTGACACCTGGGAGGAAGAGCAGACACCAGCATTCTGGTTGTTAGAAAGGTATACACTCAATTGTAATGACAGAAAATGACATTCCTATCAGCTCCTGTGGACCTGGTCACTAGTTCTCTAATGTTTGATCTCTCCTAAGTGGACTGCTGAAACCGCTCTTCTCTACACACAAAGATAAGAACCCAGCTGCCTCCTCGGAAGGGCTGGAGTTCCTCTTCATTTATTTGCTACAGAAATAAAGTAAAAAGGAAGAAAGAAAAGGGAAGGAAAGAGAAAGAAGGTACACGTGTACGATGGTACAAAGTGGGTGTTCAATCAATGCTTGCTGACCAAATGAGAAAAGATAATGAAGAACTCACTTATGATTTTGATTTGGTCTCTAACCATCTAATATCTAGACCTCTGACATCTAAACTTATCTAAGACAGACCAACCTGGCTTTATTGGGACACAAGAACCATTTTCCTTTATTTGATATCCCTTGCATTACATGGCAATCTGCATAGCCCTCTGAGAAGAGAGTCTGACTGAAAAAGCACTCAGATAAGATGGCAATGCCTGCTCTGTAGCTTTGGAGGGGATCTTTTCAAAACATGGGTGATGGTGTCCAGAACAGGTCCCTACTGGCAATCTGATAAGGAGATAAGTCCTCAACAACGGGTAAAAGAAAAGGGGAGTGAAGGAAGAAAACAGCCAATTTTAGGAGAGTTCTAGAGCTCTGCATTCAACTCAGCAGTAGCCTCTGCCTCAATCAGGCCAGTATTACGAAGGATGGCTGGGGGACATTTGCGGATAAAGCACAAGCAATTTTTTAAGTCATAAACCCTCAGATGAGCATCAAAAACTGATTTTTATGGGACTCTCTAGAGTCCTGCTTGCTATAAAACACTTTCCTAAGGTACCTATAGCTGTGGACTTCCATTTTAAGATTCATAACTCCACACAAGTTAATGGAAATCAATAGATCCAGCAATCCTATATTCTTTATAATTAGTGAGAAATGCTGGTCTACATCACAATCCAGGGTGAGACCTGTTTCATCATGTTTCCAGACACTTTTCCACAAGCTAGATATGAAAGACAAATATCAGTGTTTATGCCTCACTGGGCAGGTACATGAAGCTGAATTACAAAGACAAATAGAGGTGGAGGGACTCTGAACAGGACTGCAGAGAAAAGGGATGGGAAAGAGAAGGAAAGGAGTCATTGCTCTGTTCTGGGGGAATTTACCCAGGGATAATCTGCAGTGTTACTGGGTGATCCCTGTTGTTTCTTGACAGCTTCAGACTGTGGGGTCATCACAGGTCTTATTTAAATGTGTATCTTCATGCCTGTCATGAGTCCCTGGCAAAAAAAAAATGTGGGCTTCACAATTGTTTGTTGGATCCTGGTCCTGGGACACAATTTTGAAGATGGTCCACGTCTTGGGCTCAGATCCCACGGAAAGCAGACTGAGACGAAGACTAGTGTGTAGGAAGTCGACTGGGGAGCATCATGTGATCAATAGCTGTGGGACTATGAAGGGAGCAAGACTGGTCAGATGGAGGAACTGAAATGCAACAAAGGCCTCAGCTGATCCAGGGAGAGCTCTGGAGCTGGGACGACCCTGCAGAATTGTTCTACCTTGAGGGAACAGGCCTTTGTACATCCCTGGATGTGGACTGTCCCCAGAGAGGATGAGGTGGCTCTCTTCAGCAGAAGACTATTTCCAGAGACGGAATCAACTGTGAGTCGTCAGCTGCCAGCACTCCCAGAAGCAGGAGGAATGGTGAAGGGGCCTCCACAACACATCACAGCATCTACTATGGTCCATAGTTAAGAGTAGTCAAAGGAGCTGCTCATATACAACGCTATTAAAGTGCCTTATTTAGTTTTCAGTGGTTTCAATGACTATCCTTACCCTTTAAGTAACCATCTTCTTCTACATTCTTTGCAGAAAGTCTCATTCCTCCAAACTAAAATATAGCAACTTGATTCATCTGAGATTTACTCTATAACCCAGAACATTACCATTTTCCCTACCCCATTCACCAGTACATTTGCCAGAAGAGAGTATGCCAGACGAAACCATCAGAATGATGATAAAAACAGCATCTCTACTTCCAACGTCCCTAGTTTCTTAACCACTTTCCTCTTCCTGGGACATAGCCAGGTGAATTTCGACTGAAATTTCCATTCAGATCATTCTATCCCTAGGGGGTGAATGTAACATACTGAAATCCAGGTCTACCAGTAAAATAAGGTGAGGCATACATTTCACAAGGTATGCATGTACAGCACGGGAAACAAGTGCATTATCATTTCATTTAGTCATTTCCTGTTCCGTACATTTAACAGTTATTAAGAAACCCTGCTCATGCTGGAGGAGTTTATTTCCCCCATCAAACATGACACAAATATCTACTATTTCCTGTGTTCCTTGTTTAGAAAGCCAGAGGAATTAAGATCCAGAAATATGATAGGAGAAATACAGCTTATTTGATAGGCGCTGGTTGCTAATAAACCAAAATGTTGTCTCCCTAACTCTACTATAAGCTTGCTGGAAGTACAAAATATATTTTACTGTCTTGACATCTCCCGGACCTCTTAGGAGGGGTTGCTGCTCATGTTGGGTCCTCAATACTGATGGACTGAAAAATGTTATAAGTATTCTGACCTACTCTCTGAATGAGGAAATAATTTAGAAGAAAATATCCATGAAAAATTCAACTCCTTGAGTAAGGTACGTGTTGTATCAGTTTGAAATACTTCGTCATAGTGATGTCAGACTCTTCCAATCTTCCAATTAAGACAGGCTCTTTATTCAAGCATTTAAGGACTCAGTCAGGTGACCACAACTCACCTTGTTCATCTTATTTCTAGCAATTACCTCATTTCAAGTGCATGCCTCAAATTTGCTGTTGTTCTTAACATCCTCCTGTACATGGATCCTAAGCTAAACTACATATTCTTTTAAAATAAGGATCTATGTTATTTGTTCATAATTATTTATATATCTTTTTTCTGACTCTAATGATTAGCATAAGTGCTCAGTACACATTTCCTCAATTTACTTTGTGGACAGTTTTTGAGGTAGATCAAAGCAAAAAGTTCATGCAACGAACTAGGAAAACAGAAAGAGAATTAGAACACTAAGATCGAAGAAAAGGAGATGCTGCAAAAATGCCAAATGGAAGGCTCAACCTAATTGCCTGAGTTTCAGTTTGGGGTCTGAGCCTCCCAGAAGTCAATAGGAAAAAGCAAATAGGAATTGTCCTAGTTCTTTTCAGAAAGAAGAAAGCAGAACATGTCTAACAAAGCCTATTCTTAGCATGATTATGAAAGATAACTCTCAATAAGGGATTCTATAAGGATGGACGCAATTAGCATTTCATAAAAAATGCAATCGGAAATTGTGTATGTTTTTTCCTACAAGGCTTTCCAAAAATGGTGATAGTCATGTTCTTTTATCTCTAATTTACTGAAACTAACAGCTGCTAGATAAAGAAATTTTGTTACTGTTGACAATCCTGGTTCTACAGGATTTTCATATTTAATCAAAAAGTTTCTTCTTTAGGTATACCCTCCTCCATTATCTTTAGGTTTTGAAAACTTATCCTTTCTCCCAAGCTCAGCTCAAAACTCATGCATGGCCTCCACAAAGCCTGCCTTCATCATGCTCATTTTCTTACTCTGCATTCCTGTGACAGTTACACATATGGAACTTACCATTCTTGCCTAAATATTGCTTTAGGTTTGTTCAGTAAGCATGTCTTTCTCTTCAGTTAGATAGTGTGGTAGATTAAAGATGACTGCAATTACTTTTGCTACTTCTCCCCTTGAGAGGAGGAGTCTAATTACCATCCCACTGAATCAAGCTGGCCTTAATGACTTGCTTAAACAATAAAATATGGCGGAAGTGATGTTATGCCTATTCCAGACCTATCCTCTCAGACAACCGGCAACTTCTATCTCACCCTCTTGGAACCTGGCGTTGCCATGCTGTGAGAACCTAAGCCACATAGAAAGATCACGTATGTGCTCCAATCAGTAGTCTCAGTTGAGCCCAGCCTTCCATCCATCCTCTTCCAGGACTAAGCATATGATGAAGCTGTCTTGGACCCTCTAGACCAGTTCATCTGCCAGCTGAACACCATCAAGTGACCTCCATCAACACCACACAGAACAAAAGTATTCCCAGTTGAGTCCTCCCAAAATCCTAGCCAACAAAAGCTTGAGATCTAATGAAATGTTAGTTGTTTTAAGCCACTTATTTTTAGGGGTGGTTTATTATGTAACAATAGATAACAAATCATAAGCATTCTGAGGCTGAAATCATGTATTCTGCTTCATTTATTCATTCACTTCAACAAATAACCATGGAGCATCCACTACATAACAGGCACTATTGTAAGAGCTGGAGATACAATAAAATGAATAAGACAGAAATCTCTGCCCTTTTTAAGCTGACATTCTAGTGGGGGAGACAGATAATGGACATGAAAACAAATAATGTCACTTCTGTAATATCCAAATTCTCGGGCACAGTGCTAAGTATAGAAAATGACTAATGAATGCTGCACTTTTGTGCACGTACAACACTGCTAAATGTGTCATTGTCAATTTTACCTAAAACAAAACAAAACAAAAAAAGTTAACTGAATTCAAGCATTTGGAAGATTAAGTTACCAGCAAGACAAGTCAGATAAGCCAGAGAAGTTTATAAACAACACATTTCTGGAACAAGGAGTATAATGAAAAGCTGTTTACCTGTTTCCCTAAAGCAGTATCTCTTTTGCCTATTGAGTCCTAAAACTTTTATTAGGAAAAAGGGGGCAAACCCCCAGGTTTTCAGAAATGTAGGTTATTCCCTAACCAGGGTAAAATGCATTGCTCCATAAAATGTCAACATCAAAACAATATAGAAAAAATAATTACAGACAGTGTTAGTGTTGTAAGCTGATAAGGACCAGATGGTCTTTTTGTATTTATGGTTTTCCTTGTGCATACAAATGCTTTGGGGATCTAATTAGCCTTCTACAAAACTCAAACTGGGTAATTACTATCATTATCCCCTTTTCAAATAAATCTGAAGTCGAAACTGCAATTATGTTTTTTATCTTACATTTGGTATTCACACATTTTAAGAATTGTTCTTTGCCACCTACTCAAAAAACTTCTTAACATGGCCTGAAGTAAATAAAGGGCAGGAGGATTATAGAAAACATTCTTAAAAAATGGATCACTCTGTTAGAGGAAAGTGTTGACATCCACCGAAGCACTTTCTCGACGAGAGTCCTGTTTCTGTCACATTTTCACTCCAATCAAAAATCAAGTCCCTGTTCTCTGAGACTTTATATTTCCACTTATGCTTTGCACAGCAAAAGAGAAGAATTTCTACATGGAGACATAACCAGTTATGCATGTTAGAGAAAGGATTCTCTTCGAGATGCAATGTGGCAGCCATTTCAATTAACTTCTGACTCTGCCCCTAAAGTGCAATACCTGGGCTGGTGATGAGCTACGGAAAAGTAGCAGTGCACATAACAAGGCTGGGATGTCCTCTTTATTGGATTTTTGGCCTCTGGACAGTGAAGTCACATGGTAACAACATCTCTGTACTGCAAGGCGAAGGAGACGTAATCATGTGTGCCAGCGAACTCATAATAGAGAATTCATCAAAATCTATCTCCAGTGAGAAGTATATAAGGAGGGGTGTTAGGAAACAATTGTTTTATTTCAGGTGCAAGGCCAAGGATTAGAGGTTATCAGGGGATATGTGTGTCTTCCTCAACAGGACAAAATGTGGACGGTGACAGGTAATCAGGAACCACCTCCTCTGCAACAGCTCCCAGTGAGGAGGGTCAAGAATATTCAGAACGTCTGGCTGACATCTCAAAATTTAGCATCATGATTATTGATCCAGAGGGCAAACTCCGAAAATACTTGACAGAGCAAAAAACCCAGATGATGAACTGGAACTGAGGTAGGTGCTTGGCACTGGGCAGGGACTTCTACTAAAGAGGGATGCTGCACGTCAACGCAGGCTTCAGAGGTCGCCCCCCTGGCCTGCCTGACAGAAGGATGGCTCTGGGGCTGCCACCTTGTTCCTCCACCACAGACAATGCCCCGGGCTGCCCTGGAAGGCAGCAGCTCAGGCACCCAGGCATTGACAAGGATGACTGCAAGGTCAGCACTTTATCATCCTTGAGAAGATGGCAGTAACCTTGCAGCTCACTGAAAAGAATCTTGAAGACATGAATTCATTCTTCCATTCATTCAACAAATATTTCCTAAGCATCAACTTAGTGCTATGCACTGTGTGAGGTGATGTATGCAAGTTCAGGTGTCAAGAAAACATTGCCTTTACAAATATTGTCATCAGGTTCCCATCATAAAAGGCAGCAGAGATCCAGCCCAACACTGTGCCAGAGTCAAAGTGCATAGAGCAGTGCTGATGGCCCGGAGGGTGTGTGCACAAGCAGTGGTGTAGTCTTTGTGTCTTGGGCTCCTGTGCCAGTCTGGCATGTTCACAGCCATGATCATGGTTGGGGGAATTTGCAATGCAAGGGACTATCTGTCTATCTATGAGTTCATGCATCTTCTTGTAATAGCACCTTAACATTTGTACAGCTATTTTTGCAGTGTATCTTTACCACCATCATCCCTCTTGTCAGTAGCATGACAGGTGGTATTATTCCAGTTTCACAGATGCATAAGATGGGTCAGAAGCATCAAGGGATACACCCAAAGCTATACAGCGAGTAAGAAGCCTAAGCAGGACTCACACCCAGGTTTTCTCACTGCAAACTCAGACTTTCCATCACCGCACTGTCTGATGGGGGCTCTTGCGGAAGCCTCTGAACAGAAGTTTGGGTGCCAGGGCAGCTCTCTGAAGGGCTGTCTGAGCAGCCTGTTTGGCTGACTTAGGCTGCTTGACATCTCTAATGTCTCTCTTGCTTCTGAGGTTGCAGATCCAGAGCCCACAAAAATTTGAATCAGGGCAGAACCAGGGTATCTGCGTTAATTAACCTGCAACCTGACACAGCAGAAAGGGCCAAGATTTTCAGCTGGTAAGTATAGTTCAAGTCTCAGTCTGGCCCAGATGAGCTTCATCAAGTAACTTAAACTCTTTGGGACTTGGCTTCCTCACAGGTAATCAGACCTGTGGGTATATAGCAATTGATAGCAAATCATACGCATCCTGAGGCTGACATCATGTATTCTACTTCATTTATTCATTCATACCACCTCACAGTGTCACTATGAGGATGGAATGAGATGATGCGGATAATGCACAGGTGCAAAGCCTGGCACAGAGTAAGGGTTAGTTCTGTTCCTCTCTCCATCAAACTCCCCTGTGGGTTTTTTTCTACTCTGTAAAGGGGAGGAGAGTATTCTTAAGAGTTCCCAACATAGGAATGCCTCAGAATTCCAGGCATCTAGAGAAAGCCTTGTTCTGGCTGAATGTCAGGGAGGAAGCCAGAGGGAAGTGCCAGGTATGAAATAGTCTGCTGTCTCCCAAGGGGTGACGGCGGGGGGAGAAGCCATGTCTCCGTGCTATCCTGATGTGCTCATCCAATCCTCAAATAGGCAGTAGTTCTGCGCTGTGTGCCCTTGTTTAAGGATGTGAATTGAAGAGAAAAAAATAATAGCAACTATCTCTGCAAAATCATAAGCATTTCTTGCTGATTTAAATACAGTCTTGATTCTCTGGTTAGGATAAAATCCAAATAACCTTCTAATATCCGCTTAGCAGAGTGGGCTTCCTGCCAGTCAAATAGTTGTGTGGGGCCCAGACAATAATTGAGATGACAGTCCAGTTCTGCACTGGAGGTTAAAATATCAAATTGTATCAGCTCTGTATCCTGATGGCGATTCAACTTGTCAACCAGCTAGGCTCTGCTGAAGACAACTGAAGGGGCAGGTTTGCCGTGTTCCCACATGAGGGCATCTTTGAGTCATGGTACTCAGGTACGCAAAGGCAATCATGGCGCAGGACAAAGATGGGAGAGAGGATGAGGCTTAAAGTTCAAGGCAGATCTGGCAGGAATTTTTTCTCTACTTGCACCTCTGGTTGTCTCAGATCAGTTCCTCAGCTTTCACAAAGGCAAATCACAAAGGAAGGTTCAGAGAGAGGCCCCTGTTTCAGATACATGCATCTCATGACTTACCACAGCTGTTCTCATTTGGAGGGGCAGACATGTGGTCCAGGTTGGACCAGCATCTTTCATAAGAATTCAGTCTCCCTCAAAGGACTCCTACAGTGCGCTTTGTGATTTCCTTCAACCTCGTGTTCTGTAGATCTCAGCATCTTAGTAGTAGTCAGTATGTTGAAACAATTTTTCAGCTAACCTAACAGCTATTATTTTTGTTTATGCTTTAAAGTTCAAGTAATAAACTTCACTTCCAAACTTAAAAAATAGAGTAACAGAATGGTTGTAACAGGTGTACAGAATGGTTATAATGTGTGCGTAGTGGGTTGAATGGTGGCTCCCCAAAAGATAGGTCCATGTCCTAATCCTCAGAACTTGTCCATGTGACCTTATTTGGAAAAAACATCTTTGCAGATGTAATTAAGTTAAGGATCTTGAGCTCCTCCTGGATTATGTGGGTGGACCCTAAATCCAATGACAGGTGTCTTTAGAAGAAAAAGGCAGAGGGAGATTTAAAACACAGAGGAGAAGGCCATATGAAGAAGGAGGCAGAAACTGGAGTTATGCAGCCACAAGCCAAGGAATGCCTGGAGTCCCCAGAAGCTGGAGGAAGCAAGGACAGATTGTCTCCTAGAGCCTTCAGGGAGAACATGGCCTTGCTATACCTTGATTTTGGAACTCCTGCCTCTAGAACTGTGAGAAAATAAATTTCTGATGTTTTAAGCCATCGTGTTTGTGGTAATTTGTTACAGCAGCGTTAGGAAAATAATACAGTATGTTTATAACATATATATGTTCAATCTCTATATCTACCTATCTATCATCTATCTAGTATGTGTGTGTATTACATGGTGAATGTGTTGTGTCATCACATGGGATCTCAATTTCTTCATCATTCTGGGTTGTGAGATGGAACAAAAAACAAGAGAGGTTGTGACCCATTGACCAACCACATTCAACAGCTGGAGCTTACATGGGGGAAAGAGATAACTACACTGGGAGCCATAAAATGGGAACTGAGTAAAAAGAACACAATACAGAGCTATCTTTTACTCATGAAGAATCATTATATACTAAACAAGCCTAGGCTACCTGAAAGAATTCAAGCTAAGTGCATTAATAAAATACATATTCAAATGCAAAGGTGCAGTATGTTCAATATTCAAAGGGATATATATGGCATGAAACTTAGAGCAATGGTTCATATAAACAATTTTGTAATTCCACGCCTTTATTTTTATGTGTACGCATTTAGGGTAAAACATGATTATATTTTTCTAACCTGTTCTATAAATAACAATAAAATAATAGTCATAATGGTTATAATTAATAATTACTGAGCATTTACTATGATTCAGGCACCAGGCTAATCTGTTTACATGCACTATCTTATTTAACAAGTCCACATAGAATTCCCTTGAGGAATGTATCATTACATCTGTTTTTCAGATAAAGAAGCAAATATCATGTTTCAGCGAGATGAAGTGACGCATCCAAGCTGGTGGTTGTTACAAGTGCCTCTGCCTCTTGGCTGTTGGGCTCCAAAGCTCCTGACCCTAACCAGTACATAGTGGGCCTGGGGGCAGGTAGAACCTGAAATCTGTTGTGAGATTCTCTTGTGTAGTCATAATCAATGACAGGACCCTGATGTGGCCTCTCCAAACTCCCTGCCCCAATTTATTTGAAAACAGAAAAGGACAAAAAAATCAAAATGCTAAAATGAAGACTTCCAGGAACTGGGAGGTATTAAAGAGATGAGTAGGGTCTGGACAGGGAGAGTGGGGAAAAGGGCATTCCAAGGAGGAGGGATATGTAGGTGGAACATGCAGGTTCATTTGGGAATCTGTCCTGGCATTGACCATGGAAGCCTCCAATGCCAAACTTGTGAGTCTGAGTGTAATCCAGGCCCTTTGCTGTAAGGTGGTTAAATAAATTTCCACTCTAGAAAACACACTTGTAAAGTGGTTAAGTATGAGAAAACCCATGCAGTTTATAAGACAAAGTGGTAACTCTCAACAGCAACAGTGTCTACCTGTAAACAAACAGCACAACTGGCTGGTGAAGGATGCAGTGTACAACACATTCAGAAGCAGAAGGCCCCCAGAGGCCCTCAAATTCACGCTCCTCATTGGTCGAGTAGGTTCAAACAATTCTTAGACATTTCTGTTGCAGGAGCATGTCTATACTCAGGTATAATATCAAGCACTATGCTCAGATGTTAAATGGCTCCCACCAGAGTGGGCAGGCCAGGTGGGTGAGACACAAAAAAGAGAGAAAGAGAAAGAGAGAGAGAGAGAGAGAGAGAAATTATACTGATTTCTTCACAACCACACTGCAGTGCTATTTGCTGAGAACTACAGGATGCTGTGGTGCCCCCTGAACTGAAGGAAAAGGCATCCGGCTCTCTGGGTATTCACAATCCTTAGAGTATAACTTATGAGACTAGAGAAATCAGGCTCACTTACTCCCCAACATAAGGAGAATTGGGGAAACATTAAAGACAGTGTCAGGGAATCTTGCTTTCATGTGGCAGATACTAAATCTGAATCCCCTGAGATCCTGCGATGGCAGTGTTGTTATTATTTCTCCCCCTCACATGCATATGCTGATTCACATATCAGGTAAGGGCTAGAGGGTTGATTCTAGGACAAGAAGTGATTTGTTCTGGAAGGCAGCCTGGCTTAATTCATCAGTGTCTGTGTCCCAGGCTATTAGCATCAATATACTTACCATATTATAATAACTAATTAATGTATTAATCTGGAGAAATGTGGGTTCATGCAGAATGAAATATGCTGTTTGTGCTTGAGGGTATGGGATCTGCACCTTTTCAGTTAGACTTGGCTTATGTCGGACTAGCAAGGGCTCTAAGAGGTTAATAACGACTCAATGAACAAGTACCATTATAGTCTGAAACATGACTAATATCACTACCAAACCAATCATCATCCAATTCCTTTATTGTATCAGGTTGAACTTTTGGAAGAAGGGATTAATGAGTATTGGACATCAGGTACGCTGCACAAAATTGGTCGTTTTACTAATTCTTACATGTGTACAATCTGAAAAAGCAAAATTCAAATCAGAATATCTTCATGACTTCTGAAAACTATTATTGATATTGACGTTTGCTGTGACACATGCTAATAAGTCTCCATTTCAATTGTAAAATCCACAGTGGGTCCAAATGTGTAGAAAGAAATGGAAGAAACCACATTTCAGAACTCATACTCACTTAGATTTAAATACCACAGTGCCAAACATTGCTTTCCCCATTTATAAAATATGGGTCCATAAAGTCCAAATTTATGATACAGCATAGCTTATTCAATTCACTTAGAGGTAAAGGGAGAATTGGAGAGATGCTATCAAGACTGACAATCATGATGGGATACACTTGAGTTCTTAGCTAAGGCAAACTAACATGGAAACATGAGTAAAGAATATCTAAGGAAAAAAAGTCCTAACATAGCACTCTGACTACTTTATTGCATTTGGGTCAAGATCATGTTCAATAGATCATGAAAAGACAGAGTAGTTCAAGGTTATGTATATACTTGCATACACATGCCTATTTGCTGTCCATATTATCTAATGTAGCTTAAATTTAATATGCAAATAGTTATCCCATCACCCAGTCCAAAGAGTACCTATCAACCTTTTTGAAAAGCATTTTTGTGAGCTCTATTTACTACAAATTGAAGTAAATAAAATCCATGTGATGAGATTTGAATTTCCACATGACCGTGATCCATGCCAGCGGATGTGCCAAACATAACATGAAGTACGTGGGCTTCCCAAACCTCAATAGTACCTATCACCTGAAGGAGGGATGTACAATATATTAAGGTAAAAAAGGTAATATTCACACAACATGTAGCTTTTTCTCAGAGTCGAATTTATTTCCAGTTGCTTCATATGCCTGACATGCTAGTTCATTTATTTTAGAAACAAAAGCCTCATGTCTAATGAGGAGATATCATTATCCAGACACATAATAGAGTCAGAATTATTTCCATAGTAGAGGAAAATATTCAGAAGCTCAGCAAGGTAAGATAAACCCCATAATTCATAGTTACTTTGCTCTTGTTTCCTTGGGAGAGTTTCATAACCACATGGAGGTGAACACTCATGAAGTCCCTACAGCTCTTAACAACATATGTTGATGTCAGACCATAAGTTACTTGGCTACTCAGTGAAAATGAAAATTCTGTTGCTATTTGTCAAGCCCTGCTATGAACAAGGCATTCATGACTTCAGTGCCATTAATGACAGAAATATCATATAGTTATTATTATTCTTTGTAATGATTCATTGCAAAAGTGAGAGAAAGTAACAATCTTTTCAGCAAGATAGGAGGCAGGTTACATTGTCTTTATTTTGTTGTTAGTGAAATAAATGGGGTAAAAATAGGATTCATCCTTCCTGACCCCGTTAGCCATTCTCTCTTCTAAGATAACAGAACAATAGATCTGGACGGGGCTCTGAGAAGAAGGGATATGCAAAAAATTTGCTACTTTTTCTTACACCAATATTCCATGGAACATTGGTTTTTTCAATCAGTCATTCCATCCCTTACACCACCTCTTCAACAAGTTGTCAGCTTCATGAAGGCAGGGACTGTTTTTTCCTTTTCATATATCTTTATACCCCCCCTTTCTCATTTTGGTCCTGACTCTCCCAACATAACGCTTAGCACTGAATATTTACTCAAGAAAGGTTTGCTGTAGTTGAATGAGGGATCCTTTGAATGTTGACAGAAATGAGTTAGCTGGAGGAGGGTGGAGAAATCATTCTGAGAAGAAAATATGAATAGTTTGACACACATTGCATTTGCAGTGACAGCCAGATGTCCAAAAGAGAGGACATACAGGACCTGCACTGAAGTCCTGAGTGATACTGATACTTGTAACCAAGATAAATTAATTTTACTTAGGGTTGCTCATTAAGTCATTTGAAGAATGAAACAGATGAGGCTAACAGTGAAAAGAACACAGCTGGATTGTCACCATGGTTCTCTTGACAGAAACAGGCTTACCCAGCAATCTAGTTTGCTCCCTTCACCTAAACAAAAAGAAGAGTTCTAAAGCCTGAAGTCCAGTTCAAGTAGCGTCTTCAGTCAATTCCAAACTGTGCCATCATAGAAAGCCCAATAGCTGACTTTATTATTTTTTATAACACATTGATTTCTCCTTTATGTTGGATCTTTGTTTCTCAAAGACTAGTAAATGCCCAAGGATGTATTTGAGAGTTGCTAAAACTCACTGCTCCACAGGATGATCTAATTTGACTAAATTCTACCTAAACCTCTCTAGCCATACTTGTCCCTTGTCCCTGATGCAGTTAAGTCCTTTAAGGAGATGTAATAACTGAAAGGAATTGTAATTTCTGAAGAACTCTGACGGCAATATGGATTATGGATAAAATAATGACAAGTCTCTGATTTATAGAAAGAGTCCCTGGTATAACTTAGCCTCACTTCTTCTGCTCAATCATGTATTGTAACTGAAGTCAAAGGACACCTTTGCATCTTTAAAGAATAAAGAAACCTGTATGAACTGCTTATATCTACCTCCAAGGCTTTGTTACTGAATACCCAATGGCCCAGTACACTTTTCCTAAAGAAATTATAGCCACTCATATTGAAATACTTATTTTGAGTTGTAAGACAGAACATTTTTCTCCTACGCTTTAATCTTCCCTTAACACAAAAGACTGGAAGTATTTAAGTCACTCCAGTTACATCCAAAGAGAAGAATCAGTTTCTGTTCGTTACTAGCTGAGTTAAATAGCAGCTCTGTTTCCAGAAAGATAACAATGTCAAAAATTAGAGAGAAAACAGCAGGCATTCTGGGGAATTTAATTGTTGAACAAATGGCTGGAAGGTGCTTCAAAGTCAATTTAAACAATTTTTTAAAAATTACACCCTGACTTGAAGCCTAAGAACTCTTTTTCTTATATATAATTAAAGCATAATGCTGAAGACCTCATCAGACAGTGATTCATGATATTTTAATAATAAAGTAGAATGCACTCATGATATGGCTTATTATTAAATATATTCAAATGTACTACAGATTAAATCAATTCCAGTGGAAAACTAGCTACAGCATACAGTAAAATCCTGGTTCAACAAACTCTTCTATATAATCGATTCCTCAATATCAGTCACATGAAAATGTCCTGCTGAAAACTTTGTCTTAAATATTCTACTGGAGAAGTAGGTCAGAATGACAGGGGGAAAAAAAGCTAAGCATCATAGTAGGCTCACACAGCAACAAACCTTGTGAGGGTTCAGGCACAGAGGAGTAGTACAAAGATTGCCCAAGAACTGCTGTTTTTGTCTGCTCAGGCCACCATAACAAAAGACCACAGACTGGGTGGCTTAAATAACAGAAAGTTATTTTCTCACAGTTCTGGAGGCTGGGAGTCTGAGATCAAGGTGCTGGCATGGTCAGTTTCTGGTGAGGACTCTCGTCCCGGCTTGCAGATGGTCGTCTTCTTGCTGTGTCCTCACATGGCCTTTCCTCAGTGTACGTGAGCGGAGAGAGAGTGTGAGCTCTCTGGTGTCTCTACTTGTAAGGACATTAATCCTATCAGATCAGGGCCCTACCCTTATGACCTCATTTAACCTTAATTACCTTCTTAGAGGCCCCATCTCCAAATATAGTCACACTGGAGATTAGGGCTTCCACGTACGAATTTTGGGGGAGCACAAATATACAATCCATAACACTGTTCATCTCATTCCTGGTTCATCTCACTCCTGTTCTGTGTGGGGTGCCAGGTGCTCAGAGCATGCATGACTGGCCCTGCTGAGGAGAGACTGGGAAAGATCTCACCACCTCTGCTTGCTGAGGCCCTACAAGAGGCCCTGCACTCTACTCCATGGAGTAGATGAGCAGTACATGATTCAAGGATTAGAAAGTGAAATGTTTGAGGAAAGGTCAGAGGAACAAGAATTGTATAGCTGAGAGTAGAGAAGATGGAGGTGACAACAATCTTCAATATAGGAGGAGATATTATGCACAGAATTCTGACCAGCTGCTCCCTATTGCTACTGCGGGCCCGTCAGGAGAAAATAAGATTGAGCTACAGTACTGGGAGAGATTTAAATGAGATATAATGGATAGACTCCTTGACAGTACAAGTTTGTTGCCTGAACACAAGGATTGAGAGACAGAGAAATAGATGACAAAGGGTGACTTGGGTTCCCAGGAGCTGTAAGAAATAGACAGGGGTCTAAAAATGGTGGGAAGAAATAGCGGTAGGTCAGAAACAAAGCATTGAGTCTGTCACACCAGTCCTATATCCACTGCCCTTAGCACAGTACTCAGTATACACGGGCAAGAATAAATGAATCTTTTCTTCCTGGAGTAAAAATAGTGACTCCTACAGGCAAATGATGAACCCAACTGAACCCTGATATCTTCAATTTTACTTTATCTTTAACTTCACTCATTGAAGATCTCTTTGGAAAAACACCATTGGAAAGCAGATCAACAGTGATCAGATTCATATTTATTCACTGAAATATTTCCTTCCATCCTTGACCTCCAAGGCTAATGACCAGCAGGGTGAGCAAGAGCCTCATAGAACATGGTTTGCTGAGCAATGTGTTGTTTAAAAGGGGGAGTTCATTGCCTTTCATCCTTGTGCCTGGACCTTTTGTTCTCCTTTCCTCATGTCAGTCTCCTGAATTTGAGGACAGAATGAATGACACACTGTGGCATTAGTCAACATTCTATAGGACTATGTTGACTCCTCACTCAATCATCAACATTTGTAGAGTTCACAGGGGCATTATCCTAACTTTTAGGATGTTGGCAAACAAAGAATGCTCTTAGAGGTACTCTCTGACAACATATTTGGCTTATTCTGGCCTGGAAAATGTAACCATCAAATTTGTTGTTATCTAGAAACAACCATCAGACAAGAAATGGCTGTCTGAGCCATGTGGAGCCAGGACTTCTTATATCAAACCTAGGAAAGCTCTCTCTTTTGTATCAAAAACTATTGACTCATGAGGGATTAAAACCCTCTCAACTGTAGTCCTCTTGTGAGTGAAAGTTCCTTTTGTTTGCGAAGCTACTTATGCATAAATAGAGTTGGTAACGTTTAGTCAATCCACACTTGTGTCATAAAATATCAGGGAATGAAGGAAAATAACCAGGACAACAATTTATCAAATAAATACAGTAAATTCTAAAACCGAGATTCCAGTTAATGATTATCAATGAAGGTAGCAGGTGCAAAATAAGGAAGAATGCATATAGAGAATATGCATTGGTGGTAATGTCCCCTAAAACATGAGACACTTTCTCAATGGCAGGGAAAATAACTGTACGTCCTTACCAGTCCCCTGCTCCTAGATGCCCTAAGACATGTGTTTCTCCAAAGACTGAGGAATGAAGAGAGGCACTTCCTTTCCACCTTAGGACCAGAATAGGAATTAACCTCTGACTACACATCCACAGTGAAATGGGAAGAATAAATTCACAGGCCAGAAGGTGAAATCCTGTCAATGCTTCTCTGCCTCCCGCTTCTGAAACCCTAGCACATGGAACTTCTTTTATGACACTCATCTGGGGCTGTGTTCTCTTATAGGAATTTGTGTACCTCCACATCTTGTTTACCTTCTCAACATCTCTCCTCTTGCATCCACCTGAACAGAACCTGGTCCTGAGGAGGCCTCAGAAAATGCCTGCAGAACAGATGTGACTGCCTAGCCTTCAGGAGCAGTCAAGACGAGTTTAATAATGCTTTTTGAAGCCTATTTTCAGCAGCTGATTGTCTAGTTGTTGCCTCAGCTCAACCCCTAACTACAGCTCCTTCTCCAGTAACCTGCCTGCCTCTTGGCCATTTTGCCTCTCATTAGCACCTTTCATGAAAGCATACTGGGAAGGAAGAGGATGTTAAATTCAAATGACTGCTGGTTTGACAGCAGGAAAAGATAGATAATACTGAGTGACTCAAAATTTTTATATTATCTGTAGATTTAAATTATCCGCACCATGCCTAGTCCTTGTTAGCATGGATAGTCAAGGTCTTGCTAGAACGGCTATATTTACTACATGGCAGGTTATGCAGCAAACTATCCTACAAGTCCTCACAGATGTTCTATGTTAACGATCTTTCATAAAGAGTGGCTGAAGCAAAGAAAAATACTGTAAATATAATCTTAAAAACAGTAACTGTAAACACAGGCTTTCAAATGTCACCTATCACCCACAGCTACTAATAACCACTTATTTAAGTTGACATATTTCCTCCAAGAAACTACAGATATTCTTTACCTATAATGCAGTTATCCAGTGAAGGACCAGGAAAACCAGGAGGTTTTACAGAGGGAGATTTAGAACCAGAGGAAAGCTGAGTGGCTTCCATAATGTCAAAGAAGAAAATGGAAGCTCCCAATTCTCCCAAGTCATTAGCTGATTGGGCAAGTGCTTGCTGCCCTAAGCTAAGCTTTCTGCCTGTGCATGGTGTACTGGGGGAACAAGGAATGACAGTTTTTAATTTTTCAATGATATTTTATTGCAGCAAGTATTCCCACTTTGTGAAAGATCCAACAGGGAAATCAGAGACTCAGTGAGGACACTGCCATAGTGACCCTTTGTGACAGAGAAGACCCAAGCCACACTGACCATACTTGTAAGTCACTGCTAATCTGAATGGACCAGGAGAGAATATACAAGTCTGAGTAACTCATTGTGAAGTTGAGAGTTGTGGTATTGAAACTAAGGAAAGGTCACTTTTAAACGAAATAGCTGGCTCTCTCAGTGTGAGGGAAAGATTCCAGTTGACCTAGTTTGGTGCTGAGGACTGGAAGGAGGGAAATAAATTGCAAAATGCTCGACTTAATACCAATACCAATCTGGTTGAGATTTTCAGGTTTTAAACACCCTAGCCCTCAAGTGCATCACTTCATATGTTTGATCTGTAAGTAAGAATTTCCAAAGAAGTGTGCTGGATGGCTCATGCTTTCACTCATCTAACTCTATTGATCACCTGCCAGGCATTCAGCTAGATGCTGAGAATACAGCATGGAGAAGCCATATTTTCTAACTTCATGGAGCTAACCCTGCAATAGCGGTGGCAAGAACATGAATTACCTGGGAGATACCAGGGCAAACCTGTAAGAAGATTGTCGCCAGGGATGATGAAGGTCTGAAGCTGGGAAAGGAAAAAATACAATCAAGAAATATTTAGGAGAAAAACTGGAAGGATTTGGTAATGTTTAATGTCTGGGGTAAGAAAAATTAGACAAGGAGGACTTCAAGTTTACGGCTTGGTTGACAGTGGGATCTCTCCTGGGAGAAAACATGCAGTGGAAGGTTCAGTGACAAAGACAATGGGTTCAGTTTCAGACAAGCCGAGCCTAAGGAGCTTATGGGGCATTGGGACACAGCACCAGAGATACCTATGAATCTGAAGCTTAGGTAAGAGATGGTCTAGGTTGGAGGTACATGGGGACGTCATCAACATATCTGTGGTAGTTAAGCCATGAGAATGGATGAAACTGTTCAGTGTCTGTAGGGAAATAAGATTAGAAGGGTGAGCATGGTATCCTGGGGAAAACCAACATTTAAGGATAGGATGAGGAGTTAGAATCCACAACGCATACCAAGAAGGAACTGTCAAAGAGGCCAGTGGGATGATCAGGAGAGCACAGTGTCACAGGTGCCATATGAGGAGAGAGTTCCAAAGCGGGAATGACACAGCATGTCCCAGTGCTCTACAGCAGGCCAACATGCCACTGCATTCAGCAGTTAGGAAAGACCATGGTGACCCTGGCAAAAGCACATTCACTGGAGTGAGAGGGATGAAAGCCAGATTGAGGAGGGCTGATAAGTGAATAGGAAGAGAGGAAATAAGAGGGAATTATTATAGACGCATGTTCCAATACCTGACAGCACACCAGTATCACCCAGAGAGTTTGCTAAAAAAACAGATATTTGAGCCACATTTTGAATCTTCTGAATCAAAACCTCTGAAGGAGAATGTAGGCATCTGTATTTTACCAGGCTCCCCTGGTGATTCTGATGTACAGGTTGGTTTGGAACAGTAGACTATTCTTTCAAGACATTTGGCACAAAATGGAAGGAGAGAGATGGAGCAGCAGTCTGACTTAGATGGGAGTGGGAAGCAGGATCAAGATGAGAGAAACTTGAGTGTATTTATAGGCTGGTGTCAGGGGGAGAGGAATGAGAGGTCATGGTGCCGGGAGAGAAGCAGCAGAAGATCCTAGGGATGTTAACTATTTTCACATAGTAAGAACTCAATAAAATGTTAGTTCTCTTTCCTTTCATTTTCTCTTTAGCAGAATGAAATTTCTAGCATAGTTATGAGTAATTGAATTCTCTCACTGCTACTCTATCATGATTCATTTCCAGTTACACTGATTAATAAAGAATGACCAGCTTGTAGGGAAAGATCTGGATGCATGCTACAAATTAATTGGCTCTGCTCTAGTGTGCTGCAGTTTTAGGTAGTATCTCATGTTAGAAAAGCTGTACATCCTTTTTCCTCTTGTCACTATTTTAATCCTGAATGACTGAGAAGCCAGGCTATCTGAGCAGAATGTAAGTTCGACTAAATTATAAAAAGAAAATCTGATGCACTTTTCACTTCAAAAAGTCTGTGATAGGATCATTTCAAGGAAGAATTCCTGCATGAAGTGTGTGTGTGTGTGTGTGTGTGTGTGTGTGTATGTGTGTGTGTACCCCTCTTGCTTCAGAAGATCCGGCTGCTAAGTCACCACCTTAAATAATAGCTCCACACACATGACATCATAATAGTCTCCACAGCAACTGTGAATGATATTACAAACCTGTCTGGGACTAAATGGGAAAGATAAGCAAGAAGACAAGAGTGGACAATCTCCTAAGCAACAAATGCGCTTTTTCCATGGAAACACTGCCTTGTGGAAAAGAAAAGGCAACACAGATAATAGACATAGGTACACAATACTTCCTAAATATAGCATTTCACTAAGCACTCTGTCAATTGCAATTTAAAGACCATTCAACCTAAGAGAATAACGGCTGGAAGAAAAGCTTCCCCTAGTTTAATGTTTCACGAGAGGAGGGCAGAAGCATTTTTTCTTGAAGTCAGTCATCGTGCATCATCATAGCTGCTCACAAAAGAGGACAAATGTGAACGGAGCAAGGCATGAGTCAGCTTTCAGGTTTGTTCCACTTTAAGAAACCACCAAAGAATAGAAGCCAAACTTAATAAGCCAGATAAATTATGAGTAGGTAATTAGCATTATAAAAATCCCCTTATGAAGAGGATCAAGCTAGATTACTTTGAAATAGCAAGCTCCCTAGTGGACATACGATAGAATTAACATTCTAACAGTCATTTAAACAACAATTTTAGGGAATATTTGCTAAACATGCTGATGACACAGTGCACATATGCATTACTCAGAAGTAAAGGCCCACTATGTGTAGACACCATACTATGCCCTGGACATCCAATATCTGAACTATCCCATTCAACAAGCAAATGAGCAAGACTGTATCAACCCATGTGTCAAAAGAGGAAATGGTGGCTGTGTAAAAATAAACATTCTCCAGGACACACAGTAGGTGTGAAGCTAGGATTCAGACAGCAAACATTCCACGGGACACACAGCAGGTGTCAAGCTAGGATTCAGACCTGTTTCCTCCCTCCAAAGCCCCTCACTCTGTTCACTGGGCTTTGTCACCTCCCTGCACAGGCTTGCTCATTTACAAAGCTGTTCATGCCGTTACCTTTTCCTGTAATCCTTTCATGATTAATGTCAACTCATCCTTATAATGCTGTCACCCTATTTATCAACGGCATGCACATATTGCTCTCTACATTGTAATCATCGACTGTTAGAAGAAGCGGAAACTTCAAGAGAATCTGTCCAAGTAACTCATTTTATTGCTGAGGAAACCAAAGTCTAAAGTATAGTAAATTCTGAACCACAGTTTCTCCTGGCTCTCAAACCACTGCTTCTAACCACCCCACACCTTCTATGACCTAATCTTTGTTATTTATTGTTGATAAATTCTTTTCCTATGTGGGCATCACTATCTCCTCTTCCTTCTCCTCTCTTTGCGCCTTCCAACTGGAAATTACTGGAGACTTAGGAGCCATTTTACATGATAAAAGTTTAAATCCCAAGGAACAGTTTTACAAAGGACTCCCTTTCACTGTTAACTGATATAAAGGAGACCTTTGGAGAGGTGGCTGTCTTTTTCCATGTTTCCCCAGCCCATCATAAAGTCGTCCTTCTTTAGATTATATTTATCTTCTCTGATGTAACAGAACTTTCACATCTGAATCAAGCCATCGACCTTATTTGCTCACAGAGGGCCACTGAAATCACTGCCTGTGTCTTCCTTACTAACCTTCATGTGAAGAGATCTCTCTCATTAATCTGTGACGAACACTGATTAATGTTAACACGAGCTACATGCATATCAAAGAAGAGCCCAATGATTCGACAACATTCAATTTTCTCTGAAGGCCTTTAAAAAGTAAGACATCTGTAGATTACCCATCACTAATAAATGGGGATTTGCAGGCTGATTAAAATTCACAGGGTGAGGAAATCTATGCCTCTTTCAACAATGTTGCAGCTTCATTAGTAAAATGCACTCATTTTTTTTCTTAAGTATATGACACTGGGTGAATTAAAAGTGTAGTTGTGTCAAATGGCTCTTACTGGGATGAAGAACATTAGTGATGTTCTTCAGACCAGAACAAGCACCATGCATAGTTCATGAGAAGCAAAATAAGCAATCTTAAGAGGTGGCAGAGCCAATGAAGCAGAGGATATCCTTCTTGACAGCCCTGTGACAGTCATCGCATTCATTCCACACGCTCCTTAACTCTGTTGAGTTAGGGAGAAAATCAGACCTCCTCACAATCACCCCAGTTCCTTATGAAAACTCACCTCATTTCTCCATCAAGACAAAGTTCTAGTACTACTCCCATTCATTCTGGAGCTGGCATGTATGAGAAACTTGAGTGTCTTCTGAGATATAATTATTGGCCCAAAAAAGGACCCAAATAAGTATCAGAAACAGAAGCCACTGAGTCATTTGATGAATAAACTCATTAAGGAAAGCATCGAGTTCTTCTTTTGAAGAAGAAAAAAACTGAGATATGCCATGTCAATGCCAAATTCCCTTTTCCTTGATCTAAAAAATTTTTCTGCCTAGACAACAAAATGATGCACATAAATTCTTTTTTTTTGGATCTCTCTAACCTGAAAAGTCCCAGAATGTTATTTCTCTAAATCCCCTGATTAAATCAGGGAATTAAATCAGGCTACCAAATTAAATCCTAACATTTGAAACTATTATCTCAATTGTCTTTCTTTAAAATTAACTCTCAATAACAATAATTTAGGCAAAAATAATTTCAGTGTCTTTCTTCATTTGGGGAGAAAAGCCATGGATAAATCCAAAGTCAGGCTTTGGGGCTGCTCCACGGGTTATAATAAAAGTTTTCCAGAGTAATACTTGGCAGTTTTCCAAACCTCAGGCATCTTCCAGCTAATCCTCCATTAGGATGTCATTTGTTTGGTTTGCTTCAAAGCTCTGGCTACTTTCTTGCATTTTTCTGAAAACAAGGAGTTATCTGTGGAAATCATTTTGTCAGGCAATTTGGCAAGTCATTTACAATGCTCATCAATTTCAGTACTTTAATTAAACCCAGGAAGTCCCTCTGCCTGATGTGATTCTCCTCTCTGGGTCACAATTCATCTCTGCCCTCAGCAGGACCCAGTGTTTCAAAGTGACAAGCAGAGGAATCTCAGGCTCGGGGGGTAGCTACGCATGTCTCGGGATTCGGGCAATACTGATTACTCTGCTTAAAAAGAGAAAAAAAAATTGAAGGACAGATACTTGGTTTGCTGACTTAAGGGCTGACAATCTACCCACCCTATCTTGCCCCATAGAGCATCAAATGACCACAGCCAACGACAACTTTGGGAAGAATAAAGAGTCAATGTGGTGTCTGAGTATATTTAGCTGCTAAATTTGACAGCAACATCTTTGCTCTCTGGGCTATTGGCCTGAGTTTTCTTGGGGGCTCCAGCTGACAATATGATTGTGGAGAGCTTCTAGAGGCTGGTTTTGCTGGCCTCCGGTGTCATTCTTGGAGATGACAGGCACTATCTTGAGGAGGCGGGAGTTGAAACATAGATTAATGTCATCCAAGAAAATGTCTTCAATGCCATAGAATCTGACAGCTTGTGTATAAGCTGGATGGCCCATGGTTTCTCCACAACACGACTCCCTTAGGCACTGTCAGAAGACTAAACCAATAAAGCAAGATAAACACAAAAACAAAGGTGCTGCATAGGCACAAAATGAAAGTTACAAAAACAAGCAGCTTATGTGACCATAATACTATATACATATTTAAGCAAAATGTGGCATGAGCAGCACAGCATGAAACTAATCTCATCCTCTTACCCCTGTATCCAACAATTCTCCTTCTGCTGTGTTCTCAGTGAATGGCCCCACACCTACTTGTATGGGTTGAATTGTGTCCTCCCGAAAAGATATGTTGGAGTTCTAACCCCCAGTACCTCAGAATGTGATCTTATTTGGAGATACGGTCTTTACGGAGGTTATCAAGTTAAAATGAGCTCATTAGAGTGGGCTCTAATCCAATAAGACTGGTGGCCTTAAAAAAAGGGGGAAATTTGGATACAGAGTCAGACATACATAGAGGGAAGGTGATATAAAGAGACAAAGGGAGAAGATGGCCATCTTCAAGCCAAGGAGAGAGGCTTTGAATAGATACTTCCCTAACAGCCCTGCTGACTCCTTGATTTCAGACTTCTAGCCTCCAGAACTACCAGACAATAAATTTCTGTTTAAGCCTTCCATTTTGGGGTACTTTTTACAGCAGCCCTAGCAAACTAAAACATCCACCAAGCCAGATACTGACATTTCTTCTCTTTCTCTACCTACAGCCAAGCAGTCTTTGGTCCCACTAATTTTATATACTGAATATTTTCAGAATCCGTTCACTTTTCTCTACCCCATTGTTAGACTTTAGGTAGACCACCACAGTCTTTCACGTGGATCACCACCAGAGGCCCTCAGCTGGTTGGCTGGCCTCGAATCTTGCCATCTTCCAATTCTCACTGTTGCCAAGGTGGTCTTTCTAAAATGCAAATCTGTTTCTAAACCTTCAACACATACCTCCTGGCATCAGGGGAGAGAAAGTGTGCTTAGCTCATAAATGTCAGACCCTTCAGGACTTGACCCAGCCAACTTCTCCTTGATTTTTATCTTGTTAATTTCTCCTCCCTGAAATCCATGGTTCCAGCCTTAACTGGCTTCCTAAACCTGCCAGGCTCACCCATCTCTATGTGTTTGTTTATGTTACTCTCTCTTCAGGGAACACCCTTTGCCTTGCTCTTCACTTGGCAAGATACTGTCAAACCACAACCAGGTGTCATCACTTCCAGAGGCTTCTCTAGGAAGCATCCTCTGACGCTAGCTGGGCTTAGTTCGTTTCCTGAATCGCTCCCATAGTACCTGTGCATGGCTCTGTCAAAAGACTTACTATATTGCACTGCAATAGCTTCTTGCCTGTGAGCAACTTGGCAGCAGGGGTCACGTCCTGTTCACTTTTTGTTTTCGCTTGAGGAAGATTAGCCCTGAGCTAACATCCTTGCCAGTCTTCCTCTGTTTTGTATGTGGGATGCCTCCACAGCATGGCTGATGAGTGGAGTAGGTCCGCACCTGGGATCTGAACCTGTGAACCTGGGCTGCTGAAGTGGAGAGCGTGGAATTTTAACCACTCAGCCATAAGGTTGGCCCCCTGTTCACTTCTGTGTCTTTGTTTGTTTTGTGTCTAGCATAGTGCTGGGCACATACAAGAGTTTTAATATTAAAAGCAAGTGATACTAATTCTATAACACTCGAAATGTTGTAATTTAAAACACAATCACAGAATGTTTTTTTTTTCACAATTTAGTATCCTTTATAAAGCAGTAAACAAGTAATGGATTATCTTGTGCTCATACAACATTGATATGGCATATTCCTTTTCGGTACCTTTTCCATTCTCTTTTCGGTATCCATAACAAAAAACATGAGTTCACATATTCTTTGCTAAACCATCTTATTTAAGACTAATTAAGACCAATCTGATATAAGTCAATTCAATGCAATTCTAACAAGCATATACGTACTGTGAGTATTGCTGTATGTTGCACATTAAGTAAGGCATTTGTGAGGGTGGGAGTGAGGAAAGCAGGTGGTATAGGGAAGATTGAAAATACTAAAATGAGTAAGGCAAGGTCCCTGTCTTCAGTAAGCTCACAGGTAATTGGAGAAAGCATACCTCCTTCTCTGCAATATTTAATTAGACTGCTACATGGAACTATGGAGGGTCGACATGACAGAAACATTTTGTGTTCAGGTTCTTTTCTAAGTTGTTAAGATGACGTCAGGGCTGAATACCAAAGCTTTCAAGAGCAAGAAGTGAAAGACACTCAAATACATCCCTGGAGTCAGCCTCGTTATGGGAGGGAGGTGCCTTGAATCCAAACTCGCTGGGAAGCCACACTGGAGGAGCTCTCCGTCAGTGACTGATACATCGTCATGGAGCCACCCAGGAACCCAGCCGTAATTCTTTAAGAGGAAGCTTGTTCACACAGCAGAGGCAGACATGAGGCTGCTTTTGCAGCCAAGTTTCTTACAGGGAGTCTCAGGAAAGAAGAGCATCATTTCAGGCAGAAGATTTAAACTCCTTTGTATTAACCTCTGTGGCTTCACTGTGAAACTAGTAGGGTTCAAATGAGAGCTCTACGTGACCTGCACTTGAGAAGCTCTCCTTCCTCTCCTTTTAGCTGATTTTCCATCACTTCTTCCTAAAACCTCGTGAAAACAGGTCATGCATGTCTTCTGATGTGTGATGCTTCTGCTTGAAGGTTGATATATAAATACACACAGCATGCCGGTTTCTTATCACAAGGGAAAACCTCGAATGCTCCCCAGAAGTCAAGGCTGAGGAAGCAGCAATGATGGATTCACAATCAAATCTCACTCAACAATGATCTCAGCCTCTGTCTCTCTATCTACTGTCTTGTGTAAACATTTGGTGTTGTATGCACTCTACTGTCTCCAAAGAATTGCTCAGCAAGGGATTATTGGGAATACTGTCTATGATCAACAAATAATATTTAGTACAAAAAATAATTGCATTAATAAGAGAGATAATCTTAGGAACTCACAATTATGTTCTACCAAATTTTTTAAGGTGCTAGGGGAAAATTAACTAAGGGGTGACGATGAGGACAGAATTCTTACCTACAGTGAACTACCTACTCAATAAGGCCCTAAATCAATGGATCTAAAATTTCAATACATTAGAATTATGTGAGTTGTTAAAATGCAGATTCCTTGGCTGAAAGCCAGAGCTACTGTGCCAAAATGTGATTTCTAAACAAGCATCCCAGGGGTTTCTGATACAGGGGTTCTGTGGATCAAGCCAGAAGAAACAACACTGTGAATATTTATTCAGGTTGACTTTTATTATAGGCTCATACAACTTTAATGCCATTCTTATCATATGAAGTCAAGCTACTCACAGAACAGACTTCAGGAATCACAAACATTCAAAGAACAGCATGGATTATAAGGATATACTTTTTTTTTTTTTTTTTTTGGTGAGGAAGATCAGCCCTGAGCTAACATCCATGCCAATCCTCTTCTTTTTGCTGAGGAAGACTGGCCCTGGGCTAACATCTGTGCCCATCTTCCTCCACTTTAAATGGGACGCCACCACAGCATGGCTTGACAAGCGGCACATCATTGCGTGCCCGGGATCCAAACCCAGGCTGCCAGCAGTGGAGCGCGTGCACTTAACCTCTATGCCACAGAGCTGGCCCTGAAGGATATACTTTTTTTTTTTTTTTTTTTTTTTTTTGCGAGGAGATCAGCCCTGAGCTAACATCCGCCAATCCTCCTCTTTTTTTTTTTTTTTTGCTGAGGAAGACGGCCCTGGGCTAACATCGGTGCCCATCTTCCTCCACTTTATATGGGACGCCGCCACAGCATGACTTACCAAGCAGTGCGTCGGTGCGCGCCCGGGATCCGAACCAGCGAACCCCGGGCCGCCGCAGCGGAGCGCGCGCACTTAACCGCTTGCGCCACCGGGCCGGCCCCAGGATATACTTTTAAAGAAAAGAAAAAGTAGAAGAATAAATCTGATCATTAATGGTAAGAGAAACAAGATGGTCATGAGCTATATGTGCTGTGGAAACTAATGATGTTGCAGGGACATCTGAAGAAGTGAGCCAGAGCACACAGTGAAGCTTTTGTCAAGTGTCTTTGTGGAACACCTGATTCTCTCCATCTCCCCAAAAGAACTGATCTGGTTGAAGGAGCTTTGACATCTCAAAGAGGAGGATTTGAGAACAAAATATAAGACTTAAGGATAAACAAGAAGTGTTGGTGATTTAATCCATTGGGAAATAGTTGTTTTTCAAAGATCTTACAACTAATATTTCTTTTCTCCTGACTTCTTGCACAAGACAAGGAATTCTTCTGTTTCCTCCACTTCTATTTATTTGGATACTATTGATTCCCTGATGAACCTAGAGCACATGTAAATGCATTCCCTGATTGACTGGGAAGGAGACATTCTGATAGGGACAAGAGGCAGAGTTCAATTTTGGACTCAAATCAGGAGGTAGTTTTTGAGATCAAGCCTTGATTCAGGACAGTAATTGTTATGCACTGCATGTTTGTGTCCTCCTCAAATTCCTATGTTGAGACCTTAATGCCCAATGAGATATTTGGAGATGTCGCCTCTGGGAGGCGATTAGGTCACGAGGGTGAAGCCCTCATTATACGATTAGTGTCCTTATAAAAAGGTACACAAGAGACCCTGCTTCCTCTCTCTGTGCTCTCTACCATGTGAGGATACAATGAGAAGACGACTGCCTGCAAATCAAGAAGAGGGCTCTCACCAGACACTGGATCTGTCAGCACCTTGATCTTAGACTTCCCAGCCTCCAGAACTGTGAGAAATAAATATTTGTTGCTTCAGCCATCCAGTTTATGGTATTCTGTTATAGCAGCCCCAAATGACCAAGACAGTGATGGATGGAGGAAACAACCAAAAAAAAAAAAAAATTCAAATAAAAGAGTCTTTGAGGGCCGGCCACCTGACGTAGCAGTTAAGTGTGTGTGCTCCGCTGTGGTGGCCCGGGGTTCACAGGTTTGGATCCTGAGCGTGCACCGATGCACCGCTTGTCAAGCCATGCTGTGGTGGTGTCCCATATAAAGTATAGGAAGATGGGCATGGATGTTAGCCCAGGACCAATCTTCCTCAGCAAAAAGAGGAGGATTGGCATTGGATGTTAGCTGAGGGCTAATCTTCCTCACCAAAAAAAAAGTCTTTGATAGAAATAAACCCAGTGGACTCAATCTTTAATTAAAAATGTAAATTGCAAAAAGGATTTTAAACAATAATAGGAGAATAAAGGTATATGAGAGTGTACTGAATAAAACAAAACAACTAAAAATTCTCCCTAATTAGCTTAAGAGATGGTATAATTGAAATTTGGTAAAACAAAACAAAGCAAAACAAAACACTAAGCTTTTTGCTACAGAAAGCTACTAGAGAGAAAGGTGAAATGTTTTAAAACATGAGGCTTAAGTCAGTATAAAATTTATATTATTGAGATTTCTATGCAAAGCACATACTCCATAGAACAGGTAGCAAAATATCAAGAAGGAAATATAAGACTTTAACAACACTATAAACCAGCTAGACGAAAGAGACATCTAAATAATACTCAGCAACAAATTATATATTCTTCTTAAGAACACATGGAACATTCTCCAGAATATGCTATAAAATAAGACTTGATAAATTTAAAAAGATTAGAATCATGCAAAATATGTTCTCTGACTACAATGGAATGAAATTAGAAAACAATAATAGAAGCAAATTTTGGGACACCTCATATATGTGGAAATTATACAACACACTCCTAAATAACCAATGGGTCAATGAAGAAATCACAAGACAGATTAGAAGTACTTGGAGATAAATAAGAACAAAAGAATAACATACCAAAATTTATGAGATATAGCTAAAGCAGTTCTTAAAGGAAATTTATAGCTGTACATGACGATATTAAAAAAGAAAATTTCAAATCAATAACCTAAACTTCCACCATAGGAGCTGGAAAAAGAAGAGTAAGCTAAACCTAAAGCAAGTAGAAGGAAGAAAATAAGAAAGATGACAGTGGAAATTGATGAAAGAGAAAAAAAATAGAGAAAAATCAACAAAACCAAAGGTTGTTTCTTTGAAAAGAACAACAAAATGGGCAAACCTTTAGCTAGAATGACCAAAGAAAAGAAGAGAGAAGACTCAAATTACTAAAATCAGGAATGAAAGGTTATTATTGACCTTAAAGAAACAAAAAGGATTATAAAGGAAAATTATGAATAATTGTATTTCAGCAAATTAGGTAAATTAGAAGAAACAAAAAAAAATTCCTTGAAGGAAACTACCAAAACTGACACAAGAAGAAACAGACAACCCAAATAGACCTATAACAAGTAGAGAGATTGAATTAATAATAATAATTAAAAAAAAATACCTTGCCACAAATAACAGCCAAAGCTCAGATGACTTCACTGGTGAAATCTTCCAAACATTTAAAAATGAATTAATATCAATTCTTCACAAACTCTTCCAAAAAATACTGGAGAAGAGAACACTTCCCAACTCATTCTATGACGTTAGTATTACTGTGATACAAAAATGATCATAAAAAGAGAAAACTACAGACTCATATCTCTTACGAATATATATGCAAAAATCCTCAGCAAAATAGTAGTAAACTGAATCCAGCAATGTATAAAAAGGATTATGCAACACGTCCAACTGGGATTTGTCCCAGGAGTACAAGGTTAGTTTAATATCTAGTCATCAGACAGAGAAGTCAAGATGGCAGCGTAAGCAGACTCTGAACTCACCTCCTCCTGCGGGCACAGCCAATTTACAACTACTCGTGGAAAAATGACCCCTGAGACAGAACTGAAAACTGGATAAGAGGAACACCTGCAACAAAAGACAATCCTAATTGAGGTGGAAGAGGCAGAAACTCCCTTCTGGAGAGTAAAAACGCCGCCTTAACAAGCCGCAGCACCTCACGGTCGCCTGGGAGCAGCCCAAAGGTATGCAGCCCTCCCTGGAGGAGCGGGGTCCTGAGCCCCGGAGTGCCCCAACTGTAGGCACTTTGTGGACCCAGCAGAACCAAGATGAGTGGCATAATATCTGACTTTGCCTGCTACTAAAACATTGGAGAGTACCCCCAGAAAAGCTGGTTCACAAAGAAATTAAAACGGGCCCTTAAAGGGCCCACACACGAACTCACCCGTTTCAGAAAGCAACCTAAAATCACCAGAAAGAAAGGTGCACAGTGCTTTGGTGAAAAGAAACTCACTTCATAGGCTCTGAGTGCATCGCAGTGAGAGGTGAGACCTCTCCAGGGACTGGGAAATTCTCAGCGGCCATTGTTGTGGCGTGGTGTGGGCATGCTGAC
Organism: Diceros bicornis minor; assembly: GCF_020826845.1. Classification (NCBI taxonomy): domain Eukaryota; kingdom Metazoa; phylum Chordata; class Mammalia; order Perissodactyla; family Rhinocerotidae; genus Diceros; species Diceros bicornis. The sequence continues at coordinate 40,864,506 of NC_080746.1, forward strand.
ATAGACACCATTGGAGTTCTCCCTGAGGCCTGCTAGCCCAGGGTCTGCCCCACACACTAGAGCACCCATTTAATCCAGCTCAGCCAGGGCAGGCAGCCCACCCTAGGGACTGGTCCCACCCAACAACAAGCCCTCAGGCAACCTGTGGGCCTGCATAGGTTGGTGACTGGATTCTCTGCAGCCTGGGACTGAACCTACTTCGGTGGGGCAGGGCATGCACAAGGAGTGGGTGGAGAGTGTGAGGCGGTGGTGGAGTGTGTGGGGCTCCCGCTGTGGAGAGACTGGGTACACTTCAGGAGGTCAGGGCTCACACACGGGGCAGGACTGTGTTGACTGTGTGTGTGGACCTGTGGGCACCAGGGCTTGTCAGCTGCAGAAGACTTGTGCTTCTCAAAGACCCACATAGGGGGTTTGCCCCACCTTCCAAAGCCTGAAACAATTGGGTGCTCCCGTGCCTGAGGCCAGCCCCACAAAGCTGCAATCCTCAGAGAGCTGACAAGAGACCTAAAGGCTGGAGGCTTATAGCAATTGTAAGCCCCTGAGCCTAACAACCTGCCACGCTGGGGGCCTGCTCACGTAAAAGAAATACTGCAACACAAATGTGGTATTAGAACTTGCAGCCAACTGTGCTGGGGCTCCCCACACCCGATAAAGAGACTGAGGGGCCCACAACAACGACAAGCAGCTGAGCATTACAACAGCTGGCCAGGAGCATAATTCAGCCTCCCTGGGTGCCTACAGGGAGAGCAAACAGGCCACAACAGAAGGACACACGTAGCCCACATAGGGGTCACCCCTGGAACATTGAGAACTGAGGGAAGCACACTGGAAGCCTCCTAAGGCATCACTTACATAAGGTCACCTATCCAAGAGCAGGAGACATAGCTGACCTACCTAATACACAGACACAAGCACAGGGAAAGAGGCAAAATGAAGAGGCAAGGGAATATATTCCAATTAAGGAAACACATTCCAATTAAGGAAACAGGACAAAACCCCATAAAAGGAACTAAGTGAAACAGAAATGAGCAACCTACCTGATAGAGAGTTCAAACAAAGAGTCTTAAGGATGCTCACTGATCTGGGGAGAAGAATAGATGAACTCAGTGAGAATGTCAACAAAGAAATGGAAGATATAAAAAAGAACCAATCAGAAATGAAGAATACAATACTGGAAATGAAAAATTCACTAGAGGGACTCAAAAGCAGAGTAGAGGATACAGAAGAATGGATCTGCGAGCTCGACGAAAGACTAGAAGAAATTATCCAAGCTGAACAGGCAAAAGAAAAAAGAATTAAAAGAGTGAGAACAGTCTAAGGGACCTCTGGGACAACATCAAGCACACTAACATCCATGTTATAGGTGTCCCAGAAGAAGAGCGAGCCAAAGTGGCAGGGAATCTATTTCAAGAAATAATAGATGAAAACTTCCCTAACCTAAGGAAGGAAACAGACATCCAGGTACACGAAGCACAGAGAGCCCCAAACAATATAAACCCAAAGAGGCCCACACCAAGACACATCATAATCAAAATGTCCAGAATTAAAGATAAAGAGAGAATCCTAAAAGCCGCAAAAGAAAGACAAGTTACATACAAAGAAAAGCCCATGAGACTATCAGCTGACTTGTCAGCAGAAACCTTACAGGCTAGAAGAGAGTGGCACAATATATTTAAAGTGCTAAAAGGAAAAAACTTACAGCCAAGAATACTCTACCCAGCAAGGTTATCATTCAAAATGGAAGGAGAGATAAAAAGTTTCCCAGACAAGCAAAAATTAAAGGAGTTTTTCACCAAGAAACTAGTGCTACAAGAAATGTTAAAGGGACTGATTTAAGGGGAAAAGAGAAGACCACAAATAGGAAAAAATATCTATTTCCATGATAAGAGGGATGGATACAAATGCACAAAAATGAGGTTAGATATGATAACAAAAACACAAAATGAGGGAGGAAGGGAGTTAAAGAGTAGAGCTTTCAGACAGAGGTCAAACTAAAGAGACCATCAATTTGGTATAGAGGACTACTAAAACACTGAGAAAAAAAAAGTTACAAAATGGCAGTAAGTACATACTTATCAATAGCTACTTTAAACATCAATGGACTAAATGCTCCAATTAAAAAGCATAGGGTGGCTGCATTTCTATACACTAACAACGAAGTAGCAGAAAGAGAAATTAAGAATACCATCCCATTTACAATTGCAACAAAAAGAATAAAATACCTAGGAATAAACTTAACCAAACAGGTGAAAGATCTGTACACCAAAAACTATAAAACATTGCTGAAAGAAATTGAAGAAGACACAAAGAAATGGAAAGATATTCCATGCTCTTGGATTGCAAGAATTAACATACTTAAGATGTCCATACCTCCTAAAGCAATCTATAGATTCAATGCAATCCCTATCAAAGATGTAACAACATTTTTCACAGAAATAGAACAAAGAATCCTAAAATTTATATGGAACAACAAAAGACCCCGAATAGCTAAAGGAATCCTGAGAAAAAAGAACAAAGCTGTTGGTATCACACTCCCTGATTTGAAAATATACCACAAAGCTATAGTAACTAAAACAGAATGGGTACTGGCACAAAAACAGAAAGATCAATGGAATAGAATAGAAAGCCCAGAAATAAACCCACACATCTATGGACAGCTGATCTTCGACAAAGGAGCCAAGAACATACAATGGAGTAAAGAAAGTCTCTTCAACAAATGGTGTCTGGAAAACTGGACACCCACATGCAAAAAAATGAAAGTAGACCCTTACCTTACACCATACACAAAAATTAACTCCAAATGGATTAAAGATATGAATGTAAGACCTGAAACTATGAAACTTCTAGAAGAAAACATAGGCAGTACGATCTTCGATATTGGTCTTAGCAACATGTTTTCAAACACAATGTCTGACTGGGCAAGAGAAACAATAGAAAAAATAAACAAATGAGACTACATCAAACTAAAAAGCTTCTGCACAGCAAAGGAAACCATCAACAAAACAAAAAGACAACCCAACAATTGGGAGAAGATATTTGCAAACCATACATCTGATAAGGGCTTAATCTCCAAAATATATAAAGAACTCATGCACCTCAACAAGAAAAAAAACTAACAACTCAATTAAAAAATGGGCAAAAGACCTGAACAGATATTTCTCCAAAGAAGGTATACTGATGGCCAACAGGCACATGAAAAGATGTTCAACATCATTAACTATCAGGCAAATGCAAATCAAAACTACAATGAGATATCACCTCACACCCGTCAGAATGACTATAATTAACAAGACAGGAAACAACATGTGTTGGAGAGGATGTGGAGAGAAGGGAATTCTCATACACTGCTGGTGGGAGTGCAAACTGGTGCAGCCACTATGGAAAACAGTATGGAGATGCCTCAAAAAATTAAGGATAGAACTACCATATGATCCAGCTATTCCACTGCTGGGTATTTATCGAAAGAACTTGAACACACCAATGCATAAAGATACATGCACCCCTGTGTTCAGTGCAGCGTTATTCACAATAGCCAAGACTTGGAAGCAACCTAAGTGCCCATCAAGGGACGAATGGATAAGGAAGATGTGGTATATCTACACAGTGGAATACTACTCAGCCATAAGAAACAATGAAATCCAGCCATTTGTGACAACATGGATGGACGTTGAGGGCATTATGCAAAGTGAAATAAGTCAGAGGAAGAAGGTCAAATACCGTATGATCTCACTCATAAGTAGAAGATAAAAACAACAACAGACAAACACATAGAGACAGAGATTGGATTGGTGGTTACCAGAGGGGAAGGGGTGGGGGGAGCAGGGCAAAAGGGATAATTAGGTACATGTGTGTGGTGATGGGTTGTAATTATAATTTGCGTGGTGAACATGATGTAATCTATGCAGAAATAGAAGTATAATGAGGTAAACCTGAAATTTATACAATGTTATAAACCAATGTTACTGCAATAAACAAAAAATAAAAAAAATATCTAATCATGAATTAATATAATATCCTATTTCAACAGACTAAAGAACAAAAACCACATTACCATCCTAATAGATTCAGAAAAAGTGTTTGTCAAAATCCAACACCCTTTCATGATTAAAACATTAAAAAAATTAGGAATAGAAAGGGACTTTCTAAACTTAATAAAGGGCATCTATGAAAATCTCATAGCTAACATAATATTTAATGGTGAAAGACTAGATGCTTTCTCTCTAAGTTCAGGAAGAAGACAAGGACACATGCACTCGCCACTTCAACTCAACATTGTATTAGAGGTTCTAGCCAGGGCAATTACTCATGAAAATAAATAAAATCACTAAGGTTGAGAACAAAGAAGTAAAACTATCTCTATTTATAGAGGACATGACCTTGTATATAGAAAACCCTAAGGGATCCACAAAGAAACATCAGAACTAACAAATGAGTTCAGCAAGGTTCAAGATACAAGATCAATATACAAAAAAAATCAATTGTATTTATATGCACTAACAATGAACAATCCAAAAAAGAAATTAAGAAAGTAATTCCATCTACAATAGCCTCAAAAAGAATGAAATACTTAGGAATTAATTTAACAAATGCATGACTTATACTCTTAAAACTACAAAATATTGTTGAAAGAAACTAAAAAAGACAAATAAATGGAAAGATATCCCTTGTTCATAGATCAAAAGACTAACTATTGTTAAGATGGCATTTCTCCCCAAATTGACATCAAGATTCACACAATACCTACCAAAATCCCAGCTGGCTTATTTATTTATTTATTTATTATTTTCAGAAATTAACAAGCTGATCTTAAAATTCACATGGACAAAATATGCAAGACAGTCTTGGAAAAGAAGAACAAAGTTGGATGAGTCACTCTTGCTGATTTCAAATCTTACTAGATAGCTACAGCAATCAAAACAGTGTGTACTAGCATTAGGATAGATATATGGAGCTATGGAATAGAATTGAGAGTTCAGAAATAAACCTTTACATTTATAATCAACTGACTTTCAATACAGGTGCCAAGATAATTCAGTGGGAACAGAATAGTCTATACAACAAATGGTTCTGGAACAACTGGATATCCACATGCAAGTGCGTGAAGCTGGATCTCTACTCCACTATACAAAAAAAAAAGACTCAAAATGAATCATAGACAGAAATGCAAGAGCAAAAACTATGTAACTCTCATAAGAAAATATAGGATTTACCACCTCCTTTTTTATTCCTCTAACATGCCAATCTTGTTCCTACTTCAGCACCTTTATATTTGTTATTCTTTTTATGTAAAAAAATCTGTTCCCAGATTTGTCCATGGCTGGATATTTCTGTCATTTAGATCCCAAGTCAAATGTCATCTCTATAGGAAGCCCTTCTGTAACCATCTAGTCAAAGGTGAGCTCAAGCTCACCCAAATCACATTCACTCATATAATCATAGGCATTTGTCACTGTCTGCCTCCCCACTCCATAATATAAGCTTCGTGAAAGTCAGGAAATGTTTACTTGTTCACTGCTAACTGCTCACCCACCTCAGCCCCCAGAGTAACTTAGAACAATGACTAGCTAGCAGTTACTCAATAACTATCTGTTGCATAAACTTTAGATGAATGGAGGATTCTGATATAACCATATAAAAGCGAGAGGAAGTAGATGCCGATGTAGGTGAGCTACATTTCCTTATCTATCAGAGCAGGAAGTCAATAGATAATGCCTACACTCATGAATCATGAAATATTATTATGTCTCACCAAATGTGGAATCTAAAAAAATCCAAATTCATAGAATCAGAGAACAGATAGGCTGTTGCCAGAGGCAAGGGTTGGGGGTGGTTAGCGAAATAAGTGAAGGTGGTCAAATGGTATAAACTTCCACTTATAAGATAAATAAGTCCTAGAAATGTAGTGTACAGGATGGTCACATGACTATAGTTAACAATACTGTATTGTATATTTGAAAGTTGCTAAGAGAGTAGATCCTACAAGTTCTCATCACAAGAAAAAAAGTTGCAATATGTGAGACGATGGATGTTAACTAAATTTCTGTGGTAATAATTTTGCAATATATACATATGTCAAATCATTATATTGTACACCTAAAATTAATACCATGTTATATGTCAATTATATTTTGATAACAAAAGGAAAAAGATATAAAAAAAAGAAAATATACGATTTAATATTTGTGACCATGGGTTAGGCAAAGCCTTCTTAGATATGACATTAAAAGCACATGTGAAAAAAGAAAAAAGATAAATTGGATTTGACAAAAATTTTAAACTTTTGTTTTTCAAAGAACACCATCAAGGAAGTGGAAAGATAACCCACTGATTAGGAGAAAACATTTGCAAATCATTTATCTGATAAAGGACTTGTATCCAGAATACCTAAAGAACTCGTACAACTCAATATTAAAACTACAAACAATGCAATTAAAAAATGGCAAAGAATCTACATAGCATTTCTCCAAGAAAGAAATATATATGATCAATGAAAAGATACTTATCATTAGCCATTAGCGAAAAACAAAAACCACAAGAGACACCACTTCAAATTCATTTGGATGGCTAGAATCAAAATAAACAGATAATGACAAGTGTTGGTGAGGATATGGGAAAATTGGAACCCTCATACATTGCCTGTAGGAATGTAAAATGGCATAGCACATTTGGAAAACAGTCTAGCAGTCATCCAAAATGTTAAACATGAAGTAACCATATGACCACATCCACTCCTAGGTATATTCCTAAAAGAAATGAAAATAAATATTCACACAAAAACTTGTCCATGGATTATTCATAATAACCAAAAAGTGGAAATAACCCAAATGTTCATCAACTGATAAATGGATAAATGAAATAGTTCATACAATGGAATATTATTCTGCAATAAAAAGAAATGAAGAACTGATACATGACACAACATAGATGACCCTTTAAAACATTATGCTAAGAGAAAAAAGCCAGTCATAAAAAAACATATGTTGTATGATTCCTTTTATATGAAATGTCTAGAGTAGGCAAATGTATAAAGACAGAAAGTAGATATGTGACTGCCAGAAACTTGGGGCATCGCGGGGAGATGGGGAATGACTGATAACGGGTTCAGGGTTTCTTTTTGGGGTGATGAAAATGTTTTAAAACTGATTGTGGTGACAGGTGCACAACTCTGTGAATACACTAAAAACAACTGAATTGTACAGTTTAAAAAACAAGCAAACAAAACAGGCACATACTCCATCACCCATTTTATGACCAGAATACCAGTTATCAGCTTCTCAGTCAAGTTGTCTGATACTTCGATGAAGGAAGTTCTTAGGGAATCAGCTGCCTCATTTTCCTTGGCCAGTTCCCAAATAGAGGCTGAAAAGTGCGGTTTGGAGAGTAACCCCAAAGGAGTAAGAAGAGAGGAGAGTTGGTGGGTAATTAAATACGAGTATATACACACATGTACGTGCTTCTGGGATTTTTAAAAATGAATACTGAAAAACAGTGATTAAAAGAAGAGTTAGAATGATTTTTTCTTCTCATTGCTTTTTAAATTAATCCAAAGTTGGTTTAGAAGTTAATTGCATTATTTTTAAACCCAGTTCATTTTTTTACATTTAATTACTTTTGAACTCAATATTTCACCCTGAATAAAGCTATTTTAAAATGAACTCGCTGGTTTTCTTAAGTCCTAAATAGAATAGCTAGAATGATTTCTAAATTCCACAAATGAGGAGAAGCGAAGAGGTTAGAGGTATCAACTGTGAATGACATAGTCTTGTGAGTTCCAAAGTCTTCCTGACCAAAGAAGGCCGAAAGATATCATTCTAAAAAAACATTAAGATGGATAGAATAGAAAGGTTGCACATACAGACCCTGGCATATACTCCAACATGAGGAATAGGAAACTTCTATCTAAGAATAAAAGAAGGTGATCTTTGCGTTTGATAGAGCTATGATTTTCATTTAAAGAACTTTAATGACTCCATATTTGGAGATAATTTCAGTACGGTAAGTAAGGTTTACTCTATGACCCCATCCTACTCTTTAAGCTTTGTTACTCAGTCTCTCCCTCCCAACACTTGCATAGTATACATTCATGCTTAATGGAAACATCACCATTTCTCACACATCTTCCCACCTTTGCATCCTTACTCTACTATTCCCTCTGTCTATAGTGCCCTCTTGGGGCTTTATCATCACCTATCAAAACTGCATCCATCATTCAAGGTCCATCTTCAATGCCACTCTCTTTCAGGAAGCTGCTTTTGATTTCTCCATCCAGCGCCATCTCTCATCTGTGACCTTCATACAGTACTGCCTTTGAACATCTCTTATTTAATTTTGTGTTATAGAAAGTATGTATTTAAATTGTTCCTTCACTAGAATTTAAATTAGCAAGGGGTTTGGTTCAGAGCAGGCTCTCAGATATTTGTGAAATGGGAAAGAACGCCATCACTTCTCTCTGGCACAATCTGTCATTTCTCTTCATTTAATCTTTACCAATTCAATCCCCCACATTAAGACAGGCCTTCTGACAGAACTGCATCTACATCCTGGCTTTATTTGGATAACAGAAGTCCTTGTTCTTATTTTCTCCTGTTTTTCTTATGCTGCTGTGTCTGCCTATATTCCCCCATTAACCAGCACTCTAAGCCCTATTATAGTCTCCAACTTTCTCCCATTCCTCTAATTGAGAAAAAGAAACCCATCTGTAAAACTGACAAAAAAAAAAATGGTTTCTCATCATTCTCCTTATTAGGTGTGGATCCAGAGTCAATTCAAAAAATGGGGGCTTTTTGTTGGGGTGGGGTGGAAAGATAAGCAACCAGTTGTAATTTTTATGGTTATTCTGGGACAAAGAGAAAAAAAAATGGTTCGGTAGAAAATTGAAATGGTTTGTACAGAAGAACCCTATAACAGGAAAACAAGGAAAGAAAAATGTGGCAATGCTCTCACTCTGAGTTAACTCTAAATATAGGAAAATAATAAAATAGCTAATATTTATTGAGTGTCCCCCACGTGCCGAGTACTGTTAATTAAGCACTTTTCATGTATTATCTCTTTTAATCTTTTAATAACCCTATTAGTAGGTCCTATTGTTTTCCCCCATTTTGGTTATGAGGAAACTGAGACATACAAAAGTTAAGAAATTTGTTAAAGGCCACACTGTGAGAGCAAGTGTGCCAGCCAAGTTTTCTTCCACAATCTCAACTAACTCCTCCATTCTTCTATCTTATGAGGTGTACAGATGTTTTGCCTTTCGGGCCTCTTCACAATATTTTCTGAATAACCTCTGCTGAGATCACTGCAACTGGATGTTTTCCCTCCCCTCATTATTCCTACACCACTGGAGAATATCAAGAAAAAGATAGAAGACAGTCACTCAATACTCTTCTTGTTTGGCTTTTTACTAATTTTTCCTTGAATTGAGAAAAAATCTTTTTGAAGATCAGAAGCAAAAAAGGGGCCAGTAGAACAGGACATGTTAGAGATTCAAGTCAAAGAAAGCAACTCAACTTGGTTTAATCCATCCTTCATCCTGGGTTTTGAAATATTCTCCTATTAAATGTGTTCAGACAAGAACATCCCTTTGAAGGAGGCAGAGGACTGAAGCCTGTTGCAGTCTTTGCACATTGGCTCATTCCTTCCACAAATACCAATTAAGTGCCTACTATGTGCCGGGCACTGTCAGTGGGCAAGACAAACCTGGTCTTTTATCTTGTGAAGCTTTCAGGATAGAGGGGAGGGAAGCACTAAAAAAATGTTTAATTGTGTGGTTTCAATTGTAAGTGCGATAAAGAAATGTAGGGTGCTTTGGGATCATAAAAAGGGGAACCCAACCTGATCTGAGATGCCAAAGAAAGCTTCCCTGAGGGCAAAACACTTAAACTGAGATTTCATAGGTAAAAAGAGGAAGATCTGAAACCTGTAACTTCAAAAGAAAAAATGAGAAGAGACACTAAAATGTCTCAAAAAGAGAAGTTGAGTCTAAATACTGGTCTGAAATACAGAAATGATTGAACTTCAGAATATTTTTAAAGGAGTATAGCTCAATACTTTTCAAATATATATTATAGCATAAATAAATGTTATTAAAGTGTTTTCAGAGATAACACAAACTTGTTTTAAGGACTAGGTACAACTCATTACAATTAGTCTACAGAGGCCCATTAGTATCTTAAAAAAATTAAAAAGATAATATCCTTAAGAATCTGTGTCTGACAAAAAGCTGTAGATAGACTAGATGCTCAACAAATACTTCCTGAAAAGGTGACGGAAATACTCCTTCTAATGTGGTTTTTACTATAAATTTAGTGTAATAATTTGATTTAGTTGGTAATCCTTTATAGCAGTGTAATAGCAAATGTCACCTCAATCAAAATTAAATTACCTCAAATTTTCACTTAATATCTACTTACTAAAGTTTATATTTGCCAACCCTGGTGATCTAGTGGATAAGATTCAGTGCTCTCATCACGTAGGCCCGGGTTCGTTTCCCTGTCAGGGAACCACATCATCCATCTGTTGGTTGTCATAGTGCGGCAGCTGCGTGTTGCTGGGATGCTGAAAGCTATGCCACCGGTATTTCAAATACCAGCAGAGTTACCCATGGTGGACAGGCTTCAGTGGAACTTCCAGACTAAGACACATTAGGAAGAAGCACCTAGCCACCCACTTCCAAAAAAACTGGTCATGAAAATCCTATGAATAGCAGGTGAGCATTGTCTGATACAGTGCTGGAAGGTGAGAGGATGATGCAAAAAGATAAGGTAGGGTTCCACTGTCCTGTGTTGTGCTAGTGACACAGGGTCGCTAAGAGTCAGAATCCACTCAACGACATTAACAACAAGAACAAACTTTATATTAAATGAAGAAAACAATTGAAAAGGAATCTGCTTAAAAATGCTTTGTGGGGGCTGGCCTGATGGCATAGTAGTTAAGTTTACGTGCTCTGCTTCAGTGGCCCAGGGTTCGTGGGTTCGGATCCCAGGTGCCAACCTACACACCGCTCATCAAGCCATGCTGTTGTAGAGTCCCATATACAAAATAGAGAAAGATTGGCACAGATGTTAGCTCAGGGCCAATCTTCCTCACCAAAAAAAAAAAAAAATGCTTTGTCCACTATTAATGTGGAACAACAAGAAGCCTGAATGGGAATTTATTTTTAGAATTATTGACAAAGTTTCAAACTTAATAAATAGTTCTTCGTTTCACTTACTAACAAGGAAAGACAACTTTAGTCTGCTGATTCTAAGTAGTTCAATGTCAATTTTCCAATGTCTGAACCCATAAATTGATAATAAATGATAGAGCTTCCAGGCTCATTTGTAGAGTGCAAGTGGAATGGTATCAATAGGAAACGATATGCTTAAATTGTAGCACGCACACGCGCGCACACACACATACTACATCCTTCCAGTCTGCTCTTTTATTCACAAGATGAACAATCTTTTATTTGCAGCCCTGATAATCATTGGTTTTCACTTCCGTATCTGTCCGTATCTGATCTCTAGTGTCTTTTTTTTTTTTTTTTTTTTTTTTTGTGAGGAGATCAGCCCTGAGCTAACATCCGCCAATCCTCCTCTTTTTTTTCGCTGAGGAAGACGGCCCTGGGCTAACGTCGGTGCCTATCTTCCTCCACTTTATATGGGACGCCGCCACAGCATGGCTTACCAAGCAGTGCGTCGGTGCGCGCCCGGGATCCGAACCAGCGAACCCCGGGCCGCCGCAGCGGAGCGCGCGCACTTAACCGCTTGCGCCACCGGGCTGGCCCCTCTAGTGTTTTTTTTTAATCCCCAAACAAGCTTTGATACCAAAATATACTGTTTTGCCTGCCACTTAATTCAGCTTAGACAATACTTGAGCTATAATGAACTCTTGGTGCACTTGTTTTTCATGAATTCATAAAGCAAATCCAAATTCGGTTTCCATCAGGGATTTGTGTAGTACACATTTAAAATACAGGCTAACATGCAAACTCATGTGCATTACGCCAAACATACACACTGTCACATGCACAAAGCAAATACACATAGCTATCTGCAAATTCCAAAGAGATTTTAACCTACATTTACACTAATTATTAACTAGAAACTCTAACATCATTTTGTGCCTCTGAAAGTGCTTTGCTACTATCAAGGAATTACTTAAAACTTCACTTCTGCTATGGAAGTGGCGGATAGACACTATGGAGCAAGAGGTGTACTTAGTGTATTAGAGTTCTGAGAACTGAGCAACCCGCAGTTAATTATTCAGCAATCATGAATAAATATTAGTGGGAAAGAAAGGACCTATTTGCTCAGTAAGTGCTCAAGGATACATCACTCAAAATACATGCAAAACAAAACAGCTGCGTTCATAAACAACAACATTCATAAACCACAGCCACAAAGATGAAAAATTAGAAGGTATCTCTGTGCAAGTTCTCATTTATCTTAATCCTCTCCCTTCCTTGCTCTGTGCCATGAAGCTGTAGCCTCCAGAAGCCCAGGCCATGGCAGCAGTTTGCTTCCTGTGGTTTCCAGCAGGCTCCTGAGAAGGGGAGGTTCTCTGCATGTTCTTTGGCTGCTTAGCTCTCTGAGGTGATTGCCACCCTCCCTGGCAGAGATGCTGTTCCCTAGCCATTGATTGCTGCACTAAAACACTGCTGCGTTGGATATGAGTTTTTTTTATTGCTGAACTCAGGACTGTATTTTCGTGGATAACATTATCTCACCATCAGATTCTTTTTAATTCTCTGATTCTTATAGGCATAATTACCCAGGAATACTACTATGCAATCAGCTAGCCCATTCTAAAAGCTATATCCTGTTTCATTATGCTGTCAGGAGAGAGGAGACAGGCTGGAGAAATTCTGAGGTACGACGCAAGAAGAAATAGGCAGAAAATATGTAACCTGCAAATTCACATATTTCACACCCAAGCAGGATTTTTCCATTTACTTTTCTATTAAAAGCTGAGTAATTGCAATATGAAAGCGTGAACACAAGATTGAAAAGTAACAACTAACAGCATATCATTCCGTAAGGAGTTGAAAATGAAAAGTAAATTAACTGAGTGTTGGCAAGTATCAATATCCTGGTAATATAAAACCCATCAGAACTCGTGTGTAATAGTGCCTCAAACAACTCACTGGAAATGGAAATAAAATGCATTAACTTAACATTTGAAGATTTTAAGGTCAGGGAATTGGTATTTGTTCACAGCAAATAGGCAGTGATGACTCAGCTCTTTCAGGTATATGTGAAATTTGTTACACTTATCACCCATGTATCATTATCTATGGTTTCTGCAGGGATCCCAGCTTTTAATTTCCTGAACACACTTAAAACCTCAACCATAATGTTAGATGTCATGGTATTTCATTTTAAGGTGAAAAAATTAAATGTTCAAAAAATGGAAGGTACTCTGTTTACTTGACCACACATCTAAGGAAATTTAGGCAGATATCACAGATGTTGGTCCAAAGTCTTATCAGGATAAAGGAAATTGGACAGTGCTATGGAAAGTGGAAATCAGTAATATTAAGGGTGATCACACATAAACTGATGTTTACTTATAAGTACATAGAGAACTTGCCTCAAAAATGAATCAGCAAGAAAAGTAAATTGTTGCCTTTTCCATTTTAAAGGTAAATGAGAAATTGGTAATAATTTTTGACTAAATAATGTGACATATACAAAGAAAGGAGTATAATAATATATAGTACATGAAATATGGGGGATAATTTTAATCACGTGGTATTCAAGAGGATGTTCAACATTTGAATTGTTTATCTTATAGTTTAATACATGTTTAAAATATAGTTTTGCTTGGTAAATTTGTTTTAAGACTGAATAGCCAAACAATAATTATTCCTTCATATATGTAAGAAATTCCTAAACAGAAAACATTGGAGAAACAAATAGATAAAATTTCCTAAAGGGATAAAATATTCTGTTATTAACCAAATGTTAATATTAAAAATTCTCTACAAGTGAATTTTAAAAATCAACGGAATTGCTGCCACGTTTCTTTGATCACATGGATGGCAGATTAAGTCAGCTAGTTGCATGACTTGGGGCAAGTTATTTTCCCCCTCTTTCTTAGTCTCCTCTGTCAGCAGCTACCCTATGCCATTTACTAGGGCGGTGCGGGAAGAGGTGAGAGGGTGGAAGAGAAATGATGGGGTCTCCATGGAAAACATCACGAGGTGAATTTCAGCAACTACTTTCACCAATAACCAGCAAAAATCTCTAAGCACCACAGAAAATTCACATCTACTCAAAATACTAACTGGACTCCCAACCGAAATCTTTCAACCAAGAGATATAAACATTATGATAGACTACTCAGGTAAAAACTAAGGACATCAATGGGACGTGACGGTAGGTTACACCTCTACATTGCTAATGGCGGGTGGCTTGGAACAGAGATGATGAGGATGCAGGAAGTTGCTAAAGCTGCTCTGTAACCTAACAACGTGTTAAGGTCATGGTAACACCCTCCATTTCCCCCACTTCATTGTCTTAGTTGGGAAGGGGTACCCACAGTGAACCAAATGATAAGAAATTGAAATGAGGTATGGGAACTTCACACCTCCATCTGCTCCAAAGCCCACATGAAATGGTTAAGAACCAGGCTAGGGATTCAGACAGAGCCGAGTTTGAGTTGTGGGCAAATCAGCTGACCATCTTGAGTTTCAGTTTCCTTAACTCTACAATGTGATTTAATAATAGCAACCTCAGAAAATTGTGGTGAGGATTAAATTAAACCATGCATATAAAACAGTTAGCAAGATGACTGGCACAGAGAAAGCACTTCAACAAATCAAAGTGCTTTTATCACTGCTATTATCATCTTCAGCAAATAGAGATGTTTGCTCATCGGTGAGCTGGAAAGAAGAGGTGGGAGGGCAGAAGCAGCCCAAAGCAGACCATCTTTCCTGCATGCCAGAATTCCAGGCAATGCCCAGGTATTGGGTCTATGGCGTGCCAGGTTCCTGGCCTAGAGAAGTTTCCATTCTTGTGCAAGGACATGCAGGCTGCACTCTTGTCCTGGCAGGAGGAGGGATGATTGCAAACTGGATGAGGCTGGAAAGGATGATGTAGCTTCATCCCCAATGAGAACAGAATTTTCTGCTTAGCAATTTTTAAAAAATGAAATCTCATTAGGAAACTCCTGGAACAGAGTTATGGGGCACCAACATTGCAGTAACAGAAATCTCATAACTCATTTGACTGAGAAAACACTGTGATGCTTCCTTGACTTTACAGAAATAAGTAGAAAACAGGAGGGAGCTGAGGACTGGGAATCAGTCACCAGTTGTTGACAGCCTAATGAGGGAAAAAGCAGAAGCTTTATCACTTGACTAACTCATTCAGCTTATAAATAAGGAGAGAACCATGAGTTTTTGGTTAAAGGATGACATTCTGTGTTCATTGAATTTACTGTCTGCCCCACTCCAGCACGCTTCCCTGGCTGGTCACCCATTCTGAAAACTGATGCTTGCTGGCAATCTGGTGAAGGGGCCCTGGCAAGGAGTATTACAAATTGATCACCAAACTATGGGCCCAGGACTGTGGAGACTCTTGGTGGCAGTCCAGCCTCTGCCACTTCATTGGGGTTGACTTGGGTAAGAATTACTCTCCCTGAGTTTCAGTTTTCTCATTTGTAAACGGAGGATAATAATAGCTATTTTATTGCATTATTTTGAAGTTTAATTTTTTGTGAGGTGTAATTTTTGTGATGTGTATAGAGTACAAAAAGTAACCTGTAAGCCATTTCAATGATCATTATGCCATTTGTACTGTTCAGAGGGGATCTCCCTGAATTTGCAAACTGTATCAGTCCTCTCTTCCCTTCTTTCTCACGACATCCTCTTCTTTTCTTCATATATACTAATGTGTTTTTATTGTAGCACATTTTCCCCAGATGACAACCTGGCTGAGTACAGAGAAGGTGCCTGTTTTGTTCCTAACTGCTCTGCCGGGCCATGCCCACGGCTGGGTAAGTGTCAGTGCCTGGTAAATACTGTGGGATGAGGGCCCATTGACCCCAGTCATGGCACAGCCCACCCTGGAAGTCAGAGAAGCATGGTCATAGGTGCTCCAGAAGGACCTCCTTTGACACACTCGCTGCCGAATTACACCCTCGGCAGGAGGAGGTAGGATTGCTTTAGTCACTTAGACAAGAGTCAATAAGTATTTGTCAAGGCTCTCTTGGCTGTCAGACTAGGTGGCACATGGGAATTCAAAGGAAGACAAAATTCAGGCTTCTGCCTCCTAGGAAGTCTGTGACTCAGATTCTGAGTGCGGGAGGCAGCTGGAGGGGGCGTATATTAAGGATGCTGGAGGCGCTGGGGAAGACTTCGCAAGGACGCGGCCCTCTTGGAGATTTTTGCACCGAGCGCCTACCGTGCGCCAGTAGTACTTGGTGCTTTACGTACTTCCCTCATTTCCATCTTCACAAACATCTCACAGGAGGCACTACATTTACAGATGAGGAAAACCAAGTTCAAAATCTCTAAATAACTTGTTCACGGGCACTCAGCTAGTATATAGCAGAGCCCAAACTGGAACCCAGGCCTGCCTGACCCTGAATCCTCTACTCCAACCATTACTACATGTCGCCTCTTCCTTGGCTTATCTGAGGAGTGGGGGTGCCATGCCAGTGAGGGATGCAGGGGAGCAGAGACCCTCCTGGAGTCTGACACTGCTGCTGGGAGCAGAACAAGATGATGTGGGATGGGTTTATACATTGGGGTCAATTACTGAAGAGCAGTGAATGCCAAAATCCTGCGTAAAGTTTAAGTAGTGGAAGGAAATTCTCTTCTTGGAACAGTGACGCGGCCATGAGGTCCAGCACAGTTTGGTTTGGGGGAAAGACTGTGAGACTGGAGACCACCCAGCTAGGATTATAAACTAATCATCCACGAAAAGAACAATTCTTGTGTCATTTATTTCTTCCCAGTTCCCAGCCTAGAACTGTAGATGTAGAAGATATTAAAGTATAATTAAATACAACTAAGTTTATAAGGTTATTCTGTACTCCTCAAGCACAAACTTATAATAAAAAAGAAGAAAATAATCCTGACCCAGAAAATTGGTCTATACATATTAACATTAGCTTTTTTACAAAGCATTTTTTGAACATGTTACTATCAGTTCAGCAGTGTTCCTGTGGGAGATACACTCTCTGGGAGCTCCCCCTCTGGATGGGAATATTAAAAACTCATCAGCACAGATGATGGGCACACTCGCAGAACAAAACAGAACCCTTGAACACATACAAACACTGAGCAGACTTCAAGGAAATACGTATGTGACATCCATTTCTTTGTAAATGAAAACTGTGTTGGCCTCCTCCACATGGGGAAATTCTGATGCATATCACAGCATTTTACATGTAAGTGGTTGGGAAGGTATTTTATACTGAGCATTAAGAGCAAGATAAAATATTTATCTCAGTTTGTTTTCAGGATGCAGAATATAAGCATCCACTCCATATGAAAACAGATCTTGGAATGGCTAAAAATCAGGAGGAAAAATGTATTTTAAAAGCATAAATTGTGCTTCTTTTTGGTACCATATGTCCAATATGTCCAATGCTATTTAAGTGCAATCTGGGGAACTGCTCAACGCTCTTCAATTTCACAAATATGTAGTAGACACGTACTACGTACACAGCTTGGTGTTAGGTGTTGTGACAATCCAAAGATGAGGCAAGACCTGGGGCATGGAGAAATCAACGGGACAGAGGCAGACCCCAGGGAGGGCTTGCAGGGAAAAAATAAAAAGCATTCAAACCCAATATCTAAAGATTTAAATTGAATCTAGATCTTTACGAGAAATGTGGAACTTTTGAAATTCCAACTTCTTGTTGAAATTTAGGCAAAGTTTTATTTCATGGGGCTCCAATAAAAAGCAAAAACCTTTTATGTAAATGACCAAGCAATTAACCTTGACAATTACAGATGAACAAACAGTTCATTATTCTCCCGTCGTTTAGACTTGGGCGAGTTGAGGGCTCTTGGCTTGTCATTCATACACAATCTAGTCATTATGAAGGAAGCAGAAGTTACTATGGAATTGTGTGGTCCTGGAAATGCTTTTCCCAAGACAGTACGTGACGGGCATAGCTATCACGGGGGTAGACTGGGCAGCAGCAGAGAGCTGGAGAGAGCCTGCAATTCTCACTAAAGACTTGGAAGCCCCCTGAAGCTTACGAAACTTCGGGAATTACTGAGAAGACATAAGCCATCGCAATATGACTTCTGTACATTTATTCTGATTAGTAAAGTTTAAGTTAAATGATTGATCACCCTATCTCACAGTATGCATATTGAAAGTAGTGAAGTCTTTGCAATATGAACTTTCCTTATAGCACAGGGCTATTAAATCTTTGTTGAAAAGCATGTAGAAGCTGCTGGGATGATTATGTTTATTTTTTGGCTGATACTTGGCAGAGCCAACAAATAAATGAAATGAAAATTCACCAACCCTGAGTCCACTGAGTCTTTTGCTCAAAGGCTCAGAAAGCTTGCTCTACGTTTTTGTTTTTTGTTTTTTGTAATAAACCCAAGAGTAAACATCTACCATCCTTCTATCAAGGAAGAAGTTGCTGTAGGGCTGGAGTGGATTACAGTAGCTGTTTAACAAAGAGGAAAACAAGCAGATGGGGGTCGAGCTGAATAGCAAGCCCTTTCCAGGAGCACTGAGTGGCAGCTCATCTGTGCGTCTTGGATTTGCCACATTTTCCATCCACACTGGTATCCCTAAGCATCCTCGCAGGCACATGGCATCCACCAACGAGGCCTGAGGGAGGTAGTGCTGAATAGCATAGACTTAGAAGTTAAGCTGCCTGGGTTCAGATCCTGATGCCACCTCTCATTATCTGTCACCTTGAACAAGCTAATTGGCTGATTGTGCCTGCCCCCCCATCAGCAAAATTGGGATAAAAATAGACGTGAACATTAAATAAGGTAATACACATAAGCACGTAGGACTGTGCCTTGCACACAGTATGAACTTAATAAATCTCAGCTATTATTTTTACTGAGGGAGAAGCAGAATCTAGTATGTTCTAAATATCTGGCTGGAATCACCCCAGATTTGTCTTCTAAAGCTCCAGATTCACAGAGGGCACATGCCAGCAGAGTTTAAGGACTAGGTTTTTTGGAATGAGAAACTGGGTGCAGTGTAATTTCTGTTATGTGAACTTTCGGAAGCAATCAAGTCTTGGTGCTAAGGGTGTGAATACCAACCCTAAGCTGTTTTGCAGGATAAACAGAGAAATGTAGCCCTTTCAGCTACAGAAGTTTATTCTATATGTAATAGATTCCATTCTAGGATTCCACATACTTATGCCCCTCCCTCTAACTTTATATCCTTTGCCACACTTCTCAGACTATCGCCCCACATCTCTCTCACACACACCTGCACCTCTTGCATTCTATGCTTTTTTCTTTGAAAATGCCTACTTGGAAAGCCTTTGCCTGTGTCTACGCTCATCTCTACTCTTGCCTCCACCTCCGCCTTCTTCTCACAGCAGCCAGGTGACCTTTTAAAAAGAGTTGGTTCACATCACTTCCCACTTTAGACTTTCTTCTGGCTTCTTGTTGCACTTATAATGAAATCTAAACTCCTCTGTGCTCCTGCCCTGCCTCTCTCTCTGATGACGTCCCCCACCACCTCCCTGGCTCTAGTCTCAGCAGCTTTTCTCTGGCCCTTGATGTTGCTAAGTTTGCTCCAGCTTCATGGCCTTGCATTTCTGTTCCCTGTACTGGAATTCTGTTTCTCCGCTCTTCTTATGGCCACATCCTTCCCATCATTCAAGTTTCAGCTGAAGCCTCACCTCTGTCGGGGCCTTTCCCAGCCACTTTTCCTAAAGTGGCCCCCGATGCCCTCGCCCAATCAGTCTCTGTCATTCTCTTTCCTATTTTTCTATCTTATTTGTTTCCAGCAATTATGACCCTCTGATATGCTCTTGTTTCTTTTTTGTTTACTTGTCTATTGTCTTTCTACTGTCACATATATGTTCCCTAAGAACAGAAAATCTGCTTGGCTTATTTATCGTATCTTCTGCACCTACAACACAACTTTGCTCATAATAGGCACTCCATAAATATTTATTGAATGAATGAATGAGTGAGCAAGTGAATATACAACTCTAAGTAGTTCTTTGAGATGTAGCTTAAGTTGCTATTGTTCTACAAAGCCCTCTCTAATGGCTTCACCTAATCTGAACTCCTAATGCACTTACTCTCAAGACTAAGCACTTCCTTACAAACACACTTGTCTTCTTTCATCTGTAGAAATATGTCTTCTCTCCCCTATTGGCTTTTAACTTCCTTGAGAGCAGCAATCTTGGCCATCTCAAATGCAGCTGCAAGTCAGAAGTAATCAGAAGTTCATGCACTTAACTTGGAGGAGAGGCTGCCTGGGGCTCACTAAGGGTCTACATACAGCAGTACCCCCTTATCTGAGGGGATATGTTCCAAGACCCTCAGTGGATGCCTTAAATTGCAGATAGTACCAAATGCTCTATATACTATGTTTTTCCCAAACATACGTATATATGATAAAGTTTAATTTATAAATTAGGCACAGTAAGAGAGTAACAACAATAACATAAAGAAATAGAAAAATTATAACAATACACTGTAATAAAAGTTACCATATGTATTAGCAACCTCAGCATATGATGTTTTTTCTTTCCTTACTAAGTCGAGAACTTGCACCTTTTCACTTAAAGGAAGCACTTGACGACTCCTCTTTGGCATATCTGAATCGCCAGCATTATGACTCTTGCACTTTGGGGCCATTATTAAGTAAAATAAGGGTTACTTCAACACAAGCACTGCGATACCATGACAGTTGATCTGATAACCAAGACGGCTACCAAGTCACTAACAGGCAGGTAGCTTATACAGCGTAGATACGCTGGACAAAGGGATGATTCACGCCCTGTGTGGGACGGAGCCAGACGGTGCAAGATTTCATCACACTACTCAGAACGGTCCACAAATTAGAACTTATAAACTGTTTGTTTCTGGAATTTTCCATTTAATATTTTCAGACTGCAGGTAACCGAAACCACAGAAAGTAAAACCATGGATAAGGGGGAACTACTGTTCTCTTATTTTAGGCATAATTCCAGCAACTAGGCAGATTCTGACAACAAGACAGCTAAGAATAAGAGGTAAGGAGGACAGCTATAAAAAGGAAAAAAGTAGGTATAAGAAATCAAAATGCACACGTGTGTAGAGGGGAAGGCATTTTATGTGAGGGCCAACACCCCACCTACCTCAACACTGCCTAAGGTGTCCTGAAAGCTACTTCATTACAGCACATGGTGCCCATGGATGTGCCTAATGATCATGATCAGTTTTAAAAGTCACAGGAAAGCATTACATATCTCAGAAAAGTTTATAATCAAAAGAAGTTCTTTGAGGTATAAGCAATTAAAGGTATAAGTTTCAGTTGTCTAGACTTCTCCTCTTTGTGTGGGGCACCTCTTTCCTGGTGAGGTCAAATAAATAAGGCATTCTTATTGTATGCTTAGCACAGGACTAGCACACAATTTTTACTGATGGAACTATTTCCTTGGGGAACCAGCCTAGAACGCGAAATTTAATCTCTGCAATCACTAATTCATGTTGCTAAGGGGCACCAGCTTGATCTGATATTTGCTCAGATAGTATGGGGCTTGATGATTGGAACTTCTGAACTTTCTACTAAATGTTTCTTCCTGGGATATTGAGACCATTCCCTTGGGCAAGAAACGAGATCCCTGGATAGTAACACCACACAGAGAAGTGAGAAAGAGGACTGTTCCCATCTCCAGATTTGAAGCAATCCAGAGGGGATGTCTTCTTCTCAGAAGCTTTTTCTATGGCCAGCAGGTGCAAGATGTTAAGGAGGAAAGAGCACAGGGCTAGGAGTCAAAACCACTGCAAAAGGAGCTGACATTTATTGAGTATATATTTATTGAGTATTAGCTAGGAACTGTGCTCAGTACTTTTTGACCATTACCTCACTTAATCTTAAGAATAATTCTATTAGGTCTTTTCTATCTTCATCAGCATCATCATCAGCATCATCACCACCACCATCATCACATAGAAGAAACTGAGGGATGAAGAGCTTAGTACCTGACTAAGGTTAGCTAACTCATAAACAGAGGCTTAACTCCAGACTGTCTAATTCCACAGTCCTTCAACTTACCCATTACACCATGATGCCTCGCAAGGTGCAGCTTCTATTGTTCCTCCCACTTTCTAGTTTGATACCTTACAAATCACATAAACTTTCTCGACCTCAGTTTTCTCATCCATAAAATGGGAAAAAGTTCACCAACACTCTGTCCCTTACAGAGTTGTGTGAAGCTCAAATGATGCCCTCAAATCCCTGTGGAAACTTTTACATGGCATACAAAAGTAAGCTCTATATATCTGATTATGCAGATGATTTCTACGTGAACACCCATATAGCACAGAAAAAACATGTTTTTCTCAAACCTAGGAAACCCATTTAAAAAAATAAAATGCTATCTAGCCTTTACACTACAAGGTCACATGTTTGATTATTTTCCCCCATCAGATGCTTCAAGATGGATTTCAAAATCCTTCTCCAACTATGAACTTCTAAGAAAAAGTTATCCTGCAAAGAGTTTTCTCTTAGGAAGCTCCAAATAAAATACAGATTTTTTAGATGAATGAGGTCATTTGAATTCCCATGGGTTACTGACACATTTTTTTGTCTTAATATTTCAAACATTTCCCCAAAGGCTTTTCTCCTTTTGATTCATATCAGTCTGGCATGTTGAACTTAGTTATAAGCTTGAGACTAGTCATGCAACCCTGGGTCATTTAGTTTAGTATCCTGTTATCAATGATATATAATAGGAGCTACTTCAGAAGAAAAGTCTACATTTCTCAGAATATAATTTGAGTCAACATTTTCAGCAGTCTCCTAGGGAGGCAAGGAATATGCCAAACCTTTTACTCCTATTTTCCACGCAAATAAACAGCTAAGGAAGAATTTCTTGAGAAATGGTCAAAGGGGCTTCCAAAAACCAAGAACTCTCCATCAATGAAGAGGCCTCCATAAGGCAAATGGTAGGGCTTGACTAAAGCCAGAGAGACCAGTTTAAGTTGTGGGTCTGTGCCTTCACCAGCAATGTGGGTCTAAGGAAAAGAACTAAACTCTCAGTCTCAGCTTCCTCAGCTGTAAATGGGAATAATGATATCCTATAAAATTCCTGTCACTTGTAGGCGCTCAATAAAATGTTAACAGAAAAGGGGAGGAGGTATTCACTCACTTTGAAATGATGGATCACTGTGTAAAGGCTATCAGTTAAGCTATAGCTTAATGCAGCTATAAGAAAAGACCCCTCTAGAGTCATGTCTAACCAGAACACTACCCATGAATGACACAGTTGTATGTGACATCAGACAAGTTTTTAACATTTGAGCTAATTTATGAAAACACTCTGTAAACTATTAGTACATCCAAGAAGATGCAATGAGATAGGTTTAAGGAGAAAGAATATTAAGGGGGGTGTGGGAGGTGATAAAAGGGACAGAGAGAAGTAAGGAATAGGAACAGAGAGGAAAAAAAGAGCTGAACTAAAAAGTGAAGGGAACAAAATCCACGCAAATGTCAAGGTTGGTTACTGAAGTGATAAAGGGGAGGGGCATGGGGAAAGAAATTCACAACATCTTAGTAATATACAGGGTGGGCACACTATGAATAACACAGTGACTGCAATCAAGCTCATGAGAACTCAGTCGGCCTTATTGGGGGGAACAGGACGCTGCTGCTGGTGGTACTGCAACAGGCTGGGTATCTGACGGTATTGAAGCCTGATGTAGGTTGTTTAGTCAAAACTCTTTGATAATCATGGCCACAAGGAAGTTGGGAGGAAAGCATATTTGTTGTTCTTATAATTGGATACCGAAGACCATGGTATCTGACTCAACAGAGTAGAGAAAAAGTCTCATTCTCACTGTACCCATGGCTCACTCCCTTGCACTGGGCATCAGAAGGTCAATAGCAAGATGGCTATCTCTCTCATCGGTGAGAGAATGGGTGGCGGCCTGGTACACTGGAGAATGGTGTTTGCAGGCCACCCAATTTGGAAGAGTGCTTCACCAAAGCATGGTGCCCATAACCTCTGTCAGCTCCATGAGTCGCCTTGAATGTGCATGCAATCTGAACAAAAAATTGTATTGGTCTGAAAATGTGGCCCAAGGCAAGTCCTTTGATGTCCTCACCAATTCGACTGATCCCATAAATCCATCCTATATGAAATTCTAGAGCTGCTGCTGGTGTTTCTCAGAAAGTGAGATTTGGAGGATGGGGGAGAAGGTAGCAGAGTTAGGTTCTCTAGGTCACTCAATGGGGAAGGCCTTACAAACTGTGTATCGACCCGACATGGCTAGGCTCTCTCTGTGAATTTTTAAAAGACTGTATGTTAAAATGTCGTATATTTCTTAGCAAAAAAGTGGTTGCCCTGTGGGAGTTGTGTATTAATAAGGGTGACCTGGGAAACATCACTCTCATAGGCCTTCTCACACCAAGGAGCTCTCCACCACCCCAATCCCCTTAATCTTTCCTGGGCTACACACATAAACATTGCCCAATGCTCTCTCTTGTTCTAGGCTAATCAATAAAAAGTGGGTGTCCATTACCCTCCAGGCCCGAGGAACCTGGATCTCAAGCATGGGAACAGGATAGTGGGGGTGGGGGAGCTAGTCTAAGGATTCTGACCAACACCGTTACTGTATAACATTAAGAACATTTGAGAACACGCCTGTGTGTGTATCAGGTGTCAGTCTCAGGGGTGAAGCTCTATATGAATGAGGTCATATTTATTTATTCTGTCTAATGCCTGATACACTACCAATGAGCACTTAAAATGCTTCCTAATGAGAAATTATGTCCTGTACCTTGGAATAAGATGTGGGAATAAGCTTGCCTTTATAAAAGACTTAATTATTACTTTGTTATTTGGGTTACAAAGGTCTTGTTCTTTTCTTTCTTAGCTCACAAACCAACAAAAGAGAGACCAAATTCAACAACCATGGAAATCCCGGGCCAGGAAGTACCACCATAATGTTCGGGAAGAAAAGCAATTTGTGTTGTGGACAGAAGGCATTTCTCTCCCATTCTAACCACAGCCTCTTAAAAGCCCGTCAGGAAATAAATAAAACACTTTTTGTTCAGTTGCCCACATCCCTGTACTCAATTCAACAGATTCCAGCCTTCTCGAAATGCAATTTAAGGTGAAGCCAAAGAGGACACACAGGCTGGGAATGGAAGTGTCCCAGAGGAGCCTCGACGGGGACACTGGCTCCTCAATACTTGCTTCACCAGAGACTCTGCCTCCACCACCCTCTTCTGAACTCACGTGCTGTTAAAGTCAGATTCAACCAAGGGGCTCACATCCCTGTCAACCCCCATCCTTCCTGCCAAAGAGAAGCGTTCATCTTACAAAGGAAAAGGGGGAGGGAAATTAAAGGGCCCACATGGTTTATGTGGAGTACATGTGGACATCAAGATGACTCTTATTCTTAGCTCTAAAGGAATAATATATATACAAATGAACACTTTAATATGCATGCTTTGTCTAACACTATATTTTAAGTGAAACCTATGATATATGTTTTTCCTGTAAGCAATCCACCTCACACCCATTTAGAAGCACTACCAGTGCTTCTAAACTACCCAATAGAAAGCATTTTGAAGCATACTGTGGATTTGGGCAGCGAATAGCAGGGGTGGGGAAGGGGGGGCTGGGCTTTACAGTAAAGAAATCTGGGGTACTATTGCAAAATGTATAGGCAGTCTTTCGACTTTCAAGAGCCTCTGCCTGATGAATAATTCATAAATATCAACAGACCCTAAGTGCCATCCGTGAGTTTAGAGACTACATTATCTTCTTCACCATCATATCCCCCACGCCCAGCACACTGCCCTACCCACAATAAATACTGAAAAGATGTGCTCAATACAAGTCTGGCCAACTGACTAAGTGAAGAATGACTAAGGTACGAGGGGAGTTAGTACACAGAGGTGAAAAATGGTCCTGGTCTCATGGTTCAGAACACCTAGGGAACAAGGAAGACTATAGTAAATCATTCTCTTACACAGATATGCAAGTTAAATGAGTGGTATCCACAAGTTCCTACATGCACACCCACCCCCAGCTCCTTGAACATTGCCTCTAGATTCTTTCTGGTTCTAGCGCTGAGCCCTCACTGTGACACATGCCACTGCTTATAAACGAGTGAAAGGAGAGCCAGGAACAAGGACCCTCCGTTCCTCCTGTTTTTGTTAAGGTGCGTGCAGTGTAGAGTAGAGATCTTGTGTTTCTGACCACAGCCTGGAAGCGGGAACATATGTGATTGAAACAATGCTTTACAACAAAAATGTATCATACCTAGTTACTATTTTTTGCTTCAGTAGGTTTTCCTGGCCTAGCCAGGGAATCAAATCATATGTTATAATGGCATGTGTTTCAATAAGAGATTAGTAAATGCATTTTGAATACAATCTGCTCATAATCTTAGGATTCCTTTCATGTGAAGTCTTCAGACAGGGTGCTACATCTTGTAACAGAGTCAGTGTTGCAGACCCTTAACCTTATGTTAGCTACCCTTCTAGAATGTGGGAGGTACAGAATGCACCTGACTGTTAGCTGATGCCACTAGGTAACCGTTGATCGGTCAACCGACCATAAGGGAAACACATTCAGAGCTCAGTACAACATAGCCCAGTGTCTTTTACCCAGTAGGCACTCCATAAACATTTGCTAAATGGCTAATTAAAATGAAATTAGACCACCTCACACACACTAGGATGGCTACTATCAAAAAAACAGAAAATAACAACTGTTGGCGAGGATTTGGAAAAACTGGAACCCTTGTGGAAATGTAAAATGGTGCAGTTGCTATAGAAAACAGTATGGTAGTTCCTCAAAAAACTGAAAATAGAATTACCATATGATCCAGAAGTCCCACTTCTGGGTATATACATAAAACAATTGAAAGCAGGGTCTTGAAGACATTTTTGTACACTCATGTTCATAGCAGCACTATTCACAATAGCCAAAAGGTGGAAGCAGCACCATGTATGGATGAATGGATAAACCAAATGTGGTATATACATACAATAGGATATTATTCAGTCTTAAAAAGAAAGGAAATTCTGAGACCTGTTACAACATGGATGAAATTTGAGAACATTATCTATGTGAAATAAGCCAGTCACAAAAAGACAAATACTATGTGATCCCACATACATGAGGTACCTAGAGTAGTCAAATTCATAGAGTCACAAAGTAGAACAGTGGTTGCCTAGGGCCTGCGGGAGAGGGAAATGCAGAATTGTTTAATGGGCAGAGAGTTTCAGTTTTTCAGGATGAAAAGAGTTCTGGAGATTGGTTTCCAAACAAAGTAAATGTACTTAACACTACTGAACTGTACACTTAAAAATGGTTAAGATGGTAACATTTATGTTATTGTATTTTGCCACAGTTAAAAAATAAGTTTATAGAAACAAACAAAAAAGATAGCTACAATATCTAAAGAAATATAATCCCTTAATATCATCAAATATCCATCAGTAGTCAAATGTCCAATAGTCCCGTAAGTGTAATGAATGTTTTAAATATAGCTTGTTTTAATCTACCAAAAAATGGTTCATACTCTTTAAAAAAATAGAATTAGAAGATTTCTGATCTATTGCTGGGCAATATTGCTGTCTACAAAAGAGTTGGTGACTAGACAAGTTTAAAAATAATACATGTTCCTTGACCACAAGACTAAGAAGGACTTGAGGGCAGGGCTGTATTTTATTTACTCTGTATCCCAAAACCTAAGAATGGATTCTGAATAAATGGCCAGAGAGTGCACTTTTTCAGTTAAATACTGTTGAAACAAGGGAGGTCCAAAGAAACATAGACAGAAAATGCTCATTTTTCTTTGCAACAATTCATATGTCAGAAGCTGGATGCTTGCTGTTCTGCCTGCAGCTAAAATGATAAAACTGTATGTCTTTTTAGGAGTAAAAATATTTTAAGCCCATGGTGAGCTTTGTAAAACAGCTGGTATGCTTATAGCTTAGCAAAAATTGACTTGGTATTTCTACTAGTTTCTGCAATAGTGAAACTGCATCAGACATTAAAAAAACTCTTTTTGAGAAGATAACATTATAGGTGATATAAGGAGAGTAAGAGTGATGTAATGAACACCCTGAATGTCCTAGCTGCTATGCTTCTGTTGTTGTGATGCGGTTATGTTAAACTAATGCATTCTTTGAACTGATAGAAATACGAATACATTCCACAGTGTTCCTGAATACTTCCGAAATCACCCCTTCCAGAATGTTCCTCTCTTTTAGTGTTCCGTATAGATAAGCCTCTACTGCGGAAACCAACCCAACACAGAAGTCCATTTGCAGCAAGCCCTACGGTTCCATTAGGAACCATAAACTATCCTGGTACTTATTTCAGAGATGAGGGATATTAAACTTCAGCCTAAGAGCATATGAGGTCACCAAAGCCAGAAGGCATCCTAAGTACTTTAAGTGGGTTTTATTGTTTTATTCCTACGGCAGGTGAATTTACATTTGGCTTGGTAATAGAATTCTTTCAAAGGGTCCTGAATTTAAATGAACATTTTGGAGACTCCACAGTAAAACGTCCAGGCCATGAGTTTCCTGATTTTGTATCTGATTTAGAACACATGCAGAGGTCAGCCTAGTTGGGCTTGTGGTTGAATTATCCATCCAGTAGTGGAAATGGGTTGTGTCGACTCCTTCCCAATTTCTAGCCCATTCCCTTTCATAACCAGCTTAGGCTCTGTGTCAAAATCCTAGCTCCTCTGACCACATAAATGGAGACAGAGAGAAGGACTGTTAGTAAAAGATGAAGAAAAAGAAAGAATGTAGGAAAAAAGCAACAAATATGTCCTTCGTTTTTTTACCTCTACATCAGCATACTATGCCTAGCATATAGTGAATGCTAATAAGCTATTATTATAGTGAATGCTCAATAAGCAATTGCTTTTGAAGCATTTGCACCTGACCAGACTAGAAGATTACTGTACAACACAGAGGACTATTCTATGTATAAATAAACATTAGTTTTTGAGCTCTCTTTTCTTTAACCTTTTACATAAAATCAGTTACTTTTTAGAGTATAACAGAAGTAGTGATAACTAGTTAAAAATCTGTTTGATTTTATGATGAATAATTGTACTTTTGTGAGCCTGACCACTTTCTGTCACACAACTTCTCAGATACTTATCCATGCACAATTTGGCCTCTATCTACTTAGCAGCTTTTCTCACCCTCCAGGCCCCTTCACACCCACCAGAGCACTCTCTTTCTGATCTTTTCCACCTCTGTAGCTCAGCTCTTCTTCCTGCCAGGCAAAGCCTTCCTACCATATGTACCCATCCAAGGTTTAAAGGCCAAGTTCAAATCTTTCTTCTCCCAAGAAGCTTTTGCCACACTTTCTCATTTTGAATTAGTCTGTCCCTCCCCCATACTCCTACAGGATATTGTTTATACCTTGATTATCTCATTTATGAGCAAGTTCCCTGGACCAAAAAAAATTCTCTATACGTCAGACTTCATGAACTAAGCACTTAAATCATACATAGCACTTGAATCGTAGCAGCTGCTTAAAGAATGTTTATTGAAATAATAATAAATGACACCAAAAGAAAACAATGAAGAAAAGGTGAGGTCCTATAGGGAGAGAAGTTTGCTCCAACTTAAAAATCTACAGAAATTTAATTTGGGATAAATATGAGCATATAGGCATCCATTTATATTGCTCTGATGTAGCAGGCTGGTATTCCATGTGCTTGCTGATGGTACAAGATTGATTTCCTGTATTTAAGCATCCTTTTATGACAAACGGTGCTTGATATAGAGGTAGACAGCAGCCTTACAATATGAATAGCCTCAATTAAGCCTCAGTTATACGTGTCACATCTCTGTTATTGAGATCTGAGCGGAAGGAATGCCGTTTATGTGGCCAGAGAGAGAGGGAAAGAGACCATCAAAAGTCATGCAAAAAGATAAGCTTACTGGAATAAAGCAAACCTGATATATTCATTTTGATGAGCAAGTGAGCAAGTTTAGGCATAAGTAAGCAGCACAATTAAATTCACAGGAGAAAATTGTGCCTAGATGGTGTGTGTGTACACATGGGGAGAGGGACAGGACTTGGTATCTGTAGACTGGAACTTGACATACTTCTTCATACTTAAATCAACTCATTTAATGAAAATATATTGAGTGACTACAAGGGCTAGTTAAATGCTGTTTGACAAGACTTTTCAATAGTAAATGAGAAATGCTACAGCAAATGAATCTGTGGTGGAGACTGCCGCTTGTCCACTACTATCTGTTTTCCTCTTTCACAGTAATGGAAAATAATGACCACTCGGCTGGAAAGCACATACATTTCTCAGCCTCCTTTACAGCTCAGTATGGCTAGTTCAGTCCAACAGAATGCAACGTCCAGGTCATCTCTAATGTGAAAGTCAAGCCATATGCCCTGGAGTTTCTTTCTTTCCTTTTTCTGTGAACTGGAACATGGACGTGCCTGACTCAGCTTCAACCATGGAGATAAAAATAATACCCAAGGAGATGACGGGGTCATAAGACGAAAAATTCCTAGTCCTTGATTGATTACACAGAACAGAGCCACCCCATTTACCTGGACTGTCGACTCATACCTGTTATGTTAAAGAGAAATCAACTTTCTGTCTTCATTATGCCACTGTGCTTGGGAGTTTCTTTGTTATGACAGCTTAATTTTTATCCTAACTAATATAACTCCTTGTTAATTCCCTAATATAAATTGCCCCAGACTATCGGAAGGTGGCTGCATTTAGCTTTTCCATCTAGATTCAGAATGGGGACAAGGCTATGGTGATCATATTTGGTGGGAAATGTGCCACAAAGTATTCTCTTCTGTGGCTCTTTGTCTCCCTTCACTCTACCCAAACTCATCTGGCTAATGTCTAAAAAGGGAATGGCTGATTTCTTTCTCATCCAATCTAATGGGTACCAGTGACTTGCCGAACGGTCTGGAACAAGTCTCTTAACCCTCCCCTGTGACAGAAAAAATGTCCATTTTCCTCTGTGGAGTGATTTATTAATTAATGTCACTAGAGCAGAGAGTGTTCCAAAGCAAGACTATTATTGTAAGCCTCCTTTACTCCAACTGCATAAGCAAAGTTGGAACTAATCACTCAGGAAGTAAAATCAGTAGGAAGTTGTCAAGAAGGTCAGCCTGTAATTAATCAATGAGGTCACTGCCAATAACAATAGTACATCCTGTTACATGTGTAACTGGATTTAATGGATGTACCATACTAGCAAGTTTCTGGAAAAAGAAAACATTCCATCTCTGCCCTGGAATGGCATCTCATTGCAAAAAGCAAATGAAAAATTGGCGAGTCATGCCAAAACGACATCAAAAAGGAATAGCATTAGAGGCCATCGTTAGAAACACTGTTGTTCTAAAAATGGACTCACAGTAAATGGTGGAAAAAGGACACCAGTGTTGGAAATACGCATGCTTTCCAAGTCTTGAGCACAAATCTTTTGGAAAAGGTCAAAACATGGAGATCCTTACACTGGTATGGTCATCCTCTTGAGGGTGAAGCAAAGCCAACTGCCTAAAGATCTGGAAGTCTTTAGGTGATGGAGAAGTGGTGAGGGGTTTTACAACAGACTGAGTAAAAGGGGGGTTGTTAGTGCTGCTGGACACCCTTACTTCAATTCTGCTGTTGAGGAAAAATAAACAAATTTGTTCCCTGTTGAGATTTGGCTTTATATAAAGCCAGGTAAAGTCTTAAAATGGAAAGGGGTAGATTTTTGCCTCTAATTTAGGGTCTATCCCTAAAAAAGCAAAGAAGTGGCAAGAAGTGCCAAATGTTTCTGAAAAGAAGGAGGATCGAATTCCACATTCGATCTAATGGGTACCAGTGACTTGCTGAGTGGTCTGGAACAAGTCTCTTAACCCTCCTCTGTGACAGAAAAAATATCTATTTTCCTCTGTGGATATTAGCTCTCCAGTGCACCCTTCAGGGGTCAGAGCTTGCAATCTTATCTTCTTTGAAGCCTCCCTAGGAATGAAAAGTCCTATGTACCCTAGTACCAGGGTGTGGTCTAGGTCAACAGACTCACCATTCTAAGAACACGATGAAACATTCAAAATCAAGGTCTTATTTTGGTAAGTTAAATGTGCTTTACTTAGCATTTTTAATATTAAAAAAACTTAAATAGTTAAAATGAGTGGAGGACACTTTAATTGACTGCAAATAATTTGGCAACATTTATCAAAAGCCTCAAAAATGTACATTTCTTTGACCTGCAAGTCTGCTTCTAGGAATTTATTCTAAGGGGAAAATAAAAACAGATTAGTTCACAAAGATGTTGATCACAGCACCTTTTCAATAATAGTAAAAAATTATAAACAGCCCCACTCTAGCTATTGGAGACAACAGAAAAGGTAGTACATGAGATCTCTGTAATGAAATTACACTAAAAACCAATTTAGTGTAATTAAATATCCCACTTTTTGCAGCTCAAGGGCCCTGTCTTGAGGATCCTAAATATAATTTGATGAATTCATTTGAATTTAAGAGGATTGTAAAAGTGGGCCCAATGTAACATCAAATAAAAAATCCTTAGAAAATATCATATTAATATTTCCCCATTTCTAGAAGAAAGTGAACTAAAGAGAAGAAAATCAGCTGTAAGACGATTCTCATAGGTACTAATCCAGGTAAACGTATACTAACAGGAAATCAGTTGTGTAGCTTTGTACATTTCACTTCTGTCATGCCTCTTACATTTGAAATTATTCCAAGACGAGGAAAACACCTTTCCCTTAATTACTTGGAACCTAGGTTCTAAAAAACTCTCCAATTAGTATCATTCAGAAATATGATGCTACAAAAGCAATTCAGGGAAAGAGGTTGCTGAAATGCAGCCCATTTCTTAAAAGCATGGTATTTCAGTGAATCCAAATATGTTCCCAAAAGAAAGCATATAAAAATATTGCCATTATTCAGACTCATTATTTGCAATTAACAGAAACTTGTTTTAATCTACGATTAGTCGAGTTTAAAATCTCTGATTCTGGGGACTTGGTTAAATTCCAAAATTTTAAATTAACTGACAAAAAGAACTAGAAAGTAGCAAGACAATTATTACCCCAGCCATTATTATTTTTTTTCTTTCAATTTTTATTTCAAAATAATTTCAAATTTTCAGAAAAGCTGCAAGAAAAGTACAAAGAACTCTTATATATCCTTCACTGAGAGATCCCATTCAAATTTGACTAGTTGTCCTAATAATTTCCTTTATAGTAAAAGGATCCAACTCAGCATCACATGTGGCACTTAGTGGTCATGACTCTTTAGTCTTCTTCAACCAGGAAGACATTCTTCAGTCCTTTCTGACCTTCACGACCTTATCATTTTTGATGACGTAGGCTGGGCACAGGTGTGCTTATTGCTACTGAGATGTCCCTACTCCCAGGTCTTTTTACTGACGGAACTAAGAAATATCTGTATATAAATACACATACACACATCCTTGTATCTTAAGGTAAAAAGCTTGGTTGAACTCACCTTTGTCTTAAAATGGTTGTCTCACTGTGACATCTCTTATAGTGCTACCTTAAGGAGAGAAATTATGAACTTCTAAAATAGCATTCAATCGTTCTATATTTATTTCTATAGCTGACTATATACCTTGAAAATGTACCAATACCACTAATTCCAATCCAACGTCATAAAGCCGGTCTAGCCTTCCTTTTTTTCTAATTGCAACACTCTTCTCTGACAGTAAAAAAAAAAAAAAACTGACTTCCTGGGCCAGCCCTGGTGGCCTAGTGGTTAAGTTCTGCATGTCCACTTTGGCAGCTTGGGTTCGGTTCCCAAGTGTGGACCTATACCACTCATCTATTCAGCAGCTATGCTGTGGCAGCGGCTCCCGTACAAAATAGAGGAAGACTGGCAACAGATGTTAGCTCAGGGCAAATCTTCCTCAGCAAAACAAACAAACAAAAAACACACACAAAAAAACTGGCTTCCACTATCCACTTGCTTATTTGCTCAATACCCCAATATGTCACCAACCTCATCTACTGAGACCACCAGTCACTGATCTTCTCAGCACCTTCGTCCCTCTAGCTCTGATCCCAGTGGGCCATCCTGCTCAGGAACTTTCCTCAAGTGGGCTCAACACCACCCAGTCACCCTCTTTCACTTGGGCCTGCTTTTTTTTTGGGTGAAATAGAAAGGAGGGACAGAGGTAGGAAGCAGGAAGGAAAGAAAGAAGAAAGGCAGGAAGGCAGGAAGGCAGGAAGGCAGGAAGGAAGGAAGGAAGGAAGGAAGGTAGGAAGGAAGGAAGGTAGGAAGGAAGGAAAGAAGGAAAGAAAAAAAATTTTTTTTTGTAGCAGTAGGTACAGTGCAACTGATGGGGAAAAAAAGGAAAAGAAAAAAGGAGGAAGAGGAAGAGAAAAGAGGCAGAAGAGAATAACTAAGAGCATGGGCTCTAGAATCAAACTTCCTGGGTTTGAATCTTGAATCTGCTACTTATTGGCTGTGAAAATTTGGGCAATTTACTTTCCCTCTTTGCGTCTCTGTTTTCCCCATCTTTAAAACAGGAATGATGTGCCTATCTCGCAGGACTAATGTGTTCATATATGTAAAGCATTTGGAACAGCACCTAGTACTTTGTAAGAACGATTGAATGCGATTTTAGAAGTTCATAATTTCTCTCCTTAAGGCAGCACTATAAGAGATGTCACTATGAGACAACCATTTTAAGACACAGGTGAGTTCAACCAAGCTTTTTACCTTAAGATGTCCTGCTAAGAATGCTAATGATGAAAACTATAGAAAGAAAGTACAAATTAAATTTACAGTCACCAGAATTTGAAACACTGAAAATGAAACTCATTATCATATCCATTCTAAATCCTTCCTATTCCCTAATCCCTCATTTCTACAGAATGCCCACATCATAAGAACAGAGTCTGGGTTATCTTGGTTATCAAAGATTTGCAAATATTAATTACTCTCCCCATAACTTCATTGTCAATGACTACTATTATCATTTCTATCATTTTTCCTCCCACAGGATGTTAGATATTTTTTAAGCAGTTAGCATTTCTAAAATGAAAGCCTCTACATAAATACAAAGGGAGTATCATTTTAAATTACAAATCTCTAGCTCAAATAATCTAAGTAAATTCCACAGGCTATTCAAAACACAGCTCAAGGCAAAATACTGTCCTCCAGCTGAGATAATGACTTAATTTTCCAATCATTGTTTTTTTTTTTTTTGCATTTTTTTTCAGTGTACTGAAAATGTTCCTCAGCGTGTTTAGAAAATGAAGCAGTCCCTAAAGAAATATTCTAATTTATAGTTACCACACACGTCTCTGTGAGGATCACTGATGATCAAAGAATTAAATACAAAGAATTAAATATCAAAGAATTAAAATACCTTCTCACTCTTTTGTAACACTTCCCTTTTTAGCATCATCACCACCTTGTCAGTAGCCTGTTGAAGACCCGTTTCAACCTCTATTTCATATTCCTGGACATAACTGTTTTCACAAATTGATGGCCCTAACATGGCCACAAAGGGAAACACTATCTCAGCATCTGCTCTTGCCTTTGGCTCTACAAATGGGTTCAGGGGCTGCTATTGACTGAATGTTTATGTTCTCCCAAAATTCATATGTTGAAACCTAACCCCCAATGTGATGGTGTTTAGAGGAGGGGTCTTTGGTAGATGATTAGGTCATGAGGGCAGAGATCTCATGAATGGGATTAGTGACCTAGTAAGAAGAGACATGAGAGATATCCCTCGCCCTTTCTACCACGTGAGGTTACAGTGATAAGGCAGCTGTCTATGAGGAAGAGGGCCCTCACCACACACTGAATCTGCTGGCACTATGATCTTGGACTCCCCATATTTACCTTCCCCCAACTGTGAGAAATAAGTATCTGTTGTTTACCAGTCACCCAGTCTGTGGTAGTTTGTTATCGCTGCCTGAATGGACTAAGACAGGCGCATTCAGGAATAAGATGCTAAGGCAAACAAGAGCCCCCAAATGCATTGCTTAGCCTTCGGGACCAGACTTAGCTAAATGTCAAGTGGCAAAAAAACTTTCTGTACCATAAAAACCACTTCAATAAACTCCATAAATCACAGTTAAATCAACTGTTTAAAATTATTGAAAATACGATTTAGTCTTGCAGAATTCAAGGACCACCACTATGATCACCAATGTCGTTGTGAAAGTAAAGTCTTTGTGCCCTAGGAGGGAGATGATGAAGCTGCGGGCAAATGGCTGCTGGGGCGAACAGCACACCTGATCCCAACCATCATATATAATAAATATGACAATAGTAGCTATTATTTATGGAGATTCAAAGCTAGCCAAGTCATACAATTTCCTCTAATATTCTCAGAAAAACAGAAAGCTATATTTTATCACAATTTTTTACATAAGAAAAGGGAGAATCAAAGAGTTTATGAAACTTGCCTGAGGTCACCAAGATAGCAA
Source organism: Diceros bicornis minor (assembly GCF_020826845.1). Lineage (NCBI taxonomy): Eukaryota > Metazoa > Chordata > Mammalia > Perissodactyla > Rhinocerotidae > Diceros > Diceros bicornis. Next base: position 40,901,094 of record NC_080746.1, read on the forward strand.
AGGGCAGAGCTGGAATTCAAACTCTTTTCTATTTAAGGGTGATCCTTGCAAGAATTGTGTTTTGCTTAGTAGCAATAAGAATTTTGTCTAACTTCGATGCCTCAGTTAAAATATTTCGTCTACTGTCTTTCTGATTTTTAATATGCTGTTTGAAATCATATTCCTTAGGCAAGTAGAATCAGGTAACCTCAATTCTAAAATTCCTTCCAGTGAGAGAAAAAGAGAGAGTGAGAGAAAGAGAGAGAAAGAGAAGAGAGAGAGAGAGAGAAAGAGAGGAGGGAAGGAAGGAAGGAAGGAAGGGAGGGAAGGGAGAAAGGGAGGGAGGAAGGGAAGGGATAAAGGGAGGGAGGGAGGGAGGAAGAATCTTTAGATGCTGAGCTGCCTGGGACTAATAAAATTTTAGACAAATTTAGCAGAACATCAGCTTCAGATATAGCTGATTAACAGTGACAATGGGGGTGTGATCTGAGGTCGAACAGTGTATGAGGTCCTCTGGGAGCTTTAGAGGTAAGACCTGCTAAATTGGTTAACTTTCCAGACCAAAGGTCGTCACCACAGCTGTTGGCAAAAAGAGGGGCAGAGAAGGGAGAAAGACTCAGAATGGGAGGCAGGAAGGCCAAAAAGACATATCATTTACTCTTTGCAGTTTTGTTAAAGATCCTCAAGGCAGACTATGTGTCAGATGAATGTATTATCTTAGGTTGGTCACATCTGAGCTAATATATTAGTATGTTAGTTTGAGAGGCTACAGACCTCCATTTTCCTCTATTAAGACTGGTTTCCACAGACTAGCCCAGTGCAAAGCTTTCCACCAAATTCCTGCCTTCAACTTAGAGAAAGAAAAGAAAGACAAAGAAAGGAGATGGCTATCTTGTAAAGCTCCCTAGACTTTTCTCCTGTTCTTCATTAATAGAGAAAAGAGTTTCTCTATTCAAGGGGAATATTCCAAGCCCCCTCCCTTAATGGAAAAGGTCTGTGTAATGCTAATTAGATCCACTAAATGCAGAGATATTTTCTTTCAGACAGGGAGCCTGAATTAAATTTCATTTAATGTAATTGTAGGAGATCGGTGGTTTTTTAAAAAAAATTCTGCAAAGTGCTAATGTGATTTCACTGTAATAACAGTCTAATAAAGGAAACCAATATTTACAGGGAAGTATATTAAATGAAACAAGAAATTGTTAGAGTATTTAAAAGGTGCCTTATCTTGTACAATGTATTTTATCTCCACTGCTTTCTACAGTTCCTATTATAGCTGAGTTTTGGACTTAGGTTTTGCTTTCATGCTCTGAAGAGGTCCATTCTTATGTTAAAATAACATTTAGAGAAATGCATTTTCCAACTATTGAATAGGCCTTTTATCTTCACAACAGAAGATCTCAAGATGATCCAGAGTTTATATAATTCACTCCTTTAAGACAAAGTGGAATTTAGATTATCATGAACGGTGTCATGTCATTTTATGCATCATCATATTATTTCACATTTACTAAGCTAAGAATAGTGCTTAGAGAACATATGCCTTTGCATCCAACAGATTTCATCTGAAATCTAGCTCTGGGCAAATTACTGAATGTCACTGCGCCTCAGTTTCCTCAGGTATAAAATAATGGATGTAGTAAATACTTATTTCTTAGGTATGTTGTGTAAAGGGTTGCTAGATTTTGCAAATTAAAATACAGGATTCTCAGTTAAATTTGAATATCAGATAAACAACAAATAATATTTGGATAATTATTTACTATATTACAGGATTCAATATTTGTGTCCTATATTTTATCTGGCAACCCTAGCTGTGTAGATTAAGTTAAATAATTCATGTGGAGCATCTCGTATCATTCCTGACATGTACCAATATATGTGTGCGTGTATGTGTGTCTATATACACACACACACATACATATATACAATTCCAATCATATTTTCTGAGGAAGGTGCAACGGCAAATGAAAAGTTTATGGCATCATCTCCCCCTTGGGAGTCTTTACAAGCTAGCTGGTAAGATGACATGCCCATTTCTGGAACAATCACAGGATGACAATTCAGTCAAGGCCAAAATCATAAATGCAATATGTGAGTGAGGATGGGGAAAAATCAGATGGCCTGAAATGTTGGATAAAAAAATCATAAAGAGAGATCTTGAATTGAGTCATAAAGGAATTGCATGAAAACATGATGGTAAGGAGGAGGATGTTCTAGGTGAGGGACCATCTCAGTGTAAGCAAACGCCCCAAGGGGGAATGAGCCTGTCTTCCTCAAGAGTCACCAAGGACAGCCTGGCCAAGAGGAGGGGGCTATTTGACAGGACATGGCAAAGAAGCCTGCCTAGATAAGGCAAGGGCAGATTATACAGGGTTTTGGATACCAGTGTAAGAAGCTGACTTGCCAGCTCCATGGGAACCATAATTCCTCTTGCTATAAGGAGGATAGCAAATCTCTTTGCCTTTGCTAGGATCTGGGGAATGCTGGATAGTGACTTGCATTTGCGCTGAAACAAATGCAGGGAAAATAGAGCCAAGAGCCAGTTTCTGGGCAGAACTGAAATGGAAAATAAAGTCAAGAGCTGTCCAGGGAGGGCAAAGACATGATGGAATTAGCCAGAAAGGCCAAACCCAAGCATGTGGACACAAGTTAGAAACGAGGAACCTCAAAGCAAATATGGGAAGATGGAATGTAATGAAGAAGGCAATGGCTAGAATGTTCCCTGAGCTACTAAATTGTAGCTGTGGGGTTTTGATGGGATCCCAAAGCTGGGCAGGAGAGGGCGAGACCGCCAAGGAATCTAAACACACTCAGATGAGGTAGCCGGGGCAGGAATTCAGCTATAAATCACCAAGAGAAGCCCAGACCATGATAGCAAAAGCAAGAATGGCCAGAAGACATTCGGTTCAAGGACATAAAGAACAAAACTGTAGAGACAGTGGGTCAAGCAGAGGCAGGAGGGGAAGTAGATTCAACAGATATTTAGTAAACATCCAATATGTGCAAGATAACGTTCTAGGCTTTGCAAAGAAGACAAGGATAAGTAAGACATCAACGCCTTCAAAATGTTCCTCATCAAAAGGAGAAAGACTGAGGATAAGATAGAGAATGGTAAACAGACAGATTCTGATTGACCTCTAAGGCCAAGAGAGGGCATGAGTGAGCTACCATGGATGTGCTCAAGGCAGGAAACTGTCTTACCAAACTGGGGGTGAGGAGGAACCTGGAGAAAGGTTTTTTGAGTTGGATCTTAAGAAATAAGTAGAATTTTTAACAAGTGCAGCTAGTGCTAGGGAAGGGCATTTCAAAAAAGGTGACATCAAAAAATCACAGTAGTGTCACTGGATGAGATGGTACATTGGGTCCAGGACATATTGAGGCATCTAAATAAGGATGTTCTGGAATTGGCTGGAAAAACAAAGCTAGAGTTACAGTGAAAAGTAAGAACCTCAATAAGCTATGAGTCATTATTCATCCTGATCTAATCTTTCTCTTAACACATAAACTTTATTTTTTTCCTGTGCTAACTTAAAAAAAAAAACAAAAACAAGATTACAACCCAGGCTGCTTTACATGCCTTAAGCAATTCAAGCAGCTATTGGGCATATAGTGTATTCTGAATAACTGTGCTTACATAATATTCTAGTCTATGCCAAATTATTTGTTTACCCTAACTATTGATATATTTAAAGCATATTAATTATATTGAAATATTTGATTATATAATTACTGCTTTTTATAAACTTTTGGTAATTTTCAAAATACACATCCAATACTCTTTGCCATTTTGGATACAAAGATGTTTCATAAGGTGATACAGTGTGGCTAGTCCCATAATTTCCAAAATCTTTCCATAACAGGTACTGATTATGGGGAGACTTCTTTGATGGCATTGCTAAGGTAGTCAGAATTTCTGTAGCTCTGAGAAAGAGTAACTGTATTACTTTTTCTCAAAAATAGAACACAGGTCTTTCTTCATATGTCAGGGAGCATTTGATTGAGGTCCTGAAATACTGCAGTCTTCTACTGATAGACTCCACACAGTGAAGTACTATCCCCCAATTTAATTATCTTAGGGCATAACCACACTATATGATAGAATTATGTACCCTTTTATCCACAGCCTCCAGCAATTTGCTGAGATGGAAAGGTGGTCTATTATTAAATATATCTCCAGAAAAGGAACGAGATTCCATAAATTCAATCAATAGTACATTCTAGTAGCTAACAACCTTCAGACACATCAGGCTCTCCATTGGGCACTACTGATAATCCTCTGGTGGTAATTTAAACCAATTTCTTTTCATTCTGTTCTGCAGTCACCATCCGCCTCTCATATTTCTCTCATCCCTCAGCCTTGTCTTCTATCTTATTCTCCCCTTCCAACCTTTCCCTCACAGGTTCTGCTTCCTAATTCCTGAATCATTTTCACCGATCCATTCCTGACCTTTTCCAAATATTTCATTTGTTGCAGGGTCCTGACATAGCAATTTAATAAGCACTGACCACTGATCTCTGTTATCAATTTTACTCCCAGATTAGTCTGGATTTTAGCTTACAACACAATTAATGGAGCTACAGATACTCATCTGGTTTTTAATAAGAACTGTCTTAGTGAGCCCTGGGCTCAGAAACGCCCTTATAAGGTAATACCATTCCAGTCACCAAGATAACTATTTTTATTTTCATCAGTTTTTCATTCCTTTCAACTCCTCTGTCAAAGCCACATACTTAATTATCTTCCCAGTATTGGTTTTTATGACATAGTAGACAATTATGGTGAAAAATGTTACTTTGCCATGTACTTTTCTTCTAAAGAACATAAAGCTTCTCTCATAAGTGATCTAACGTGTCCTTAAAACACTCATCTCTGTGAGATGGAAGGTTTTATTACTCCTTATTTTATAAACAGGGAAAGTGAGGTTTCAGGAGATTACATGATTAAGGCTCGACACACTGCTAAAACAGGGATGAGAATTGGGGTGCATATCCCAGGCTCTCTGCTGCCTGATGTAGCTGGAAGATATTACTGTGTAATAACTCTTTCGAAGTTGCAGTCCATTATCAAAATAGGAAATATTTCCAACACTGTGTACCTGTGTTTCAGGCAACACTGCCTGGTGGAAAGTCCACGTGGTCTGCTGTCTGAGGACGGGGGTCACCACTTCTCTCAGATGTGTGACTTCCAGTAGATCACTTTCGCTCTCTGGGTTTTTGTTTTGTAAACTGGTCTTGATAACACTATGTGACCCAAGGGGTAAATCAGAGAGTACATAACAGTGCTGCCAAACCAGGTCTAGAAGTCATCACTACAAATGAGCAAACCACTCTCAAATCCTTGAATTTTTAATGTATTATATAATTATTTTAAATTACTTAGTATACTCACAATGTGTTAATAAAGAGAACCAAGTAATCCTGTGAACACTACTAGTCAGTGTGGGTCAAATTACTATTTTTTCTTATCTTTAACATTTAATAGTCAAATACAGTCAAGTGCCGCATAACGACGTTTCTGTTAACGACGGACCACACATACGATGGTGGTTCCATAAGTTAGTACCAGGTAGCCTAGGTGTGTAGTAGGCTATACCATCTAGGTTTGTGTAAATACACTCTACTATGTTCACAAAATGACAAAAATCACCTAATGGCGCATGTCTCAGAATGTATCCCTGTCAAGTGACACGTGAATGTAGTTACTTTCTGGCAATTATTTTAGTATCTCTTTAAGTCAATAATGTGTTACCCTGCAGACAATTTTAAACGCAAAGTTTAGAGTTTACATACTAGCTATGTGTCCCGTCACACTGTGCATTCTATAGGTTTACCACAAATATCTGTTGACTTATTTCTAATGTACGTTTTACTTGCAAGTGATTTACTTTTCAGTGTGTATAGTCTCAAGTTCAGAGATCTCTCCTCTCTTCTTCTCTCTTTCTCGCTAAATCTCAATTTCTTTCTCTTCCAGGTTTCCCATAAGACACAACTGAAGGAAATAAAACAATCAAAAAAGTATACCACAAAAAGAAAAAAAAAATTGTATACCACAAATAGATCTCCATTTTTCTTTGGAAAAAGCCAGTTACCTCCTAACATTCTGATGCCCTGTGAATTTCTTCATTGAGCTCGAGGCAGTCTACCCGCAGGAATCTCCATGCCACAATATTAATTTTTTCTAAAGCATCTTTTCTTTCTTGAGGAAGTTAAAAATTTTATTGTAACAGGTGTACTGTTTCTTTCTCTTCTTGGTAGTTATCAAAATCTAAGCTAGAGATGACAGTTTTTTTTTTTTTTTTTTAAACTGTTCTTTTACTACATGCAGCAAAGGTGTAGTTCTTCCTAAATTTCTCCCTCCTCCAAAGGCTCAACAGATTGGAACTTTTGCCTTGAAGTTACTGCCAACTTTCAGAGGAGGTATTCCTCAGAGTGTGCAAACACAGTGTGCTTTGCCCAAATCTGCAATTTTTAGCATTTGATCACAGAGGCTAGAATTTGAATGGATTATCCCAATGGCACAAAAGTGTTTCATGGACTGTTCTTATTGAAATAAGAACAATGTCTACATCCTGCTTGGGAAGGAACACATGATCTCTAATAGAAGTATGAACTCTCCTCTCAGGCTAAAGATTTATAAATTTATGTGTGATATAATCCACCTGTTTGTAAAAATGTCCCAAAGACCTCACCGCAAGATGCTATTTAATGACACAGGCAAGGGCATGCTAAGGTTGAGACCAACAAGTAATTGAAACCAAACCAAGTAACTAAAGATTCTCTAGGAATCAACTTGAGGGAGTCCCCTACTCACCAGAGAAAAAAGATGCAGCTCTGTGACAAAGCCGGCACCTGTGAAGAAAGCGTTGTTGCTTCAGTCTTACCACTTAAGGATCTGAAGTCCTTCCTCTAGAAGTTAGTCTGATAATTTGCATATACTGCAGAATCCCATCCCAAGTCTAAGCAATTACCGACATTGGCAGAGATGATACTTAGAATTAGCACACATTTTTAAGCTCCCAATTTATAATTCATTTTATGACAGCTAATTATTAGACTAAAGTAATTAGTACGTAAACCTCATACTAAGTATGGCACATTTTAGTACAACCTAAAAGGCAAGATCTCTGATACTTTTAAGTATCTTTCTTTTATTCCAAACTCTAACTTTCCATTTCTTGTCTCAAAAAACTGAAAATAGTCCTGAAGAAAAGCCTTTCTCCTTCTGCCTATTAACACATTTGGATTAAAAAATAGTTAAAAATAATAATAATAATAATAAGAAGAAGACACTCTCAGGGAAGAAGAGAGGGAGAGAGGCAAGTAACATTTATTCATATTATTTATGAAACTGTACCATTTAGAAGTGCCAAGCATGGAGTTAGCATACACTCTTGTCACTAAATTATAATGACAACTCTATAAAGTAACTAATATCAACACCATTTTACAGATAAGGAAACTGAGGCTTAGTAAAGGAAGAGAAATGTTAATCTTACCAAAGAGAGAACCCCTCCACCCACCCTCCACCCAAAATTTCGGTTACAAGGATTTTAGAAGGGCCTTATATATTTTATACTTAGGTAATTAAGTTGAAAGTGTGAGAGACAAAATATAGAAATAGTGTTTAAATGCTAATTTGATTCATTTTATGACATCTAATTACAGACTCACACACAATCTATTATTATTATTGTTGTTGTTGTTGTTGTTGTTTCTGCTGCATCATTTGCAATCAATTTACAGTGTTGTCTGAGAAGTAGAAAGAAGCAGAAGAAGAACCGGACAGGGGTGGTGGTGCTGGTGGGCACTGAATGGGAAGCCAAAAGGGCACAGTTTATTGTGTGCCTTCAATGTGGAAGAAACTGGGTTAGAATTTACCTGTATTATCTCTAAGTGATCCTGACATCACCTGTACTACTCTTATATGCCGTCCCTCAAAATTCGTGAAGTAGCTAAAAGATATACGTGGAAAATCACAGTACAAATAATTAATAAATGAGAAAACCAGGATAAAGGGATAACAATGATAGGATAGTTTTCAAAAAGCAAGTCATAGGCATAATAATAATAATCTGTTTTGTGTGGTTGGAAGCTTGGGCTCTGAAGGCAGCAGATCTGACTCTGAGTGCAGGCCAGCAATTCCATTCCTTAATCATGGAGGAAACTTGAGTTAATGACAGAAACATGCAAAGACTCAGTTTCCTTTTCTGCAAAATGGAGATGATCACGAGAGCATCATTACCCCCACACGGGATTGCTACAAGATATAAACTCAAGAATATATATTAAATACTTAGCTCAGTGTCTAAAATGAAGAAATGCTCCACAACTATTAGCCATCACTACTAAAAATAGTACACAATACATAGTATACAAAAAGGTGTGCCACAGATCTAGCACGCTTACTAGAAGCTCACCATGATTTGGCTCAATCTCAAACCCATTAAGGTAAAAGGACAAAAGATCTGGTTCAAGATTTACGGGTTGTATTAGAAGAAAACAAATCAACCACTGAGGAGAAATACAGCTGCTTTCCCCTACTGTTAAGCAGGCTGGTGAGCAATGTTTCCTGTGGTGGGCATTATTATCCCCATTTTATCAACAGAGAAACAAAGCCCTACAAAGTTAAACTGTAGGTTCAGAGGCACAAATTCCAAGCAGGACATAGCTCATTCCACTCGAGTCTGCTGCCAGGTTAAGGTGTCTGGAGTCCACTGAGAGATCTGAGGGACGCCATCACGGGAGCAGACAGATATTTCTTTCATCTCTGTCATGGACCATGAACACATTTCAAACTCTTCTAAGTTTGATGTTGGAATGGGGATTTGGGGTGGGATTTTTATTTTCTGTTGCTCTGTTGATACAGTATCATCTCAGACATTTGTGTTTAACTTCGGCCGCCAGAGACCATAACACTTCTAAACAGGTGTGTGGCACTGCTCTGTGACAATCAGCCTCACCCACTGCTACACTATTTTCAACCAGCATGGAGACACAAATCAAATTTTTCCTCTGAAGACCCTTGGGATGTTTCCAGGCATGTCAGCCTTGTGAAAATAAATATTTGCTCTTTTATTAAACTTGCCTTGAAAGGAATGTGCCAGTTATATATTGTGGCTGAATGGAGAACTTTCATGGTAGGTGATTTCAATTTTCTTTATTAGTTTTTTTAATTGACCAGGGTGTTAGTTTCCTAGGGCTGTTGTAACAAATTACCACAAACTTGGAGGCTTAAAACAACAGAAATTTATTCTCTCACAGTTATGGAGGCTAGAACTCCAAAATCAAGGTGTTGGCAGGGTTGGTTTCCTTTGGAGGCTCTGGGGGAGAAGTCGTTCTGTGCCTCTCTCCTAGCTTCTGGTGGCTGCTGGCAACCCTTGGCATTCATTGGCTTGGAGCTGCATTAACTTCAATCTCTGCCTCTGTCTTCACATGGCCTTCCTCTCTCTGTCTTCTCCTTCTCTGTCTCTTGTAAGAACACATGCCATTGGACTTAGCACCCACCCTAATCCAGGTTGATCTCATCCTGAAATCCTTAACTTAATTACATCTACAAAGACTATTTCCAAATAAGGTCAGATTCACAGGTACCAGGGTTATGACTTGGACATATCATTTTGGGGCCACTATGCAACCCATTATAACCAGTAGTGACTTGTTGTCTGTGTTCACTTCCAAAAAAATAGAAAGCAGAGGGATGTTTCTAGGAGTCCTGGAGAGTCTTCCGGCTGGGATAAGGTGTGATCTCTTTGGGAAACATTTATTCCTCACCAGCATAGTCACCCCTATAGAGCCAGGGAGGAGAGGCAGAGTTAGCCACTCCTTCAGGGTCCTCCAATAGCACATTTATTTAAGCATTTATGACCCAAGATAGTAATTTAGCTGATGCTTCCCCACTAGTCTGTTGACTTATAACAAACAGAGGCAAGCTTTTTCATCTTTGTAACTTTAGCACTTCCTTAGGTCCCAGAACATAATAATTAACACAAACTACAGGGAAGGCGGGGAAAAATTAAAGGAACTGGAATATAAGATAGAAGATAAAATAGATTCAATTTTGTACAGTTCATCATTGTTGCCTGAATCAAGCCATGGCATTTCTCAATCTTGACATGAATCTGTTCCTAACAATCTGCCTTCTCTTTTTCACTTTCATTCTAGGCATCATCTTCGCATGGCATCAGTTTCTAAATTAGATTAGCAAGATATTGTACACTTATTGGTTAACTCATAAGAAATCAAATGCTTAAATTGTTAAGTACATATTCAATGTATATTACTGAAGATGAAGGGTTCTGTTGTCATGGTAACTGTACAGACTGAACAGGGGCAACTCACTCATTCAGCAATTAGCTACTTCAATTACTAGTTAACTAGTTAAAAGCACCTCAATGTACACAGTCATTTTAATTCTTTTATTCTTGTGAGGTTCTTAATTTTTATACCTCTCCTGACATGTTAGTGGTTATAACGATGCATTGCCACACGCTGTCTTTCATTTAGCTATATTATTAAGGTTATAATATTGACAGATTTTTAAAAACCATGGTCAGATATTAATACTCTGCTCGAGTAGCTCAGAGAGCAGCATTCTTTAAAATATCCCTTGACATTTAGTGCATGGATGAGAAAATGCTGAACTCTCTGTAGTGCTTATTTCATTTTATTTTCATCATCAGATGCTCAGGGTTATCATTTCGTCCTGACTGGCTTCAGGCTGAATCTCACTTCACAGTCTATCAGCTTTTGAGCATAAAATTACCCATGAAACTTGTTGATAGAATGATACAGTAACTTAAATAATATCTTTCAAATTGTATACCTTCAATAAGATCATTCGATTTAATTTGTGTAATGAATGATGTCTCTTAGGGGAACAGTGTTTCACCATAAGACAGACTGGGGGGTTAGTCCCATGAGGGCAAGGCTGTGTCTCCACGCCCATATGAATCTCCAGTGCCAGGCACAGAAGAGACACTCAGCCAACACTGTCTGAATGAACCAGGGAACTGATGGTCAGGTACCTATTGGGGCTGAAAGAGCCAAATGTCAATTTAATGGTGAGACTTCAAGCTCTCCTTCCACCCCCAAATATGTGACAGGCAACACTGAAGTTCTCAGACATTTTCTGACATGCACAAATGCCACATCCCTGAATACTCTCGCTTGGTCACCCAAGAATAAAGCCAGGAGAAAACAGCATGGTGAGAGAAAAGAAAGAAATCAAATGCAGAAGCAAATCAAAAAGGGGAAGGAGCAACAAAAGACAAGTGAGATTTAGACAGAGAAAGAAAACCAAGACCTAGAAAAGATGAGCTAAGTACTAAAGGAGAATAGGAGAGAGTAATAGAGTTAGAGAGAAAACTGACTGCGGCTGTGCTAGTCTCACCAGGCTTGGGCAAAAGACACGTGAGTGAGTTTATAACCATATCACTTATTTAAATTTCAGGCCTAAAGTAACATGTCACAAAATTCATCTTAAGTCATAGTAAAAACTGCAAAGAGAAGTGAGGTGCTACTGAACGGTGGTGATAGTCGCTCTGTGAAAGAGCAACCTTTAAGATTGGGCTCTGCAGGCTGAACGGAGCTCCACTACAGGAGGAAGGAGCCAGCTGACAGTTAGTTTTTGGGTACAGGTTCCACGGGCACTGGCTGTCCCTTGTCACTGACCCTCAGAGCCCAAGAGGCAGCCATCGCCTAACCTTCCCTCTCGCCCTTGGCTGCCTGTGCCCCAGTACTGAGCAGCACAGGTTTGGAGCAGCACACCTCATCCTTAGGCTGCAGGGGAAGGACTCCTGTAGGAGTCCCCCTCCAACTACACTTAGCTTTTCAACCTTCTTAACCCTTCTTTCATTCCTCACTTCTAGGCTCTCTTGATAAAACTTAAAATGATCCTAATGTTTCCAGCTAGAGAGTTTTACAAAGAGGTAAGAAGAAGTTTGTTTTTTATTTTTATTTTATTTTATTTATTTATTTATTTTTGGTGAGGAAGATTGCCCCTGAGCGAACATCTGTGCCAATCTTCCTCTATTTTTTGTATGTGGGATGCCGCCACAGCATGGCTTGATGAGCAGTGCGTAGGTCTGCGCCTGGGATCTGAACCCACGAACCCTGGGCTGCTGAAGCAGAGAGTGTGGACCTAACCATGATGCCACTAGGCCAGTCCCTGTTTTTTATCTTTAATCTTAGCACCCAGTACAGTCCCTGGCATAAAATAATTCTAAAATGGTAATCAATAACCTTTACTGAACACTCAGTAGAGGGCAGGCATTTCATCCTCAGAGAATGAATGAACAACTGAATTAACAAGCTTCCAGGCTCTAATACTGAAACTATACTTTGCAGATAGTTTAGGTACACTGGCTATTAAACAATGAGAATCTTGACAAGGCCTGGAGAAGACTGGTTCTGTGCAGTCAAAACAAGGTCCAAACAGGGACTGTGGCTCTTTCAAGCAGTGGCATTAAAATGCTATGTAGAGTTTGCTCTTAGTAGATATCCTTTGAAGGCTGACAAGGCATAATAGGTTGTGTATTTATTAATTTACTGAATTATCTGCACACAAATGTCAAAATCTTTCCTATACGTTTCTTCTGATGGGTGAAAATAGTCTGATGGGTGAAAGGAATGTTATGGGTGTAGATGAAACAAGATTGGCCAGGGGTTGATGGCTGTTGAAGCTATACGATGAGTATACAGCATTCATTATACTATTCTCTTTCCTTTTGTGTATGTTTACCAATTTTTATAATAAAAAACTTATGAAAATTTCCCAAGATAACATCACTAATGATTATCCAACATCATGTTTAGATTTTCACTCATGCAATTCTTTGCCAGACATTTATTGAGGAGTAATGTGCTTAAAATTACTTTATGTACAAGCACAAGGATGACCAAGAACTAGGCTTGCCTTCAGGGAGCTCATAATTTAGAGGAGAGATACAAGGTGTACATCTATTATTATCATCACATGGCAGAAGCTGACAAGCAATGTCACTGAATATAGGGCTAAAGAGTGAATTCAACTTAAATCAATTATAGTTTTTCATTCTAGCCAACGAGTGCATATTCGCCTTGTCCTTTACTCAACAGCCATAGCTCAATTTTACGACATGGTGCCAAAACAACTGTTAAGGACACACTGACTACAATTCTCATCACCAACCAAAATTGAGGATTTCAAGTACCTTGCTGTCAGAGACATTAAAGGAACACATATAGTCAGACAAAAGAGAGCAATAACACATCACAGGCTGACAAGGAGACCCGTGGTGAGATGAACGCTCCGTTGCAGCTCCACATAGCATGAGCTGTTGGAAATCACTTTTCCAACCAATTACTGAGACGAGCCACTGAGACGGTAAAGGCTTGCAATTCCCACTGCATATACCAGACTCCTAATGAGCCAGTGAACATTCTAGCTTTATTAAATATGCAAAATGATCAAATTAAAGGGGGGAACTTCAGTTGAGTGGGGATGTGGCCACTAAATTTCTCATGAATACCATAGGATATATGGCAAAGTTAAGAATTTCTCTTGGGGAAAAGAACGATAGAACAACAACAACAAAAATTACAGGAGCCTCAGTGTTTCTGCTAAATTTCCCACCAGGACAACAGGAAATCTACCACACTTACCAATTTCTCTTGGGAAAACAGAGGCAATAGTGTTTTTGGTGCCCCATTCTCATCTTTCTTTACTCTTCTTCCTGTGGTTAACATTCCCTCCCTCCATCCACTGCATCAAACTTACTTAAAACAAGCAAGAAGCTGATACGTCATTTTCATTTGATTGCAAGCTATGTATTCTTATGTATACTTGCACAGACTTTGCATTTTAACAACAGTAGCTAGCATTTATTGAATGTTCTAAGAGTTCTGCCTGTATTACCGTATTCCCCCTACCTCATAACAATGCTATCAAATAGATGTGCTTGATTTCTTCATTTTACAGAAAAGGAAACGGAGGCACAAAGAGGTTAAGTAACATAAGATCACAGAGGTAGTACATAGTAGGGCAGAGATTGTTTCTAGGCTGACTGACACCCACTCTTAGCCATGGGGCCCCACACTGCATCCATTAGAAGCTTTTACTTTATTTGCAAGCAGAGTCCTTGGATATCTGCTCAATGAACTTCAGTTATGTGACAGCTGATGGAATAGACACACTTGGGCAAAAGAAGACCTTTTAACTCCTGAAAATCAAGCTGTATCCAGAATGTCCCCCAAAGCAAAACTACTTTAATTTTCATGAGGACAGGGTAGTGTCACTTCTTCATAGTCTAGCGAGGGAAAAAGAAAGGTAAAGATAATTAAAATACAGTGACCTGAGGGTTGACAGGCATCCAGGTGGAAATGCCGCTAGAGGTCAGAGCACAGTGTGAGTAACTGTCTGGAAACATTTGGGCATGACTTCACTGAGAGGACCATCTTTCAGCAGAGTTTTGAAGGACGAATTGGAAACCCTCAGGTAAACAGGGTGAGGATGCCATTCAAGGCATGTACAAATATAAACAAAGAGTTAAAATGACCAGAAAAGCAGGCAGGGGCCAGAGAGTGAAGGTTCCCGTATGCCAGGCCAAGGAGTATGGACTTTACCCTGTTAGCAATGGAGACACGTTCAAGGGTTTTAGGGATGATATTATAATCAGTCTAGTCACAATGACCTAACTGTTGGCTGAGGTTTTGTTACAGTTTTGTGTATCTGGGCCTAACAGGAACACGTGTTCTGTTTTTTGCATTGCTGGCATTAATTACAGCGGGGCAATGTCACATACAATTTTTGGCTCACTCTAAAGCATATGCGCAATATAAAAATCACTTAATAGTCCACTTCCTCACTATCTGCTGATGCCTTCAGGAAGCTGTGAGTACTACACCTGGGGGTCATCACTCAACTCATGGATAAGGGGCAGTGCCAGTGTTAATCTGCATAGCAAACATCAGTAAAATTTAAATTCTTCTGATCTTGAGGGAGAGTTAAAATAAATGTATTTATAAATTATAAAATGCATTTTGCTTGCCCTCACTCTGCTGCTCCGCTACTAGCAGGTTGATTTGGCTAAGGGCAGAGACACTATTTATTTGTTTCTCACTATATTCTCAGTGCCTAGAATAGTACCAGGTGGCCTAGTAGACATTCAATAATAATTTTTATTGACTGAATGGGGTGAATTTTAAGCTGGGTTTCAAAGTAGGTTAGGTTGAGGGAAAGTCAGTCTTAAGAATTTCTTGAATTTCTCAGTTCAAATGAGTAATTTATCATGATGCTTATCATTGCTCATATCTCTTGGCTGAAACCTAAACAACACTGAGACTTTTTTATTACTGTTAACAATAATATATTTGCATATTGGTTGAAGTTGGTTGATATAAACCTATTTTTCAATCAATCACAAAATATTAGGGTGCTTGCTCAAAGAAGAACATGAAAAAGTTGGGAGACCACTGTGTTCGTTAATAAATCTCCATAATTACTTATAGTGCCTTCCTCTTTCTCACATATTTTCTATTGCTTCTATATAGCCAATATTACGTACAGAGAATTCTTTTTATATTCAGAGAGTAAGGTAGCTACTCAGAACCAATTACAAAATATTTTCTGAGCAATTACTCTGCAGACGAAATTGGACTTGGGGGCTAGAAATCTATGGGTGGAAGACAGCAGAGAAACAAAAGGAAGAAGCCCCATTCTCCAGCTCTTTATAAATCTAGTCCAAAAATCAAAGTTGTTCATAAAAATTATCTCAATTCATACTCACTATGGCACTGTTAGGTATTATGTCCATTTCACAGGTAAGATGACTGAGGCTCAGCAAGGTTAAGTAATATATATCAGAATAACTGGGAGAACATGAATGAAAATAATAAGTATATTTTTATCTCAGCCTTCTATATGAGAGGGGTTATTCTAGAAAATATGTGAAATACGGAAGTATGAGAGAGAGAGAGAGAGCCAAGATAGTTTCCACAAGGAATTTCCTGTTTTGTACAGTACATGTGACTACCTCATACAGGATGCAGCACATATACACATCACATATAAGTATAAATATCCAAGTACTGACTTATATATGTAAAAACTTAGTGTTAGCTGGTGAAAGGCTGAAAAGTGATAATTGGAGTTAAACAGAGCCAGGTCAGGGATCAGTTAATATTGCCGGTGGGAAGTGAATGCACTCAGATTACAGGGCAGAGGGGAGGAAGGTAACAACTACCTTGGGCAGGAGATTTATACTCAAATTAGTGAATGGATGTAGACACTACTAAAATCAACATCCCCAAATACTCTTTCTTCATGGGCAAGAGACATTTCTGTTTATTGTTTAATATTATATGGGCCAGCCCCGTGGCTTAGCGGTTAAGTGTGTGCACTCCGCTACTGGCGGCCTGGGTTCACATCCCGGGCGCGCACGGATGCACCACTTCTCCGGCCATGCTGAGACCACGTCCCACATACAGCAACTAGAAGGACGTGCAACTATGACATACAACTATCTACTGGAGCTTTGGGGAGAAAAGGGGAAATAAAAGGAGGAGGATTGGCAATAGATGTTAGCTCAGAGCCAGTCTTCCTCAGCAAAAAGAGGAGGATTAGCATGGATGTTAGCTGAGGGCTGATCTTCCTCACCAAAAAAAAATATATATATATATCAAATGGTTGAGGCCAACTAGAAACAAATTTACTACTCCCACTGAGAAAACAAAAGAAGTCCCAAGAATTATGAAAAACAAGGTCTTTTATGGACTTGGATAAAGTCCTACATGTAAAGAAATATATTTCAACACTCTAAGGTACTTCTAATTGCATGGATTCGAGTGGTAATTTTATGAATATTAAACAAATAAATAATTGACTTTTCTTTGTGTAAATGCCGTACTTTCCTTCAAAGAGCTCTCAGAACATTATTAATACATAAGGCAGATAATATTATTAATATGTAAGGCAGATAAATGTGTCATAATGGAACCATTTTGGGTAAACACACACACACATACACACACACACACACACATAGTAGGAGGATACGAGAGACTGTCAATACTGAAAAAGAACAGCTATAAAAACTTCAGCAACGCTGTATACACCCGGGTACTGTAGTGACAAAAACATCTGTGAAATTTGGAAAATTTTCCTTGCAAGTGACTCAGATAGGCTATTAAGTAATTGAAAGAGAAATTTTCTTTCCTACTGGTAAGTGCTGCCTAACCAATCTTAAATCACCTTTTAAATATTCTGTCAAAAAAGTTGATAATATAAGAGGGTAGTGCTTTGACAGGTATTCTTTCTTTCTAAAATCCTCAGAATTATTAAAGTATGAAAAGTTTTTGCTGTAAATATTTCAGTATTTTTGTAGAATGGTTTATAAGGCCAATCTGTGAGAGCAATAGCATAATAGCAAAGAAACATAAGCATCAGATAAAACACAAAGCTGACATGTACGATTCACTCACAAACTGACCAATGAGCAACAGCAAAGCCCCAACTAGAGGTCATCCAGCACCTACAATGAACAAAAATGATGTTTGACTGGGGGGAAGGAGGCCTTTAGAAAGCCCAAGGCTTTCTAAATTTGGATGACATGTAATTTGGATAACAATAAAATTAGATGGCAGAAGTTTCTATGATCATGCACAGCATAAACAGTATTTTTCAACAAATTCTAATATTCTAAAACCAGGGAATATACCCATAAAAAGGAAAGTATGTCTTAGAACAATAAAAACAAGTAGGAAATCATGGGGGTAAATTTTTGTGACATTAGATTTAGCAATGGGTTCTTAGATATGACACCAAAAGCACAAGAAACAAAAGAAAAAATAGATAAATTGAATTTCATCAAAATTAAAAATTGTCACTCTTCAAAGGACACTATCAGTAAAGTGAAAGACATTCCACAGAATGGGAGAAAATATTTGCACATCATATATCTGATAAGGGACTTGTATCTACAAAATATAAAGAACTCTTATAACTCAATGATAAAATAACCCAATTAAAAAATGGGCAAAGGACTTGAATAGACATTTCTCCAAAGAAGATATACAAATAGGCAAGAAGCACCTAAGAAGATACTCAACATCATTAGCGTTAGGGAAATATAAATCAAAACTATAACGTGATACCACTTAACACCCAGTTGGATGGCTAAAAAAAATAGTCAAATAAGAACAAGTGTTGGAGAGGATGTGGAGAAAATTGGAACTCTCATTCACTGCTGGTGGGAATGTAAAATGGTACAACCATGTTGGAAAACAGTAGGGCAATTAATCAAAAAGTTAAGCATAGAGTAACCTATATGACCTAGGAATTCCACTTTCAGGTATATTCCTAAGAGAGTGAAAATATATATCCCAGATATTCATAGTAGCACTGTTCATAACAACCAAAACAACTCAAACGTCCATCAACTGATGAATGAATAAACAAAGTGTGGTATATACATATAATATTTGGCCAAAAAATGAAATTAAGTACTGATACATATGACAACATGAATGAACTGTGAAAACATTATGCTCAGTGAAAGGTCACTCACAAAAAATTACATATTATATGATTTAACTTACGTGAAATATCCAGAAAAGGTGAATATATAGAGACAGAAAGTAGGTCAGTTGTTGCTTAGGGCTGGGGGCACAAGGGGACAGGAAGGTGGCAGCCATAACATACAGAGTTTCTTTTGAGATAATGTAAATGTTCTAAAATTGACTGTGGTCATGGTTGCATGACTCTGTGCATGTATCCAAAAACATTCATTGTACACTTCAAATAGATGAATTGTATGGTATGTGAATTATATGTCAATAAAGCTCTTATTCAAAAAACAAAGTAAGTTGGAGAATACCAGGGGCTGAGGGTGAAAATACACGTGGTGTCATAGAAATGGAGGTAATGTAGTACATAATGGGGTTTTCAGGTTGACAAACATAAGTTTGAATTTCAACCATAATACTGATTAACTGAATGATTTTGGGAAAGTTACTTATTCTCTCTAAGCCTCAGTTTATCTCTTCTGAATAAAGGGAGCAACAATTATATCACACTTAGAGAATTATGATAAAGATCACGCCATATTTCTAGTTTGTATTGAAAACTCAGAATTATCTGGTTGTCCCCTGGCAACTACCGGCAAGTGCAGAATACTAACAGCTTCCTTAAGAGGAGCAGGGGCTCGCCTGTCAGCTACAAACTCAACCTACAGATCCAGGCCCTGCAGGCCATTGAGTTTGCCACTCCTGGAATAGTAATTAGGATCGTAAGATTGGGAGAAATTACTCTTAAAATGCAAAAGCAGGTTTTAAATACTATGTTACTAAGTCTCCATTTCCTCACCTCTGGAATGGAAAATAAAAGTACTGGCCTCACTGATTGTTATGAAGATTAAATAAGATGTATGGAAAGAACCGAACACAACACCTAGCGTGTAATAGCGTTCTGAGGATTTCTTTAAATCACGGGCAGAAGCCAGGAAATTGTGCTGGAAAATTAAGGCTCTGGCTCAGTGTTACTGTGCATCAAAGACTATTCACTGATATATGTTTTAATACCCCCTGAAATCCTCCTTGACCCACATTAAATGGGGCTTGGTTGTATGTGAAGGTGAAGGAATAGACCCCTGGAAAATTTCCAAAAGTTAGCTCTTTGGCATTGACGAGAGCAGCTTTCCAGCCAGGTCCAAAGCAGCTATTTGGAGAGGCTCCTGAAAAAATTCTTCTCTGAGTAATCAAAAATATAAAAACACCACACAAACAATTTTGCCCCTGTATTATTAATTACCTTTCGGGACAGAAATAAAACAAAACAAATTACCCCTGCTGAGTAGTGTGATAACCAGAGACGGCACCAGATGAGCTAAGCCTGTTTCATGCCAGAGACAAATAGGGCTTGCTCAGTGCCAGAGATAAATTGGACAGGCTCATCTTCTGTTAGAAATAACCCTCAAAATACAAAAGCAGGTTTAAGCACTCAGCGGCTTAAACACACACACTCGCACTTACGAACGCATCACACTCTGCACTCACACATTGGCTTCTGAGAGATCATTTGAAATGTAATTTAATGCTGGTTAGTCAAGAGCTTATCTTCAGGAAAGGAAAATTTCCTCTTACCTAAACAAACATTTTCTGGAGTTATTAAAACAAATTCCTATCAGTGCTTAGTAATTATGCTCCCTGGAATAAGCACCGTGACAACCAAGTACCTCTGAGAGGACAGAAAATATTCCCCTCTCTTCCAGAGGTCCAAGTTTTATGCATACCCAGCAAGCCCATGCCTGTCCTAGAGAATGATAGCACTTTATGGAATGCTTAATATCTCAAAGCATTTCTCACAAGCTGGAGGCCGGCAGCAAATGCCTGATATGATAGCATGAGACATCTACCCTGGCTAAATAAAAGAAACCATTCCAAAATAAGGCCCATAAAATATGTGGTAAAAGCCTTCAGGCCTATGACGCTTTCACATTTTATCAAAGGAAATCCCGGTGAATCTTCACCTCAAAATAAGTCACTCCTCAGGAACAGAGGATGAGGTCTTTTATTTTCCTTATTAAATTCAGAACATTTTTAGGTTCTTAGCACATCAGAGGTCAAGATTTCAAGACATTTTAAGGCATCATATGATTCTATTTTCCTCCCTTCCAAACCAGGACAGCCTTACTAAAGCATAAGTTTTATCACCCATTCCATTGCTCAGGAATTTACAAAGTCTCCCTGCAGTCTGACTGGGCCACACCACGGCTGAATTCAGGGTAGGCCAGGCATCAACGATGGAGTTTACCAAGAACGGACCAATCCTATCTTGGCCAAGTCAGGGCTGTGGAGATAAGGGGGCTGGCATTAAACAGGAGAGAAGTCTAGGCTGACTTCTGGCTTGAGGATTGGCACAGCCCACAAGGCCTAAAGCAGGCAGTTAAGGCACAGAGAAACAGCGTAGATCTACAAGGCCCAGAACTTTATTTGGTTTAAAGAAGTCAGTGCTCTGGACAGCTCCTTGGGAAGGCATTTAACAGTTAAATTCAACAAATCTCCTTTGAGCCTGTGCTATACTGTCAGTCATCGGCCTAGGCACAGTGGGAAGTGCAGGGGAGGAAAATCTGGGAGGAAGATCCCTCCCACTGCCTCCCATAATGGGTGATAGTGAGGTACAGTGAAGGTGGAAGCATCTTAAAGGGAAGGTCAGGGAACACATGCAAGATGGTGCTGACACTCTTGACAAAATATGAGCCAAATTCTTCTGTAAAAAGTGAAGATGAAGGAGTGGAGGAAGTGAATAAGTTTGAAAGAGAAACTGGGAAGAATGTGATAGGGAGTAAAAGAAAGATGAAAAATAGGAAAAATAGATTTGCCAAGCAGCAGCTAGAAATGAGCTACAAAGTTGAAAATGAGAAATGCATTAGTTGACATAAACTCAACAAATATTAATTAAATCCCTATTCTAAGCCAGGTTTGGATCATGGGCACAGAGACATGAAAGAGTATATGGAGCTCAGAGTTCAGTTGGGAGACAGGTAAGCAAATAGAAAGTCACAATTCAGTGTGTGGTGAGTGCTGTGATTGTGCCAAGCACAGGACATTTGCGAGTAATAATCTGCAATGGCGTTGATTAGCAACTCTCTGATTTTTTTCCCTTCTTCAAGAGGTGTTTGGTCACCTAAAAATAGCAGACACACTCAAGAGCTTCAGTGACCTAGAGCTATGGATTGAGAAATTGGGTGTGGAAACAGTGTGCTCATCAAAAAATGGTATTGTTCCTTGTCATATTTCAGCACCTTGGAGAGTACCAGGCTCTGCCTATGGCCTCAGTACATTTTTTTTTTTTTTTTTTGCAATTAAAAGATGAATGCATGCATTAAGTAATAGACCACATGGCTGTGAACAGAGAAAGAAGACCAAGGGATTGTGAGAATTCAGTTTCAGGGGTAGGACTTGATGAAAACATACTGGCTTTGCCATGTAAGTGTGCTGGAGTAGGATGAGATGGTTTCCAGAAAAGGGAAGTTATCTACAGCGAGCTGAGCTGGCTATGGGTATGTCATAAAAACAACAATAATCATAGCTAACATTTGTTGAGCACTTATTATCTCCCGGGTGCCAAATTAATCACTGTGCATGCATTACCCCACTTAATCCTCTCCATGACCCAGCATGAGACTATTATTAGTCTCATTTTAAAAATGAACAGACTGAGGCTTTCAGGGTTTGTGTTTAACTTGTCTGGTCAAAAGCCAGTTGTAGCAGAACCAGGATGTCAACACAAAGTGCACACTTAACCAACAGGCTACAGAAAGGGATGACATCATTTATGTAGAGTTTTGGAGTGAGTGTGGTAATTTATGCCTGTTTGTGTGTTTTTGATTAAAAACATAAAATGACATAAACTTCTCAAAATGAATCTGTGATTCCTGCTGATTCTGCCAATGACTAAACCGAGTCTTGCTCTGGACCAGCCTTGAGGAGGAAGTGTGGCTGCCAGGATTAGTCAACACAGGCCACTGCTCTTCTTTTCTGCTCAGAACACAAGGCACAAAGGGGCAGCGATAAGGGAGCAGCCTCTGCTTGGCTCGGCTCTGGGTGTTAGCTGAAAATGAACTGACCAGAAGATGGCCCAGACACGCCTGAATGAACAAAGCCATACAAGCCTTAAAGAAAAACCAAATTTGTCCCAGGAGTTAAAGGAATACAAACTCTTATCCCAGAGGGCACTTGACTTAGTAAAAAAGGAAAACATCTTCAAACAACCACAGCTTGCCATTTCCATTTAAAACTAATTTTATGGCATGCAGTTCAAGTTATTTCCAATGTAAAGTTGCATAAGAATATTATTCCTAACCACAACCAAAGGAAACATATTTTTTCATTTCACACTCAGCTACTTAAATCATTAACACTGTAGTACAGTCTCTATTACATCACGGTAGTGACAGTCACAGAATCTCCAGAATCATCTCATCAAGCCATCTTGTTTTCCAGGAAGAAAAAAATGTATCTGGGTTTGTGGTATCTCTGTGAATTTTCAATTTAAAGCACCAACTAGTTCTAGATATTATGAGAAAAAATTGAAATGAGAAATTTTTTTGTCTCAAAGCTTTTGTTAGGACCACAGGATTGAAAAATATGCCTCTGTAATATTAGATATTCTCTTTCTAAGATACTAACGAATTAGCACAGTTAGATAAATGAATAAAAAGTTCTACCAGCTCTCTAGTCCACAGTGGCATCATTCCCCCCTAAATTATGCGCTTCTGTGCAGCAGACTTGTCAGAATCAGAAGGTGCAGAGAAGACGTTTCACACTTTCTCCAATGACAGTCACAGAAGTACACATAGCCAGCAAAGAGACTGGCAACAACACACCGGGACACATATAGCACATGGTTCCTCTTAAGGAAAGGGGACTTTTTGCCTTGTAACCAGCATGCACGGGCCATAGGAAATATAACACCTGACACAAAGCAGGGCCCAGGAGAATATACTTCTTGACTTTTATATTATGTTTAGAGGAAGTGGGATCAAAGATTGGAATTCGAACTAGGTTATGGATGCTACAAGCATTGACACCATCCACTAGGTCAGCGGTGGTCACTTCCTTCTACTTCTACTGTATCTCCTCTAGTTATGGGTTTGAAATAGCCAATGGATGCTGCCAAGTCCTCCATTTTCTTTCTTTCCTGAACTAAATTCTATCCCACCCTGCCTCTCACAATGATAAAGAAAATAGTGTATTCTAGTATCTACGTCCTCAATTTCCCCACCAGAGCCCCCCTACAGCTTAGATCTACTCGTAGTGTGGCAAAGGCCCAGCTTCATTGGTTGTTTTGCACACAAACTTCTGGTTTTCATGTGTCAGGTTAGCCTTCCTGCATTCTAAAGTGGAATAGAAGCCTGGTAACTTAAACCCAAGTCAGAGTATTCTCGCTGTGATTTCTTCTTTCTGGAAGAAACAACCTCTCCACACTCTAAGTTTTCTGAAGCCAGTACTTGCGTCTCATTCATCTTTGTATCTCACAAAGCTCTTGTCACAAAGTAGGAACTCCACAAACATCATTATTATTTCAAAAAGAAAAGATGGAAACATGTGGTATATGGACAAGATCTAGCCTTTGACCTAAGTATAAAGAGGTGATGCTTATAGTTGCAAAAATACAACTGGAATATTAATTTTTAGCCATAATATTATAAAGTGCAATAAGGTGGTAATATTATTCCTTGAAGACTGGGGATTTTTTTTTTCTGTCTCTTTCTCTTTCTGTCTCTATCTTCTTTTATGCCCTTTCATATTTCCAATTCCTTTTTTCTTTTCTTTCTTCAATAAATTTTTATTAAGATGTTACCAGGGTGTTAGGGACCGTGTTAGATACTGTTAAAACAAAACAATAGCCATGACAGCAAAAATATTAACAAATCCTGAGACTTTAAGATGAAGGGATTTGCTTCAAGCTATTTATCTTGTAAATAGCAGACCATGGACTTGAATCCAGAACTTATTAATCTAAAACCAGAACTCATTTCACCATATGATTCTGCCTCTCCCTCCCTCTCAACAAGAAATGAAGTACGTTCCTTATACTTATTGATAATAGTAAATGAGAGTGCTATCCTTCATTTGAAAAACAGACAATAGAATATTTTGTTTTTCCCTCTGTAAGAAAAAGTGAGATGGTATGTACTAATATAATTCTTAAATTTGACTTTTTCCACTTGAGTGTGTGATTCTTGTTATAAAAAGAGACACTCAAATCTACAATTATTTAAAATTTAATTATTCAAGTTATAATTACTTACAAACACATCACATTTTAAGAAAGTGTCCCTTTAAGTGATTTTGCCATGATTGTCTACTGTAATTCAATAACGGGTACTGAGGAAGCTTAAATTTTCATTTGAATTCTTACATTTAAACTTTTACATCACTGGCTGCAATCCCAGGGTACAGGCAATTTGTAATGTTAGCAATTCTTTAGATGCTGAATATTAAAATCTACTTTTGTATTTCACGGGTTATTTCTAATTACATGCACAATTGCTGATCCATCTGCCTACTACGTAGATGTCTGTGGTTATATACGCTTGATTAATTATTGAAAATTAAATAAGATCGTAAACAGTCAAATTAATTTCTTTGAGCATACCAAAGGCAGGAAGGCTGCCCTAAGACAGAATATGATTTGCCCTGAGAAACATAAAGATAGGCTTCTCTTATATCTCACTGAATTTGTCACATTCTCTTCTTACTTGACAGAGTTTTTTTAAAAAATGCTAAAATTTGAAAGAAGTAATACCTGAGAAGTATTATTAAATAGCAACAAACCTTAGCTGGATGAGTAATTTAAAATTTTAGTCTAAAGATGTTACACTGTCAAAACAAGCCTGTAATGGTTTTCCTATATTAACATGACCACGTAGAAATTTCACTAAGAAATGATTTCCTTGAGTGTTCTAATGTAACACAAAATTGTATAGAAAGAATTCCTGACCCACCCTCTGTTTCTGAAATAGCCGGCAGTCATTGTAAAATGGAAAAAATATGGAAGGCTAGACTGTAGGGTCTATGAAAATTAGGTTTATCCAAATTTTAGCAGAAATGTTGAGAAAAAGTTTGTTACTGAGAAAACACACACACACACACACACACACACAAACACACACACATACACACAGGAGAGGGACAAACATCACCTAAATGCAATAGTGAACAGGTCAGATGGGAGGAAACCAAAGGAATAGGGCTCCTTGTTTTAAATATGGAAGGCAGGGGAGAATTAGATCCCATGTTTCAAAGTCAGCTGAGAGGTTTGGTATTCACAGAATAGTTTTCCTAAAGTAGAGAGGTTTAGAAAGTCCCAAAGATCGCAAACTTGAACCTTGTGTTTCCACTACAAGTTCTTTCAGAGGGTGACCCCCAGAGATCTGCTGAAGTTGAGGGTGTTTGCTGGCCTCCAGTTGATCTGTAGAAACCTCTGGGGCTCAGCCCTGCCCTAGAGGGATCAGACGAGAGATATAGATAGAGGATAATGAGTGGACAGGTAAATGCACTTTGAGGTTCAGCCTCATCTGGGCCACAGAAGTTCAGAATCTGGAGGCGGGCTCATGTTCAAAGACTGAAGCTAGTGCAGCTCCCTGGAGGGGAGCGTGAGGTCAGATCAAAGTGGTAGTTCAATTACCAGGAGAAGAGCAGAGAGCGAGTGCTGGTTCATGGAGCAGGTGACAAGCGATGGGTAGAGACCTCAGAGTCAAAGAAGCAGCTTAGCTGGGATGCTGCCAAGTGAGGTCAGAGGCGCAAGCAAGAGGCCTGTGGACACAAGGACCCCCACAATGAGCTGCCAGCAAACCAAGAGCACTCTCCAGTTGGGGCCAGAAAGATAGTGTCTCCTGGATCATCCAGAGTCCTGGATACTCCAAGGGTCCACTGTCTGCAGACACATATCATATCAAGCCTTGTTTAAAACCATGTTTTAAATGTTAACTGAAGTCCTTTTCTGTAAGTGGTTTCTTAAGAGTACAGCTCTAAGTTATACAGACTTGAGTTAAAATCCTGCTCATCCATCTGCTGGCTATGTGACCTTGGGCAAGTCAGTTGATCTCAGTTAATAATATACATATCACTTAACACTGCTGTGAGAATTAGAACAGACATTGCATGGAAAGTGTTTAGCACAGTGCCCAGGACATGGCTCTTCCCCAGACCTATTCCATGTTCTCATCTTTATGCTGGCTCCCCCCCAGAATACCCTCCATCAGTTTATATACAACCCATCCCCAAACCCCTGGAATCTGGGCTCAGTGTTCCCCAATCCTGCATTTCCACAGTCTTGTCTCATCAGAGTACTCATTCACTGTGCTGTTCCTCCCCATCTATCTGTACGCCCTACTGGACCTTGAGCTCCATAATGGGACCAACTATTTGCACCTTATTCACTGGGCTGGCTCCAAACTCTAAGAAGTGCCTGGCACCTAGTTAGCATTCAGTACATCTTTGCTGAATTAATAAATCAGTGAATGAGTTCAGGTTCTAGATCCCCTGTGATCTCTCAGACCATACCTTTTCTCAACTAAAGTAACTATTACCCATGATAATATTTTATTCCTTAATTGTATCCAGATTTATGCTGTTGTTTATGTCCTGCACGTATATAGGTATTCCCCCTAAAAATATTTTTAATTCTTTATTACCTTGATGCCATCCCCTTCCACACATAGCAGGGAGTCAATGAAGATCCAATGAATAAAATTAGGTCCAAGACCTTTGGGAAATCAATTAAACTTTGTGTACCTCAGTTTCCTTCTCTGTAAAATGGGGAGGCTAGGTTACAGAAGGTCTGAATATCTTTGATTCTATGCTTGTACTGAAAGGAAAAATCATGTATGACTTACTACTCAACAGATTGATATACAGCACAGATACACACACACAATCCATCCTCTTATAATTTTCAGTTAAGGTACCAACAAAATATCAAGAAGCAGAGGACTCCCAAACCAAATCTCATATTGAAGGAAAGAACTGCATTTACAGTATGGAAGGGCACTTATTTTGCTAAGCCCCTGTAAAGACATAAATACACTCACGCCAAGCACAATTTCAACATGAAAGCTGTAAAGTAACATACTTGCACACACAAAGCCTATTTTTTTTAAAAGAGAGAAATGTGGCAACCAGGTGGAAGGAACAAGGTAATTTCAAAAGTCCTAGCTTTCTCTTGGCAGGGGATTTGGGTAACAGTTTACCAATTGCTGGTTACTGCTGCCAAGGACCAGGACTGCTGTGTTCAAATTGCTGGCAATGACCACCTATTGTTTGTGAATTTCTGTCTTAGCAGGGATTCCGCAGAGAGGCTACTCAGGTCAGCAGGGAAGCAGATTTGGCCAATACTCCAGTGGTCAGCACTGCCTAATGCAGAGAAGTCGCAAGAGAGCAACTTGAAAGAGAGGATGCCTATGAAAATTCCCTGGAAAATTTCCTAAATCTTTAGCTAGGATAGATAGATAGACAGACAGACAGACAGACAGACAGATAGATAGATAGATAGAGATATATATTCTGCAAAATAAATTATAAAATAGTATTAAGAATTATCCATTTTAATCACTGAACATTTACAAAACCACAGTGAGCAGCCTGCTGGCTCTTCTCGCTTGGCCGGTGGTCTATTCCTCTAAGCTGGGTGATAAGACACCACACAATACTCACACACTGGATAAAAGTACCTATTTGGAAATTTTCATTTGGGGAACTCCAATATAGACATTTTGGCATCTCTTTTATGGCTTAATTCCCTAACATTATCTGCTAAATACCACAGAAAGTGATTTAAAACAAAAATTGGTTTTTAATTCTTGAGAGTTGTTCGCCTTTCTGGTCAAAAGGCAAGGCAGCACCCCAGAGGCTCTGGGGTAAATTCCAACTCTTGCATTTACAAGCTGCGTGATTTGGGCACATTTCTAAAATTCTCTGAGTCTCAGTGTCCTCATCTATAAAATGCAGCTAAGCATAATACCCTTCTCCGGCTTGTTGGAATAAAATGAGAGCACATGTGTAAAGCAGTTCCACTTACTAGAAAATGTCGGCAATCAGTTATCTCTCAATCCATGGTGTATCGGACAAAAACACAGGCTCTCGAGTCAGTGAATGTGGCCTTGAGTCCTGATCCTGCTATTTACTAGCTGAGTGACTCTGGCAAGTTAGATTCCTGAACTTCATTTTCTTCATTGATAAATTGGGAACGATCATACTAATACCACAAACTTTGGTGTGTTATTGTTAGTATAAAATAATGGCTGTTAAGTATGCTGGACAAAGATATAGGAAAGTATAAGTTATCATCATGATCATTATCAACCTATACCTTCACTAAATGCCAAAATCATAACATTCTCATATATCACCTTCTACCATTATCTGAGATCCACTACGTAATCCATCTTCCAGCTCACTGGGACTATGTAACAAATGAGGAGAGAAAGTACTTCAATGATAGGCTGATGGTGAGTGAAAAATAAAACCTTAATCTCTAACATAATAAAACTAAATAGCTCCTTTATGATTAAAGCAGCGGAAAACATTTTGAATGGGCTTCTTGGTTTGAAATGTCCTTATATACAACTAGATCTCCTGCTTGTACCAAAATTTGGGTCATTGCTTGTCCTAAAGGAAAATGTCCTGATAGTGGGGACAATGCCTAAGATAAGAAAAACATGAATGAGTCTATGAGGAAGTGAGTATCTAATAATATCTATTACCTTTCCAACATGAAAAGGCAATTATGACATTTTTAGGCATTTGGAACTATTCTGCTATAATGGGGTTTTCAGGCTTATACAGCCTTAGAACCAGACAATTAGCATTATGATCTTGGCAGGCTGATTAGCTAGAGTTTCTTTTTTAAACAACTGACTTAACATACTAAATAAAAGAGAATATCAGCTTGATGCCAACACCCAACGGCTGTCACTATTGGTCAACGGAAACCGCAAACGCCAACTTCTCTCAGCTTAGTTTTAAATTCTAAATTCCATAGCAAATAGTCAGACTTATAATTTAAATTGTGGTTTAAATTGTGTTTAAAATATTTTCCTCTTAGTAAGGAAGCTCTTTCTCCTTCTCTTCTCTCCTTCCTTCCTAAAACAAAAACACAAGGCTGTCTTTGAAAAGATCTCTTACTTAAGTGATTCATAAAAGTTACATGGGCCTAAGTGTTCAGGAAAACTTAGGCAAGAATCAATGCACCAAGTCTTGAAAACAAATTAATTTTAGAAGTTACACATAGCTTTGAAAATGGTTATAAGGACTCTAAAACTTGAAAAGTTATCACCATCAGGTTCAGAGAAAAGACATACACTTTTTCATGTTTAAACAACATTGTCTTGCTAATTTCCTTTCTCTACTGTTCTTTTTCTCATGGAAAAGCAAAAGATAATTCAAGGACTGGAAAGGCAGGCTAAGATTGTCCTAAGCAAAACAACTGTGGCTGAGAATTACATGGAATAGATCTTCCCCTAGGGGGATGTTCTGTTAGGATCAATTAGTATCCACAGGTCTCAACCATAATTGGTCAGAAAAGCCCTTGACATGCCAGAATAAATTTATTTCATCTCCATTTTCCTGAGGAGCACACCAAGGCTCAAGGAAGCTAAGTTACATGTCACTGACCTGGCAATTGTTTGGACTACGGTTTAGGTTTAGATAAGTCCTCTTACAAGAATACGTACTACTTCTCATAAGCCAGGATCCTTCTTTGTAAACTGAGGCCATGGGACTAATAAAATGACCACTAAGATCTCATCTGAAATAAATACTCTATACATCAAGGGCTCAAACACTGCCTTTAGATTCCAGCCACTAAGGCCTCTGCCCCTACAATGCAGAAGGCACACCCTGGCCCTCCCTCAGTCACATCTCTCTCCACAAGCCCAGGAGTTTCAGAAGCCAAGGAAATGTGTCCACTTGGTGCCTGTGCATGGCCCTCTGTGCACATTCTAAAATCTAGATTCTAGACCAAGGTCTGGTTCTAAGCATTCTGGAATTCTCTACCCAGATAATCACCTTGCCTGTTTCCAGGGCCTAAGAGGATTTCTTCACCAGATCCATTTTCCCTAGGGTAGGCCATGCCTCCCTTGTGCCCAGGAGGATTGGTTAAGAGGAAGCTGTTTACAGGGGAGGTGGAAGGGTGGGGAATGGGAGATCAGAGCTTGGATATGTGGCCTGGGGTGTCCACACACATGCACATGGGACAGAGGCAGGGGTGAGAAGAGAAGTTGGGCAGGAGCAGAGGGTAGGCAGGGCCTGCTCTCCCCACTCCGCCTCATCTGGTACCCATGGGACTTAGAAAACTCTAGTTTCAAATCTGACCTTTCAGATTTGAATATTTGTCAAAGTTAGAGAGTGGAACACATTTTATTAACAGTTTTGTTAGCTTGATTTATTACTTTTAAACATTTATACTGTGGAATGTGGGCCTCTATTTGTTCTCTTTTTGATCTCGGATCTGTGAAGGTTAAGACCATAGGAATGTTTTGTTAGGCTGGTGTGAAGGATTACTTCTTTTAGATTTGAACTAACATTGTATCACAATCAGGGGATTTCACATGAAAACAGTAATTTGCAGCATCTTTTGAAGGAAGAGATGTAGCCACTCCAGTGCGACATTCTGGCCTCAATCATCCTTTGGGTAAATAGCGGCAGCCTCCTTTTAGACAGGGTGGGACTGTCCATTTGGTCACCTTCAGTGGTTGAAAGTAAAGCTTCCAGCTGGATCCACACAGCCAATGCCCCATTTTCCATGCAGCTCTTGGACCAGGCCCATTTCGCTCCTTTACATCACCCTATCTGCCCAGGTAGGCATCTGAGCACAAGACTCCTGATCTGAGGAAACGTTAAGGTATCAGCTGAATCACCTCACCTAATAGGATCATCCAGGGAAGTTAATCCAATTGAGCTTGCTTTGTGAACAAAAAAGTGTCATTTGGTGTGATTGAAGATATAACCCGTGGCCTCACGACTCTCTCACTTAAGACAAGAACACGCAGTAATCACTTGAATTGGGAGAGAATCTCCTTAACTATCCGTCTTCCTTCAGTTCAGGGCACGCCAGAGCAGCAGTTAGTTAAGGGACTCCTTCCTGACTGTGCTCACAGAAAGCAAATTACCCCCTTAAAAAGCCTTGTTGAAAAATAATTAATCCAAACAATGAAAATATTATTTGTATCCTCACGCTCGAACCTTAGTTTTTAAAAGAAGGGCAATGTTATTCATGCTTCATTATGTACAATATTCTTTTTTCTTAATATTGAAAACTCTACGGTGACTCTAATTTGCATTAAGATCAGAAAGCACCAACATATGGTGTCTGAAAGGAAAATTAATTATGGCCTCAACACTCCGTCTGAGTTCTTTTTCCTCATCACATATTAATCTTCTGGGTCCTGTTCTACATGTTAAAATACAGAGTATGAATTGCTGTTAATATGCTGTTGCCAGGTTAAAGTACTAGAGAATGTGAAGATGTCAGAAAACAAATCCCAGAGAGAAATGAAACACTGTTTTCCTTAGCTTATGATTACCATACAAATAGACTCCTTCTGAATTTAAATTACAGTGACAAAAAAAGAAAAATCCTTTACATTCACTTAAACACACCCACAAGGATGGAAGGGCAGAGGATCTGCACACTGCAGTTCTGGGGTATTTTCACCGTTTCTCCAGCTTCACATGCAAAAACACAATCAGATAACACACTCTCGCTTTGAAACTTGGAAAGTTTCATGTTGCAAAACATGGCAGCAGACGACATTTCTTGAATTAAAAGCAAAAATCTGTTATCTTCAACCACAGGGAAAAGTTATCATAAACAACGTATGGAAAAATCTAACAAGCACGTGGAGAGAGGACTGGAAAAAAAATTTACAGTTTCTCTAAGTAGTGTTGTCAATGTTTCCAGGATCAAAAGCTTAATTTTAGAAATGCGCGGTCACATTCAACTATCAGTTATAATCTCAGAGGGGAAAGGTTATTTGCTAAGCACATGTCCAGCAGTGGCTCTGAAATGGCTTTGGTATATAGCATGAAGCACCCATGACTCAACAGGGAAAAATGCAGTCTTTAAATAGATGCTTGGCGAGGCAAATTCCAAACAAACCTAGGACAGTGGGGAAAGAAATGTGCCCGGTTGCCTCTGCTTTCACACCTTCATGCATACCTTGCCTTTTCTCTCCTTGACCAACTTGCCAACACCTATACATTTTTAAAGATCAAGTTCACATCTTACCTACTCTCTATCCTCTTGGTTTCGAAGGTTAATGCATGGCCTCTAGACAGAGTGAGTCAAATTTGGACCTCATTACTCGTAATCTCTCAGAGTGAGAATTCTGGCAAATTTACTCTTTCACCAATTCATCCATTCATTCATTTATTCATTCAACAAATATTTACTAAATACCTACTACTTGCCAGTCATTGTTCAAGGCAGAATATACAATGGTCAACAAACAGACAAAAGTCCTGTCTTCATGGAGCTTCCATTCTAGTGGGGAAAATAAAGAATAAGCAAAATAAATAGGTTATATATATACTTTGTTGGATAGTGATGAGCACTAAAGAGAGAAATAAAGCAGTGCGGGGCACAGGAAGAAGTAGGAATTGCAATATTAGATGGGGTGACCAAGGAAAGTGGAGCTAGAGGGTGACACTTCAGGAAGGCCCTGAAGGGAGCTAGTGAACCAGTCAAATGGGAATCGAGGGGAAAAGCATTCCAGCAGCAGAGACAGCAGGGGCCACAGTCAAGAGTGTACCCCAGTACTCAGGTGACGTAAGATGAGGCATGGAGGAGGTGGCCGAGGGGCAGACCAGACCTCTCCTTAGCAGCCAAGGGAAGAACTTGGACTTTGACAGAGTGAGACCGAACTTCTTTGAGCATCTGTAGAACAGTGAACATTGCTTACAGTGCATGCCTCCAACAGTTGTGAAGATTCAGTAAGAGCTTGGCAGAGTGTCTGGCACACATCAGTCTCAAAACCAGGTAGGAGAGCATTACTACTTTTACTGTGATAACACCTAACTACACAAATGACCGCCCACACTTGCCCAGGAGCTTTCTGAGATCTAAGGCAGCGGTTGGTGCTCCCTGCACCCAGAGAAGGGCAGTGCTCGCTGGAAGCACCAGGAGTCTTTGTCAATCCTAAGCGCTTTCCTGGTTGGGGACAGGGCTCTGGGCACCTTTCCTCAGGGTGACCTTGTTAAAAGTCCAGCTTTTACAGTGTGATTTACTTCTTGGTTGGGGGAGGCAGGTCAGGTGATGATAGCCACAGTTTGTCCTCACCATGTTTGATTGGCAGTTACACAGATTGGTTGTTCTACATTTATTTTTGAAAAGAAGCCAGCTTCTCTCTGCCAACATCGTTTAGAAATGTGTACATTTTCATGTTTCACTGGGTACTGTATGCCTCAAAACAGAACCCTCTGAGATTCTTCTCTCCACAAAAGAGTCGATGATGGGGTTCACACAGAATACCTCCCATTGTGAATCGCATTGTTGGTTTGCGATCATTCTTGTCTTGTCAAAGAACCTTGGATGCAAGGGAAAGTAAAGCTCTAAAGAGTGAGGATCCAGTTGTTCAGTAGGGATCAATAAAAATGAAATGAAGTTGGAGCCGGCCCAGTGGCGCAGCGGTTAAGTGCGTGCAGTCCGCTGCGGCGGCCTGGGGTTCACAGGTTCGGATCCTGGACGCACACCAACGCACCGCTTGTCAAGCCATGCTGTGGCGGCGTCCCATGTAAAGTGGAGGAAGATGGGCACAGATGTTAGCCCAGGGCCAATATTCCTTAGCAAAAAGAGGAAGACTGGCATTGGATGTTAGCTCAGGGCTGGTCTTCCTCACAAAAAAAAAAAAAAAAAATGAAATGAAGTACTTCAAAAATTGTAACAAAAGTCTGTAGTAAGTGAGCTGTGACAGACCCTGCCTACCTGGAGGGATGACATGTTACTCCTTCTGTACTCCCAGGGCCTAGAGCAGTGCCTGACATAGAGTAGGTTTTTCATACATCTTTGTTGAATTAATTAATTCATAACTAATACATAAGTCAAGGCACAATAATATCATCAACTCATTAAAGGCCATAGAATGTTGAATTTATTTACCATGAGTTCATGATACAGACCAAACCCATAAGCACACGACCCACTACTTTCAATATTTTGTTTTTAGAAAGGTTTCTGAACATCTGGCCCTACTTGTATTACCACCTGTCCCTTTATTTTATACAATGGTTGGCCTTTCTCTAAAATAAAGGATCTAAATAGGGTGGTTTAGTAACCTAGATTTGTCTGTTGCTTTTGATTCTGAGGGATAAAATTCTAATTCTAGAGAATTTTTCTATAGGTTCCCTAGGCAGACTTTCATCTTGTAAAAGAGGTTATTCTAAACCTATAATAGATAAAGTATGTGAGAGTTTTAATATCGTGAAGCATCATATAAATTACAATTATGATTGAAATTATTATTATGATATCTATTAGCAAAGACCAACTCCCATACTTTTCCTGTTTATGAAAGTAGAAGGCATTTCCCAAATAATTACCTGCTTTCTTCCCCCACATATCAAATCACATTAAAATCAAACATAATAGAAGTACAGTGTCACAGGGATAGAGGGTCACCATGACATTGCTTTAACTAGACCCACACATTTAACCATTTCACTTAATGTTAAATAAGACCTGGCACAGAATTGATGCTGCAGTTCCCAAGAGCTTTGATAACATAGGATAAACTGATTTAAAAAGCAACTAATGGCCCTTTAATTTTCCTTTATGAACGTGTAGGAAATTTCCAGTACTGTGTACTTTCTGATGACTTGCAGACTATGTCAATACAAAATTTCTTTCAATTCCTCAGAGGCAAGTGAATCCAGAGAAGACATTTTGACAATAGTTCAAATGTCAAATGGGAGTTTAAACAAAAGCAATTAGTCAAGAGAATTTCAGCCATGGTTTGATTTCAGAAAGGCATAAGTGCTTTTTGCTAACAAAAGGAGTTCAGAAATCCCTGTGCAATATTAATAAATGATACATATTATCCAAAACTTGTATTTATTTATTTATTCATTCATTCACTCAATATTTCCTTAGAGCATCTTTTGTGTGTAAAGCACTGTTCTTGGAATGGATAACAATTGTCTTACTCCCCACTGTACCCTGATGCCTATCACAGTGCCTAGCACACAGTAAGTGCTCAATAAACAACACTGAATGCTGAACAAATGAATGCGTACACACAGATGATGAGTAAGAAACAAGGCTTTCCCCACTCTGAAGAATCTTAGTTTTTTGTAATACAAATACCAGCACATTTCCTATACTATGAATGGCCTGAAAAATAACAACAGAATATTTATCTAGTTTTGCTTCCTTTTGCTGCAGGTAGCTTGGATGTTAGAAACCAGAAGAGTACACTAGAAGAAAACTAGAAATCACTGCAGAGAGAAAACTTCCACTTTATTTAACTGATAGGAGTCTAAGCAGACAGTGAAAAATGAAGATGTTTAATTATAGGGAAAACCTAGCAACTGTGACCTGGGTCGAAAAGGCACGCCATGGTTTATTTATTTATTTATTTTGCTGAGGAAGATTCGCCCTGAGCTAACATCTGTGCCCGTCTTCCTCTATTTAGTATGTGGGTCGCCGCCACAGCATGGCTGATAAGCAGTGTAGGTCTGCACCCAGGATCCGAACCCACAAACCTGGGGCGCCAAAGTGGAGCCCACCAAACTTACCACTAGGCCACGGGGCCGGCCCCGCCATGGTTTATTTTAATACAAGAAGACGCCAAGCAGGAACAGTGCTTTGAAGATACATGAACAGTTTGAAGGGACAGAAATTACTGGAATCCAAAATGTTCTCTTAAGGTCAACAGTGAAACCTGCACAGTTTATAAGATTCATGAAACAAGAGACTTGTTAAAAAAAAAAACTCACTTATCTTCTTATCATCTATGATTAATTTTGAATAAAGTGTGCTTTTTAAATAGTTTATTTATAACACTTTTCTTGTAATAGAAATGGGCCAGAACTGTATGGTTCACCTGGAGTTTTTACAGAGATAGCCTCTTCACCAACGCAATCAGTCCAGGAGAGGAGCAAAGACGGCTTGTGATCACTGAAATAAATGCCACAAAGCCTGGCTACTGATGCTGTGGCTCTTCTACTTTGTGGGAGGAGTCTTCAAGGTCACCCTTCAGAGCCTAGCGAGTCTCAACCTACTTACTATTCTAATACCTTATTTCTATGATGTCTCAGCAGATGAGAAGCTGCAAATTAGAAGGCAGAGCACTGGAAGGGAGAGGCATACTGATAACAGAAGTGAGTGCTGGCAAGCTGAGCTAAAGTGAGGAGACCCAAATAGGACTGCATTCGATGGCCCCAGACAGTAATTAACAGGCCAAATGGAAACCTTGTATCCATGGCAGACTACATAATTCGCAGAGCCCCGTGCAAAATGAAAATGCCAAGTCCCTTGTTCAAAAATTATTAAGAATTTCCATACAGTGACAGCAGAGCATTAAACCACACATGTGGCCCTTCTGCACATGGGCCCCCTATCCCATTTATGACCATATAGGTTGCAGGCCCATGAACCCAGACCTGCTTGTATCATTATGTTTAGTATAGTATGCTTGAAAATTGAAAGACACATTTACTACACTTTGGAAAGTGTCCAGAAATATAGATGTTTTCTTACTATTGTTGTTTTGGTACTTAAAGGATTAAACTTCAGTTATCTGGGAAAACCACTACGTATAACTCTATCTCAGGAGATACAAGATAAGACTAAAATTCCAACATGCAACTTCAATAACAAGCTCACACAGGTTTTTCCTTTATTGTCAAGTGTTTTTGTCTTGTAAACAGCCTGTTTGTTCTTTTAGGCCTGAGACGTTTCCTATTTCTTTGTGTTCCTCCAACACCTATACACAGAATACAAAATCCATAAAGGTTTATTAAATCAGAGAGGGATGAAAGCATAAAATAATTTAAGTCATTTACTAGTCATTACCACCCAGCAAAGCATTGACAGAGATCTATTGAAAACATCTCTAATATTTCTAAATATATGTATGTAAATATAAATCCACCAAGTATATTTGATTAACTATAAAAGTAAGACGTTGGAGACTCTGATTACCAAAGCCCACTTTACACTGAAAGTCATTTCATTGGGCACTAAAAATACTTAAATACGAAAATTATAGAAATAGGTCTAAATCTAGTTTCATAATAAACCATTTTAATAAATATCCCTATTTCCCATGCATGAACAACATTTCTTCAAAGGAAAGCATTTCTCACTATGACAGAAAATAATTTAACTAAGCAAAAAATGAACAATTCAGTATGTACATAGCCAAGATGAAGTATGTCTTTATAAAATAGGAAATTTTACAAAGAAGAGAAATTAACTTAAGTGGTAGGAGGTAAAATTGGATTTGTCTTGCTTAACTGAAGTATCTTCAATGGGAACATATTTAAAAATGGTGCCCTGGCAGAGGCTCAGCATTTTCTGCCTGTAATAGTCTGTTTCTAATGTGATGGATTTATTTCACATCTCCTCACTCATGTTCTCAGATGTTTTCCTTCCTAAAACCACCAATAAATATTATAACCATTTACTATTGCCAGAAAAAAAGTCCCATAAAAAACCCTAATATTATTTCCATAATCTTTCATTTTTAAGCTGTGTGACAGTAGCAATAA
Organism: Diceros bicornis minor; assembly: GCF_020826845.1. NCBI lineage: Eukaryota > Metazoa > Chordata > Mammalia > Perissodactyla > Rhinocerotidae > Diceros > Diceros bicornis. The sequence goes on from NC_080746.1 coordinate 40,939,323, forward strand.
ATGACAGTCAATGGTGAAATCATTCTGGACCATGAGATCTTTAAGGGTTGGGTGCTTGTTTTATCATCCTTGTACCCTCTATGTCTAGCACAGTAGCTGGTATACAGTAGCCACTCATAAAACATGAACATGTAGTATATAGCTGAGACCTTCAAGGCATTTAATCAGACTTATTCTTTGTCAACTTTCAAGAAGGGATTTTTTTATAAGCAAATTCTATTGAAAGGCAGTAATTTTGAATGCATTTAATAATAACTGGAAGAGTTAATATTTGTTGAGCCCTTCACATGTGCAAGGCTAAGCTAAATGCTTTATAAAATACATTAGCCTGTTTAATCCTTACAACAACTCAATATCTCCATTTTACTGAGGGGGAGCTGAGCCATAAGAAGTTAAAAACTTGTCTGTTGCCATATGGCTAGTATATGAATCAGATAGGGGTCCGACTGAGGAGGAATCCACGCCTCTCATGGATATACTGGGTGAATTTTACAGGGTGAGATTCCTAGAAGACAGGTAGTTATCGTGCACATCTTGTTCAGCAGGTTAAGGATAAGCGGAGTTGGATAAAATAATTCGCTTTTAACAGAATCGTTGGCAAATTTTCCTATGGAACACTGCATATGAAACTTAAACCAGTAAATATCCATCTAAGAACTATTAATAAAGAGAGACAGGGCTTAATCCAAGCACATACTGGAGACCACAAATATTTTAGGTCATGACCCACAGAATTTCATAAATGAAAGATAAAAAGTAGTGGTCAACATTCTGATGTAGATGAAAAATCACAGCAATAATGTGACTTATGAAGACAAATACCTTTCACTGATCTCTCCCCTAATTATCAAATCTAAAGGCTTCTACTCTTTAACCTTTGTGCAGCAACTGACATTAGAGAGCATTTCTTCTTTCTTGAGCCTCTCTCCTGACTTGGTTTCCACAGCAACAGTCTGTTATGGTCCTTTCACGTATATAAAGAGAAACCCATTTCAAACTTTGATGGCAATATTATGTATTATTACTACAGTGTATGTTAGCGAATCTAAGGGCAAAGAGCACAACCCAGTATCACTAATGCCCGGACCAGCATTGGAAAGTCTCCAGGATCAAGCCTGTCAGAGCCCGTCTGTCTGTCTGTCTCTCAGCTGCTTCATGCACACAGCCACTGTCTTAGTCTATTCAGGCTGCTATAACAAAATACCATAGACTGCGTGGCTTATAAACAACAGAAATTTATTTCTCACAGTTCTGGAGGCTGGATGTCAGGGTCAAGATGCCAGCAGATTTGGTGTCTGGTAAAGGCCCATTTCCTGGTTGATAGACTGCATCTTCTAGCCGTTGTCCTTACATGGCAAAAGAGGAGAGGGATCTCTCTGGGGTCTCTTTTAGGGTATTAATCCTATTCATGAGGGCTCCACCCTCTTGACATAATTACTTCCCAAAGGCCACACCTTCAAATACCATCACATTGGAGATTAGGTTTCAACCTATGAATTGGGGGTGGGAAGAGGACACAAACATTCACCTACAGTTCTCAGGTTTACAACTCCTCACTTCCACTACAGCCAGAGATGATCTCTGAATCCCAATAACAAATTCCTGGAAGAGAGAATTTTGGTCTCAGTGTCAAGGAGGGAAGGATTGGGGGTCAGTACTCAGAGGAAAGGGTGGGCTGTGGGCTGAGTAAATATCTCCAAAGTTATTTACAACAAGGTATCTTCTCTGTGAGATTTCAAGCCAGGCGCTCCTTTCACTACACACTGAAGACTATCTTCACCTCTTATGTTTACCTCTTCTCAGAGTCACCAAGTCCTGGTTAACTGTATTTCTATACAGTCTCTCCCATCAGTCCCCTTCTTTCCTTCCTTTCAATGACACTATCATTTATAGACTCAGACTATCAGTGGTAGAGATGGCCTCAGGGCCTTCAATGGCAAATAAACATCATTTCTCACACCAGCTCCCCATCAGTGCTAGGTTGAAATGGATGCCGAGTATGGGCATAATATGAAAGGCTTTATAATCGATTAATGATGTCTGCCATGGGAGCAGGAAATGGAGTATCAGGACATGTCTCTGATTGATGTCTTGATTGTTGTTCAAACTGATTTACAGGTGAGCATTCTGAGGCCTATAGAAATGAGGTAAACTTGTCCACTGTTAGTAAGAATAGTTAGCGGCAGGGACTGGACTAAAATCTGGACAACCTAACTATTACTACTTTCCAAAGTATCTAACTATTTTTATTCTTGGGAAGCAGAGATATCTAAAACAGGGAAAGAAGTTTCTAGGAGCCTGAGAGAAAGCTCTCTCTTTAGCCCCATCACTATCCACTTTTCAGCCACAATTTAATTTAGATGATCACATACATGGAAGTTGACACGGCAGATGGACACAATCTTACAAGATGAAAGTTAATGAACCTACAGGTAAAGTGTTATACTTACTTGTAGTTTGAAAACACTAGCTGCCTAAGGCCTTAATCATACAACGTGGATGCTGAACTAGCTAGAACAAAACTCTACATGTGATGACAATATCATTTAACATTTATTGAGAGCGTACTACATGCTAAGTACTTTTTAAAGTACTTTATATACATATTAACTCATTTAATCTTGGTGGCAAGCCAATTCATTAGCTACTATAATTATTTCCATTTTTACAGAGGAGGAAACTGAAGCTCAGAAAAGTTAGGTAACATGCCCAATATCACATAGCTAGGAAGTGGACTAGCTGGGATTCAAATGCAAAGACATCTGCTTCTAGTGTCCAAGCTCTTGAACACTACTCCATAACACTTCTCTCCTTCCCAGTGTTATTATGAAGCCTAACTATGACTATGCATGGCAACCTGCTAAATAAGCATTTGTCGTTTTGCTAAAATGTATTAAGACTACTATCAATAACTCACTACATGTTGGTTTTATAATTTTGTTAGTGTTCCACATGCTTTCCTAGAATAATCTACCTCAATGTGAATAAAATTTATCGATTTTAAAAACACTTGTACATTTTCATAAGAATTTCAAGAAGCTAGGAACAAAGTCATTCAAATAGGACAGAAGATGAAGTAGTAACAATACTAAAACTGGAATTTCGGTTCTCAAGGTCAGTGTGAAACAACACTGCATCCTGTAGTAGCTTTTCAGGTAGAAACTTTGAGTGCTCTGAAAGGAAAGTGCTTCCAGAGAATCTACTTTAAAAGACTGAGAAATGAGAAAATAAATGAGACTCTGATGAGATCCTGATTTATGAAGTGCACCGAGTGCCAGTTAACAGTAAGTTCCACGGGGCCTCGTGACTTACATAAAAACACTCCCACAGTCGGCCCCCCAGGGCATGAGAGCACCATCCACGGATGATTTTCAGAAGTCCCGAAATGATTAGAGTAATTCAATGCCACAAAAGTCTCTCTTCAAAACCCCTATCCCTTTCAGAACTATCTAAATAATTAAACTCAACTTGGTCAAAAGTACTGCAAAACAAACAAAAAAACTAACTAAAGTCAGGCTTCACTAGTGAAAAAACAGCCAAAATTCTTAACATTTGGTCTAGTAAAAAGAGCACTGTACTAGGAGTCAATGGCCCTTGGTTCTGCCAACTAGCTTCACTCCCTTAGGAGAGCTCAACCTTCCCACCTGTACCCTGAGATTGTACCTTGTATGAGTTTCCTAGAGCTGCTGTAACAAAGGACCACAAACTGGGTGGCTTAAAACAACAGAAATTTATTCTCATCCAGTTCTGGAGGCTAGAGGTCCAAAATCAGGGTGTTGGCAGGGCCATGCTCCTTGTGAAGGCTCTAGGGGAGAATCCTTCCTTGTCTTTTCCAAGCTGGCAATCCCTGGCGTTCCTTGGTCTGTGGCAGCATAACTCCAATCTCTGCCTCTGTCTTCACATGGCCATCTTCCCTCTGTATCTGTGTCTCTGTGTTCAAATTTCCCTCTTCCAATACGGACACCTGTCACTGAATTAGGGTATACCCTAATCTGGTATGACCTAATTTTAACTTGATTACATCTGCAAAGTCTCTATTTCCAAATAAGGTCACATTCACCAGTATGGGGGGGATTGGGACTTCAGCGTGTCTTTTTGGGGGACACAATTCAACCTGTAATACACTTGTAAAACCAAGAGTGTGCACACAATCTTCTGAAAGATTTCTCTGATCTCCAAAGTTCTAGGATCATTCACGGGTTTATTGAGTATGCTCACACTTTTCAAATTCAGTAGCATTTGTCTTGAGCATTATGGACCATTAATCAGACCAACCCTAGCTCTGTGCTGACTAGCTGTGTGACCTTGGGCAAGTCACTAGGTGACTAGAGTCCCAGTTTCTTCCCAGGATTGTGGTGAGAGCTAAACTAGCTGATATGTGAAAACACCGGCATGGCTAGGGCACAGAGCCAATCTGTGCTTCTCACCTTCCCATCATACCTGGGAGGGAGGGGCACACACCCAGGGAGTACCCAGGAGTCTCCCTGACAATGGCATGGAAGAATGAAGAGAGGCGGGCAGTGGTTTCACTTAAAATTCACTGTTTCTCTCAGAACAGAGGAAAGTAATAAACGAATGCTGTAAATTACTGCTGTGGAATTAATGCCCAGATAGAAGAAATAAAAGAGAAATTTATGACCTTAATCAATCTCTTTATATATATATATACACGACTCCATCATCTGCTTTATTTATGTGACTCTATCACCCTCCCAAATAATTCTCAGTAATTTCAAGCAGCAGCTCTGCCAGCAGCTGAGCCTAGGGGCAGGCTGGTTATCTAGGAACAGCACCCCTCTCCCAGCCCCTCCTTGGTGGGTTAGCAGGACAAGGGAGCAGCATGGAAGACCCAGCAACACCACTAGCCACACAGAATGACCAGCATCCTGCCCCTCTGGGAGGCCCCTCTGAGCCAGCTACCTGCCCAGCATAGATTCCTAGCCAGGCAGCAGCATCATTTCTCTTCTCTCCGTCTTGTGCCTGCTCAGGCCTCTCTCTCTTTTACCAAAATTCCCCATCCCTGCCTGTAATTCACTTTTATAAAACCAGCACCTGAAAATCTTTTTTTCAAGTAACAGTCAAATTAACTCAAAGATCTGAATCTCATAGATGGGATAAAACGCATGCTGTTGCCTAACAAGCAGCACTGTCCCTCGAAACTTGACTTAATTTGGAGGTCAAAGGTCTCCTGCCTATTACTGAGGGTGGCACCAGTTCCCACTTAGCTAAGTCTTTACAATCCTGTGATGTATCCAAAGACAGTGACCTGGGACACTGGTCTAAGTCTCCACGAATCTAGGACTTCCCTGGGGCTTGTGAATGAGCACCACATCCTTACGAGGGCTGCCCAAGACCTCAGAGAGCCTTAATCTGGACACCTGACTGCAGAATCCCCAACCGAGGTCAAAAGGATTTTTTTTTTTTTTAATTTTTCATCCACCTTTATTCCAGGGAAGAAACAATCCACATATTTATCCATCAGAAGGCTGACATTAAGCAGGAACAGGATTTGAAGCTGCTTAAGCATTTCAAGGGAATAAACCCTGGAACCCTCAGAATAATCTCTTCATGCTGCTTTCTGGAGAACATAGTTCAAAACGGACTCTGATGGGAATTTTGTTACCAGCCAAATCCTCTCCAAATACTAAGAGTTGAGAAAATAACTTCATCCACATTCATTCTGTTTGAAGTTTTGTTATTGTTTTGTTGGTTTTTTTCTATTGGATTTGATTTCAAGTGTTCATAGGGCCTTTAAAATACAAAGAACCTGGAGTCAGAGGAAAGTGAGTGGCAGCTTTAGATTTGTTCCCCTTTTTATTTTATTTCATTTTATTATTAATAACAATATATATGTATGTACCTATATGTAAATATAGATATAGATGCACACAGGCAGTTTTTTTTTTAGTTAACATTACCATCACACCTCCATAACTAGTCATTCATTTTGTACAGTGTTGTTTACAGGGCAAACATGAAATCTTACACAGTCTTACAAAATATTCCACATTAGTTCATGGGTTCTCAATGGGGGCAATTTTACCCCCCAGGGGACATTCCACAGTGGAGATAGTTTGGCTGTCACAGCTAGGGGGAGGGGTGCTGCTGGCATTCGGGGGAGGCCAAAGATGTTACTAAACATCTTGTAATGCATAGGACAGTCCCCCACGATAAAGACTCATCCAGTCCAAACTGTCAACAGTATTGAGGTTGAGAAACTCTGAAATTAGTACTTACACTCACATCCAGCATTCAAACAAAATCAATCCTCAGGAAGGTGAGCCAGCGTCCCCACCAGGAGACAGCATGTTTGTCCTTATGATGGCCTGCCCTGACCAAGCCCTCTGTACCCTTGGAGGCTCCACCTCTGCCAACTCCCCCACAGTTGTGAGTTGATCAAACGGGGAAATGACAGCCCCCCCAGGGACATAATGACAGTGCAGAAAAGTTCTCTTTGTCCTTGTTCATTTGGAGCACATTCACAGGGATGCAAAGGTCACTGCTGAATTTAAATAACCCCCTGTGATAAATCTGCAAGAGCCCGATTTGTTCTACTGGACTTGTTGGATTAAATGAACACAATTTAATGTTCTATAGGACAAGGCCTCCTTTCATGGCTGAAAGAAGGAGCGAGGGTGATTTACAGTTTCATACATACTCATTCGCTACATTATCTGCGTTGCACCTGTAGTTATGAGTATCAACTCATCATCCAGCGGCCATTTCTACCCGTTCAGGAGAATTTAGCTTTCCATTAGGAAGGAATAAGGAATAAGAGATGGTAACAAGAGATTTCTACAATGTTCATTCCGAAGAAAAAGCTCCAATATTTATGCCCTTATTAAACTCATCTCACGTGTTTTTTCTTTTTAATCTCTGATTTTATAAAATAAAATAAGGCTTTCTTCTGTTTTCTAGGAAAAGGTGGTTTTTTAAGCAGATTACCACCAAACGGGGCAGTGCATAAATGCAAGGCTTAGCTTACTTAAGATACCAAATTACTTTTGAGCGCCACTGTCTCATAAGCTAACGCTTTTTAAATAATGATATACTAATATCAAATGTTTGTGTATTCATTAAAGTAGGTTTGAATTCCACTTAGTAACAGATTCTGCTTAGTTCTATATATTTGGAAATAATACAAGTGTATCCAAACATTTATATAACCCAGATTTTTTATTAACCACAAGTCTTAGAAATCAATGATGTTTTTTGCCCTTAAATGATTAAAGAGACAGGATTTTCATTTTTCTCCACTTTATAAGACAGGAAGTATAAGCAAGGCTACGAGAGTTGATTTAGGTGGTGGGTGGAGAGAGTACTTTGAATTCAATCAAATCTTAAAACTCCAGCACTATAAGGCCAGAGTGTATGGATAGATTATAAAGTTAGCAACCTTGCCCTCAGGTGCATCTCTCAGCCCCCTGTTACCTCCCTCTTTTGTTTCTCTTTGGATACTAAAGTCTAGAGCCTTGTTAACCAGATTCTCAGGGAAGCAACATCAGCATCACCCAGGAACTTGCTAGAAATGCAAATCATCAGGCTCCACCCCAGGAATCTGTAGCTTGCCAGGTGATTATCACCATGCTGAAGTGTGGTCTAGATTTCTCTCTCTATTTCCACTCCCCTTAACACTTACTCACTATGTCTTATACCACCTACCAAAAGGCAAGCTGATATTATTTGGAGTTGAAAAAACTAAGGATATCCAATATTTTAATAAGCTACCCCTCCTGTTTTAATAGGGAAAAATGCCTAACACCAAAGGAATCAATAGTTAAGGGGAGGATTGGAGGTGTTCCTACAGCAGACACACTTTTGAAGAGGATCTCTTTCTCTACACTCAACTGGTGGAGAGGGCAGCTAATTTACCTACACAATAAGTATACTTTGGTCAGGTTAATCCCAAGAGGCTCACATATAGTAAAAGAAAGTGAGCTTAACCTCCACTCAAATATAGGTGGAGAGGCCAGTGACCAGAGCATGGGCCATAGGGAGACATGGCAACTGCAGGAGGGAACTTAGAAAGCCCATGCCCATGCCATCCAGAAGATCTGGATTCAGCAAGGATCACTTTCATAGCCATAGGCTCTCAACACAGCATGTACTAATCCTGGATCTACGTTTAACAGAGGCAAAGGAAAGAATAAAGAGATCTCTCTTACGTATGTTTTTTTCCCTCTAAAATAATTATTTTAAGAATTAGGCCTCACAGAAGGAAGATATAAAACCCAAGGCTTTTTGAAATCTGAACATCACGAAACCAAAAAAAAAAACAAAAGAAAAGACATGTACATATGAGCTACTTCTAATATCTTATAACACTCTGGACATTTATGAGTATTTTAAAATTCCTTTTCTAACTATATAATGCCTCTCAAACTAGCCTAAGCAGCAATGGACGGGTTTCAAGGTCAGCTTAACCCATGTATATTCCCTGGGCAGTTGTCCGGCTTCTCTCTGCAGATGGATCCATGCTTCAGGCCCACTTCAGGTCTGTGAAGTCCTGGCCTCAGCCCCCTTACTCCAGCTGGCATTGACCTTGCCCCACTCTGACATGTTACCCCGTTCACAGTTTATATTCCACAGAGTTTGATTATTTATTTTTTGCCTTACACTTTTGCTAAAGCACATCATATGTGTGATGGTCCTATTTTCCCCAAGAGATTGAAATCCCTGAGTGCAGAAACTGTCTTATACTTCTATTGTATCACCCTTCCTGCCCACACTTGGGGTCTAGAATAGCAGTGGTACACAGTGGTGCACAATACACTTTATAAAACTGAATAGAAGGTTCCAGTGCTACGTACCAGCTAGTAAGGAAAGACATTGCTGCCTTTCAAGTACGCCTTCCTCAAAAGAGAGTGGCGTTGTGAAGCATGTGCTTGCAGCTTACACAAACTTTATTCCAGTGGGGAATACAGGCTGATTAATGATAACAACAACAACTAACATTTATTGAGTGCTGTACTAAATGCTGGCATGCTGGCATGGTGCTAAGTGGTTAAGTCCATACTGTAGACACGACTAAAATAAACATTCTGAAACCCTAGAGGAACTTCCCACACCTGTTCCCCAATTCAGCCTGGAGGACCAATCAGTGGCCAGCTTGGATTTCCTTACAAGTCCTGGAAGGAAGCATTTGAATTCCTGCTCACCCAAAAAGCCAAGTGAACACCAGCCTGGTGGGTGTCTACCACTCAGAACAGGAGGGTAGGGCTCAGGTTACTAACTAGCTAAGGCATGCATGTGCAAGGAGTCTGCATTTGACTGAATTCAATTGCTCAGCCTGGAATTAATCTGTACAGGACAGAAAGGACCTCCCAGCACTACAGCATTTGTTTTTCTTCTTAAGCCACAGGAATTACAGAAGAAGATCCACAGACTACTGATTCTATGTGATTTTTAGATCTGGCAGGAAAAAAAACAAACAGTTCTTTGGGTAGAGAACAGAGTGTTCAATAGAGAAATCTCCCTTCCTGGGTCTGGGACATCTGTTGTCTGCTGCAAGCTGTGGACTATAAAGATTGACATTATTTGAGTTTGCATGAATCATTTTAATCTTTATTTATTATGTAGCACATTGCCAAAACAAAACAAAACACTAAAATCTGAGCTCTACCACAGAGGTAGGATTGAAAGGTCAGTTTACTAGAGTCTACATCCAGTTGAAAAAATCTAAAGCATAAATCTTTCTTAAATATACTGGTTAGGTACACCTTCCGCTTCATTATTGAAAAATGTTACATTAATGTAACCATTTCAGACAAATGACTTTAGAGAGACAGGAAGAAATGTCAAAAATTAAAGCATCTCTTTAGAGAGTTTGTTGAGCTGGCTGAAGGTTGCTCCGCAGGCAGCATGACACTTACAGCAAAAAGCTTAACAAGAAAGCTTTGTAGTTTACCAACAGCCTTCAAGCACATCATGACATTCAGTCTCCATGAGCAACTCCCATGAAGTAAACAAGGTCATTTTCATTTTCCAGATAATAATCTGAGGTCCAAGGAGATTAATGATGTGTCTGTAACCAGAGTTAAGCAGTTAGGATGGGGTATCAACTTTGGTTGCAGAGTTTCATTGTGCCAGGCACTGTGCTAAGCATTCACATGAGGACTCCTACAGTCCTTGCAACAATCTTTCCTCAATGAAAACTGAAGTTCAGAGAGGTTCAGTAACTTGCTCAAGTTCACAAAGCTGTTGAGGCCAGGACTGTCTGATTTAGTCTGTGTTTATCTTGCTGTGGTCTAGGGTGTTTCCCAGTTAGGAGGTGCAGAGCAAGGATTTGAAACCCAGAACTTCTAACCCTAAATGTTACCTCATCCACGAAGCACTCCCTGACCATAACTCTCGCCAGCCCCATATTGAGTGAAACTCCTCTACTATAATTCATTATTGCACCCTTTCACTTTCAGGAATATTTGTTAATTATTTTGTTAATTTCATGTACCTTTGGGTCCCTAAAAGACTTGGCTCGTCCCTTAAGTTTATAAATATATTCATTAGATCTTGTTTGTAAACTGGTAGGCACTATAAATGCTTGGTGAGTGAATAAATGGATAAACAAAATCCAGTGTTTTCCTATCGTGTGTCTGAGAATTACAAAATATGCTATATATTACTTTTAAACAATCAGAAAAGTTAGTCTAAAATGTCATTCCTGGCACAAATGGTTTTCAAAATCTTCGGCAAGGATAGAGAAATTATAAATACAATTAAGGCTCTCATTATGCAATATAAGCCAAATCGGGATAATACAGTACTTTCTGAAAACTCACGTGCAAAGTTTTAAAAGCAGTTTTAGTTACATGAGTCTACATATTCTTCTCTGCACATAACGCACAGTCTATGTTCTTCACATCCAACTCAAATTCTTCCCTGCGACATTTATTCTTTCTTTATTTTCAGTCGTAAGCGGAGGAAGAGAAGAGCTGAAACTGCCCTTCTGCAGGGTCTTTAAACTTATCAAAAAGAGGGTGCTGGGCTCACTATTCAGGACTCAAGTGGCAATGGAATCAAGACAGAAGACATAGAATCTGACTGGGGGTGTTTCAGATTCCACGGCTGTGAAATGTGAAGATGTCTGTGCCCTCAACTTCTTTACTGTGACTTTCTTTTTGTCTTTGTTCTCTCTCTTGACTTTCTCAAGTATCTGAATTCATTTCTCTATCACCATATTACACGGAGCTCTTTGCTATAGTGAGAAAGTGAACCAGGAGGGGGTCCCCAGCACAACTCAGGGGGTCCTCCTGTGCACGGGCAGTTTCCCCTACTCAACGGGGCATTGAAAGGATGGGCTAGCTTCATATCTCTGAGTCTTTTCCTTCATGTTCAAGCAGGCCTCAATCAGACACTGATAGCTGGTGACCGCTCTTTGTCCTATAATGAAATGCAAGTCAAATCCTGATTCAACCCTGTAGAATGCTAAACTCTGCTTATCAAAATGACTGACCCACTCATAATTAGAGAAAATTAGCAGTTTCAAAAAAAACTTAGCATTCTCTTCAAATTATGTTAATGGGAATCTGACATTTATAAAATGCTTAGGGTCAGCTATATATTTCTATTTTAATAAACATAGGCAGAAGAAATAACTATCAACTCTGTCAGTAGTTTGTTAGGAAAGCTGAGTATGTCCACACTAACAAGCATCAACCTAGCCTAACTTCTGACCAGTATCAACTCACTTGCCCAGCGTGAAATAGCAATATTATCTTTTTTACATTTTTCTAAATTTCAATTCATTCAAACTCTATCCATCACAACTCTCACTGAGCATTTGGCTCCCTTGTTCATCTCCCAAAGAGACAAATCACAAGAAAACAAGGAACCTCTGAGATTTACTCTGCAAAGCATTTTTTCTAGTGTACAGACTTGTCTCAGAAGGCATTCAACCAAACTCCATACTGCTCTTTCTGATCCTTAGTTAACAAATTAAGTTTTCAGCACGATTTCTAGAAATTTTTTAAGCAGAAGACCAGAAAACTAAAATTTTGTGTATTTTATGTGAAGATTGAGACACTGGAGGTTCTTCTAAACATTGACACCTCACTGATGGGTAGTACAGGAATCACAAAAAATCTGGGGCTTAAACCTAAGGCTTTAACGAGGTCATTTACAGCAAGCTGATTAAGGACAAGCAAAGGAGAAGTTCCTAGAAGTAGCGGTGTCACGAAGCCAGCTTACCCATGGAACTCAGCATGGGCCAGGTTACTCTCTCCCAAGAAACAGACAGGCAGCAGTTCGCCCTCTGAGTACACTGGGAACCACTTTTTCTTACTCTGAGTAAAGCAAATCTAAGGCTTTCTGGGAAAGCCTCTAATTTCTATTAGATCACTTCACTTTGGTATCAGCTGAATTTAAAACATACCAACCAGACAAGTAGAATGCTCACCTTTTCAGAAACTACCCCCAGAAAGGAGGATGCTGTTCTCCACACAACACAATAAATAAGGAGCTAAATAAACAAATAAGCAAGTGTCAGGCTGATAGGTTTAAAAGCTAGACTACCAACTTAAAAAAGTCATATGAACGTTCCCTTACCTGTTTTGATATTGATGGCAAAGAAATTCTGAGGATTCCCACTTGTAATCCTGTATGTCAGTTTTTCATTGGAACTAGAGTCAGGATCCTCAGCCTGGATCTGAATGACAGATACATCCTTCGGAGAGTTTTCCATGACAACAGGATAATAAATAGGTTCCGAGGTCAGTGGGGCATTGTCATTCACATCTTCAATTTCAATGTAGACCTCAATAGTGGAATAGAGTGGAACAACGCCCCGATCCGTGGCATATACTGTCAGCCAGTACGACCCCGTTGTCTCTCGATCAAGAATGTCTGCGGTAGAGATGACTCCTAAGAGATAACAGAGAGATATAACTGCTATAGCAAAACTGAAAGACATCAAGTAACTCATCCCAAATTCAGGAGGGCTGCACTAAGTAATTTTGGCATATGAAAAAAAAATCCATAATACAAGATTAAATTAAGATGTTTCTCTTTGCATAAGAAAATTATTTCCTGCAAAACCATATTAAACGGTTCTAGTCTTTGAGAAGTATAATTACATTCAAATACTTTATTTGAATTTTTGGGATAGACATATCTCAACACACACGTACACAACACAGAAGAGACAATAGGAAGCAATGGGAAGAGAGTGGGCCAGAGGTCAAAACACTTCCCATGTTGCATGGGAAATCAGTGCAATATCAGGTCAATATCTCCATTGACTTGATATTGAATTGATTTCCCATGCAACAAAAAGCTCTCCCAGGGCAAATTATTTTATCTGTTCAGTCACAAAATTAAAAAAGACCTTTCAAATGTTCTTTTGCCTGTTAGGATGGAAAATATTTTGCATGCAATGACATAAGCCTCCTTCATAGTATTTCCCTGAAAATCAAGCGTCACAGTTATTCCAAACAATCAAAGGAGAAGCCATACCAACACACTTTCTAAATGAGCTATAGCCCCCTCAAGAACGCTACAGAGGGCCCTAAATAAACTCTGATCCACTTTGAGAGATACTCATGGCAAATCATTTTAAATTAGAAGTGGAAAAATGCCCAATCTGCTCCCTCCCATCTTTCCCGTTTCATGGTTGAAACAAGTGCCAACCAGGAAATCAGATGTTTGACAGAAAAGCCAAAGAGAAAACACAGCGCTCTTCAATGTCTTTACAGCCCTTACCCAAATCACCAGGCTATAGAAACTTACTACAGGAATAGGTCCATCGGCACTTTCCACTGTGATGGGGAAACTCTGGGGCTCCGCCTATAAAACTCTAAAAGTAGTCAGGATACTCATGGAAGGCATGGGATTCATGTAAATCTTTATACCCTAAAAGACATCCATGAAAGGAGTCAAGAAACAGTTCACCAATTTTGTCCCGAATCTTCTATCTTCTATATTCCTCTCTGGTTTTTGACTGTATTAGGCACATAATTTGTTCTATAGACCCCGCATAAATAAGCAAACTGCCAAGCATAGCAACTAGGAGAAAGGAGGGCATCTGTCCAGAAACAGGCTAGAATACTCAAAGATGCCTAATATTCAGAACAGCTAAACTATTCAAAGGGAGATAACCCAATTAATATTGAAGTTCCAGCTCCAAAGTTATCCACCAAAGAACCCTGCATAGTATTATGCCATGCAACAAAAGATAATCTTAAACATTCTCAATGGAAATATATAAAACATAATGGGTTTCTGTAGATTCATGGCTGATAACTGGAAGTAACAAAAGAAATGCCAATATGGCATTATAAGAGTAGATACCAGATAACAGAAGAGGAAGAAAAACAGGAAGAGGAAAAAATAATGATTGTAAGCATATGCTATGTGTCCATTGACTGAATGAATAACAGGTAGCCTTATATACTGGATAGAGACAGGACAGAATGTCAACAGGCATTAAGGTCCAGAGAAGGCTCTGAGGTCTAGAGACCCGGCTGGGTGTGAGCATGTCTACGAGTACAGGGCATAGGTCTATCAGAGACACCACGGCTAGTTTTGTGGAACATTTACAGCAGTCACTGTGGTGAGCCACCATGCAGACATGGGTGGTGCTGCCACCCAGGGGAATTGGAGCTCTTCAAGTCAGAGGATGGTCAAGTGACAGGAAATCAAGTAGTCTCTGCGAAGGAGACACAGAGCAGGCAGGCAGAGTCTGGAATGCGGGATACAGGTTGCAAAAAATGCTTTCAAGGGTCTGGGAAGCACCTCTTGCACGAGACCTGTCAATCCAATTAATAAGCATCTACTGGACCCTGTGCAGGACCCTGGAGGAACAGAGATAAATGGGAGGGGCTCTCTATCCACAAGGACTTGCAGTCTTGTTGAGAGGACAGATCTCTAATGAGGAGATCTGCACTGAAGGGATCACTGCACAGCCAACAGCCAGGACGGCTCAGTCTCCTCTAGTTGAGTCTGTGAAGGGCAAAGAATCTAGAACCAGAAAGGGGTGGGAGGCAAGTGAAATAGCATTTACTGAGCATTTATAATGTGCTATGAGGCTTGAAACACAACTTGTCTATAACGTAAGCTTTATAATCCTCTCTTATAGGAGAGGGCATCAAGTCTCAAACATGAGTAGGTAACTTGCTCGAGGTCGCACAGCTAACTGTAGAAGAACCCAGGTCTGTCTGCCTTGAATGCTCCAGTTTCAAATCCAGACTCCATTACTTACTATATGTTTGACTGGACAAGGTGTTTAAACCAAGCAAGCCTAGTTTTACTACCCATATCTCAGTGCTGTGGTGATCATGTAGTTAAATGTATGCCAAGAGTTTGGCGAAATACTTGCAACATAGTAGATGCTGCGTACATGTTAAATCGATGTGAATCAAAAGCAATACCGTGGACGGGCCAGTGGTGTAGCAGTCAAGTTCACACATTCTGCTTTGGCGGTCTGGGGTTTGCCAGTTCGGATCATGGGCGCAGACCTACTCATCGCTCATCAAGTCATGCTGAGGCAGTGTCCCACATAGAACTAGAAGGACCTATAACTAGGATATACAACTATGTACTGGAGCTTTGGGGATAAAAAAGAAAAAGAGGAAGATTGGCAACAGATATTAGGTCAGGGCCAATCTTCCTCAAAAAAAAAAAAACATTTTTTTTAATTATGAGAAAAAAAAAGCAATACTGAAGCCTTGTAAACAGTAACCATACTCCAAAGCAAGGGTCAGTCTTGAGAGACATTTGGGAGGGAGTGTCATGTTGGATATTTTTTTCTTCTCTGGTCATGTGGCATTCTTGCACTGTCTTTGGGACTTGCCCATGATACCACAAAAATATCTGATCTGTTTGGGGAACAGCAAAGTAAGCCCACTAAACAGAGAACTTAATAAGCAGAAAAATCAAAGAAGTTAGCTCAGCTTTGTTTGTAACTTGCCTGACCTCCCACCACACATGCATTCACACACAAATTTGCAGTGATCCCTGGAAGTCATTTAATTCTCTTTTCTTGCACCTGTCAAACTGGGAGATAGTATATCACAAGCTTTGGACATTAAATGATTTTGAGAAGTCCTTGGATGAAAGGCATCCACTAATGCAAATTAAAATATATGGGCGGAATTTTACTCTACTTTTTAATGAAGGATCAGACATGTCCCCTAGAAATTAGAATTCTCTCTCATTAAGATAAAATATGTCTATGGCTATATTTACTCGTTAACCAGAAGTGTAATGAGTATCTTGGAACACAGTGTTCAGGCATCAGTCTCATGATCCAAAAATTGGAGGACAAAATGAAAAGAATGACCCCGAAATGTGTTGACAATTATTACAAGATTCATCCAAGGCTCCACACTAACCATATTAATACAATCAATGCCTAATGATAATGTGTCCTCACTTCCTTCTATACTTCACAGCTAATTATGATCTACATGGCTACAACTAAACATGTAAATCAATATAACCTTTTCTATCAAGCAAAAACTGACTTTTGAGGTAGCCCAAGAACTGCCAAAAATGAGCTCTTAGCTTTGTGACACCCACTATGCATTCTTTATTACTTTTTTTTAATTGAGGCATAATTCACATACAATAAACTACACATATTTAAAGTAAACAATTTGATAAGTTTTGATATCCGCGGAACCACCACCACAATCAAGATAACAAACACAACCATTATCTCTAAAAGTATTCTCCTTCCCATTTTAATCCAATTAAAAATGCTCCCAGTTTTGGAGTTTTTACAAATTCCATAGAATTTTCTACATAGATGATCATATTATCCCCAAATAGGGACAGTTTTACAAGCACCATCATCACTGCCACACCATCTCTATTTAATCACTGTGTGCCTGGTACTATCATAGGTGCAATAAACGCATTCTTCATTAAATTGTCTAAACCCCTCATTCATTCAGCAAATATTTATTCGTGCCAAGCACTCATGAGGTAGTCACTATTTTTATCTCCATATTACAGATAAGGAAACAGAGATTTAGGTTAAGTAACTTGCCAATGATCACTCAGCCAGTAAATAGAAGATCCAGTGCTCAAACCTTGGTCAGTCAAACTTGAGACCAGTTGTAACCAAAACACTATGTTGTCTTCTTAAACCATATAGATATCAAACCCGCATAGTATTTCATGTCTAAAGAAAGTTTTTTCCTCTGATAGAGAAGTGTCATTAATTGAGCAAACAATATTGAATTAATATTATATTTTCCTATTTGAGTTCTCCATGTTGACTGTAGAAATCATAAAAAGGTACTCTTTGGTATATCTTTGTAGAGATACCAAACAAAACAGTATTGATTCTCTGCAAAGAGAGTCTGTTTTGATTTATAAAGCATCCTGCCCACAACATGCCTGACCCGGCACCCAGCCTCTGCTCTGAGCCTGTTGACAGTGCCCTCACTATTTACTCGAGAGTTTCAGCTAAGGTGACGTTCTTCACACTGAGGCAAAATTTCGGTCTCTAATTTCGAATGCTATTTCTACCTGCACCCTGACTCACATCCCAGAATAAAAGAGAACAAGTCTGCAAACCATTGTTCACCTATGACAGCTCTTCAAATATAGAATATGACCCTCTGTTTCCAGGGCTTTTCTTTTCTAGTCTACGAATTCCATCCTCATGTGCCTCTGAATCAACAGGATATGACCTTTGTCCATTCAAAAGTGTGTACTGAGTAGGGGTAGGGATGGGTGATTAAAGAATCTTATTTAAAAAATAAACCATCCACAGTGAGCTTCTAGCATGTTCCAAGTAGTGTTGGTCAGTGAAAAGAACTCAAGTGGAATATCTCAGATGGGGATGCATCCTATCCCTCACCTTTTCACCTATCATGGAAATGCTCAAAGTGGATTCAGTTGAGATGCTGAAATTTTATGCTGATATTTATGAAAACGTCATTTAAAAAATTCTTTGCAAATACAGTTGGGATTTTTTTATACTTTTTATTTTTGAGATATGCTTATATTTACAAAATTTTTCTTTTCCTGTTTCTTTTCTTCTTTCTTTCTTTCTTTTTTCTTTTTTTTGTGAGGAAGACTGGCTTAAGCTAACATCCATTGCCAATCCTCTTTTTGCTGAGGCAGACTAGCCCTGAACTAACATCTGGGCCCATCTTCCTCCACTTTATATGGGGGCCGCTTGCCATAGCATGGCTTGATAAGTGGTGTGTAGGTCCGCACCCGGGTCCAAAACCATGAACCCCGGGCCTCCAAAGCAGAGCGTGCAAACTTAACCACTACACCATTGGGCCAGCCCCTCCTGTTTCATTTTTATTTGCTGTATCATAAAGGCAGTAGCAGACTGGAATTGTTTGCACATCTTAATATTTAATTGTATAAGCAGGTACACAAAGAGTAATCTATTTATTTGTTTGTTTATTTATTTATTTATTTCTGCAGAGCTGTGCACAGTTTGAACTGGAATTACTTGATCCCAGCGTGAAGCACATGTTAGCTATAACTGTTCTTTTTTAATCACAAACAAACATTATACAAAATATGCGTACATCGTTCTCATGAAGTAAGCTCTAAACATTTGAGACGAAAGGGGGAAATGTATGGAACTGTTCACATATATAATCAGATAACTATCACACGCTGGGTCACTCACCTTATCTACTTTCCAGCCACATCTCTATATGCCACATGCCATGTCTCAAATGACATCTTGTACCAAAAGAATGACACCCAAACACCCACAACAGCACTAAAACAACTTGTCAACAAATAGCTCAGGGAATGCTTTGGGGATCATGTGCTAATAACATGATGAAAACTCCCCGGCCGAGATAAGTATTATAGATTCTGTGGCAGTCAAAAAAAAAAAAAAGACAAAACAACAACTTTAAATACACCCTGATGGCATATTCGTTGTCAATGCCCTTAATAGAGTCTGTTTACTCGTGCATATTTATTTAATTCTTATTTCTAATCAGTCAAAATATTAACTCCCAATTCTCAGTGCATTTAAAAATTTTGTTAACTTTTTATTTGGAAATAATTATTGATTCACAAGAAGGTGCAAAGAAATGTACAGGGAGTCGCAGTGCACCCTTCACCAGCCTCTCCCAGTGCTAACATCCAAGAGTATTTTTAAATTGCTTATTTCTTCAAGAATCTAACTCTGTTTTTTTAATACGCCCCATCACCTAGGAAATCAGAAGAGGAGGAAGAGGAGGAAGATGAAGGGGAGAATAAACATGTTCATTTCCTTTTTTCACAGCCAATTCTCTGACATCAACTGGGGGTCCACGGAATGAAAGTCTTATTCGATTTATTTCTGAGGGCAGGTGGAATTCCTCCATGGGCTCCATAACCACTTCTAGCCAAGCCTTGCTTTCCTTCAGCAGGATCACACAGGTACTATTTTTCTTTCTTTGCCTATTCATCCCTGGACTTGTATAAGGCTTTTAATGTCTTAAGAGGGATCACAGTTCTGAGCAGAGTGTGGTAATAATTAACGAAAGAATGGGGATTTTATCCTCATAGGTCCAACCAGGGTCACTCCACGCACTCCTGTGGTTATATCTATAATTGCTACCAGTCTGAAACATAGGATACAACTGAAACGAGCTGAAATGGGATAGGCCAAGATGAGCAGAGAGACTATGGGTGGATAGCATCTTAATATAGATATTTAAAATGCTTCAAATATATTTTAGTTATACATATTATATATGCATATACATTTATTACTGTATATATCACATATTTGACATACTATATATTTAAATATATATTTTAATGTATCTTTTAAATTGAGGATTTTAAATGAATTGCCCAGCTAATCAAGTGGCAAAGACAGACCTGGAATCTGGAGCCCTGAATAGGAGTCACACACTCTTTTCATTATAGCAGTTGCCCGCTGATCTATCCACATGCGTCCATTACCATGAAAAAGAAGGCAATTCCATGCCCATGCACTTCTCACAGTGGGTTGGTATCAGCGCTTTGGTAATAGGAAATTCAATAGTTTCATTACTTTCCTTCATTTCTAAAAGCTGCTGCAATGTTATTCTGAATCCATTTTTGTAGATTCCCAGAAGATTCTCAGATGTTGGACTGGTTTTGAGACTAGGAGAATGGAGGACTGAGTCTTCCTTAAATATCCATCACTTCTTTGCTTTTTGTGCAAAGGAGGTTACACATGCTGTTCCTTCAGTCTCTGCCTCCCTAAATCTCCTTCTCTGTTCCTCTAGGTTCAAGGAGGTTTCAGATTCAGAGATTGCCCTTCACCCAGCTGGGGTTGGGGGCTTGCCCCTTCTGCCTTTATTGTAGCACTTTATTTTTGCCCCTCTAGCATTCTACTGTGAGCTCCCTACAGGTAGGGACCATTCTGTTTTGTTTTTCTTTATCCTAGGCTGACGGCTAGAAATTTGAAACACTATAAACATTGAATAAATAAATGAAGGATAACATCATAACACTTCGTAAATTCAGGCAAGTTGGGATGTCTGGCTCTTTATAGACAAGCACCCTGATGAACAACACATTAGAAAAAACAAAACTTAAGTCAATTAGATATTTTGCTATCCTGTGGTCACCAGGCAAAACAAAATGAGGATAGACAGAGCTTGTCATTAATGTTAGACTTCTCTAAAGTATATGCAGAATTGATAGGTCATCGACTCTAAAATTCAACTCTCCACCTGTGAATTATCCTATTTAATAAAAAAAATTTCTTAAAAATCATGACCCAGTTTTGAGTTGTCCCTTTGCTACCTAGAATGCAGATGGTGTCATGGTTAATATCCTCAAGGCTTGAAGCCAAGACACAGCTTGATGAAGACATCAGCTGATTTTATCATGCACTTAAATGCTGCTCTGCTCACAGGTACACACCAGAGGCAGTCGGAATCAATGCCTCCGGGCCCCAAGACAAAGGATCAGCAAGGCACTCTCTCTCTGTGGGCTCTCATCCACTGATTTGCGTCCACCCTGGACACTTTTGTTCTACTCTGTTCCCTCCTTTTCATGCCAACTCCTATTGATTAGCCATCTTTCATCTTTGCAGAAGGAGAAGAAAAACCCACAACACAGTTGTGAGGAACATTTATGTACTGAAATGCAAGCTGCCTTCATTCTGTGCTATTTCACGAGGCTCAAAGCTGGAGAGCTGCACGTAAGATGAAGGCAAAGGGCTGCAGGCTGAATTCAAGCTTTTATTTAGAGTTAATGAAAACGGACAGCTCTCCTCGTCTGTTTGGGACCTAAGAATTCTCAAACTTAGCTGCATGGTTGGAAGCCTCCCTGGCCATGCAGTTCTGTAGGCTCAGTAAACATGGACCTTGGTATTTGATTTTTTAAAGACAAACTTTTCCGGACCCATTTTTAATGGACTCAAAATATACACCTGTTCTCACTCTCTACAGTAATTCTAGTCTGTGTAGCTGGCACCAGACACCAACAGCCTGAAAACAGGAAGCAGACAGAGTACTAGGCTGTGAACAACACATCCAGCTTGCATTCAGTGTTTTTGTCTTTCTTGTAACCCCGACTATTCCCAGCCTCAAATCCTTTCTGTGGTCTATGCTAATTTGCATCCTCACCATACACAGTACAATGATATGGATCCACACAGTGGAATAGAAAGGAAGGTTGAAATCGAAAGCAATGGAAAACATGTTCTCAGACAATATATGAAATAAAGTCGAGAAGTTGTTTTGTTGTGTCTGAAAACACGAAGGTTATTCCGTGAACGGCAATAATTAGCTGGATTCTATTTCTTTAGAAGAAGAAATGAGCACAGCGCACAAAGCACAAATCAGCACAAAGCATTTTGGTTAGATATCTAAAAATATTTCCTGAAGCAATGGTAGAAAAACAAAAGAAGAACTATCCGAGGGAAGCTGAGGTTTTTTTATATTCCTATGTTTCACTGATGGATAAATAGATAGATGATAGAAAGAGAGAGAGAGAGATAAAGAAGAGAGAGAGAGCGAGAGAGAGAGAGACAAAGAAAGGAAGGAAGGAAGGAGGGAAGGAAGGAAGGAAGGACGGGGGGGAAAAGAAAAAAGGAAGAAAGGAAGGAAGGAAGAAAGAAAAAGAAAGAAAATCGATTTTCTGCCTAGCAAAAACTTTTGGAGCACTGAAACTGATTATTACATAAATCTTCGTGTTTTAAAAAAAAATTTCAGACTTCATTGTAGAAGAAAATACACGATATAAATAAGTTTAAAAAAAAACACTCATTCTCTCATGGCCCAGAGATAATAACTATTAATAGCCTTGATGTATTGCCTTTGTTCTGCATTATTTTCACCTCAAAGCAGCATATTTCTCTGTAATTGTGGATCCTCACTTACCATTGCACACTGAACACCTTTCCACATCAATAACTATAGTTCTATGATTTACTTTTAATGACCGTGTAGTAATGCCCACTTACCCACTAGCCCGCTAACACAATCAAATGTAAGCTCCCCGTGTGCAAGAATTTCTCCGTTAGGGCCGGCCTGGTGGCTTGGCAGTTAAGTGCACGCGCTCCGCTA
Organism: Diceros bicornis minor; assembly: GCF_020826845.1. Lineage (NCBI taxonomy): Eukaryota > Metazoa > Chordata > Mammalia > Perissodactyla > Rhinocerotidae > Diceros > Diceros bicornis. Next base: position 40,961,798 of record NC_080746.1, read on the forward strand.
CTGGTGGCCCCTGTTCGGATCCCAGGCGCGCACTGACGCACCGCTTCTCCGCCATGCTGAGGCAGTGTCCCACATACAGCAACTAGAAGGATGTGCAACTATGACGTACAACTATCTACTGGGGCTTTGGGGAAAAAAAGGAGGAGGATTGGCAACAGATGTTAGCTCAAAGCCGGTCTTCCTCAGCAAAAAGAGGAGGATTAGCATGGATGTTAGCTCAGGGCTGATCTTCCTCACAAAAAAAAAAAAAAAAGAATTTCTCCATTATATCGTTGTTGCATACCCTAGAGAAGTGGCTGGTATATACTAGATGCTCAATAAATACTTGTTGAAATTCTCATATGATGTTTATCATTTATTTAATGAGACCCCTCTTGCTAGGTCATTTGTTAGGTTGTAATTTATGTTTCACTATTATAACTCATGCTTAGATGAATAACCTTGCAACTATATCACTTTTCAATTACTCTTTAGGATACATTCCTAGAGGTAGAATTGATGGGTCAAAGCATATGTACATTTTTAAAAGCATTTGAATCAACTGCCTTTCAGAAAGGTTGTACCAATTATACTCCTACCAGCAGTTTCTGATCACAATTTTGACTGACTAAAACTTAAAATTTGTATTATTGTTGGGGCACAAAAAAACAAAAATAAAAAACATTATAATTTGTCATCTATAGAGATAATAGCTGACCTCGTATATAAAAATCGTTACTTTACCTCATTTTATTTTAACCATTTGGCTCAACGACAAAATGCCATGTTTTTGTGCTAAGACAAAAACATTGTTGACAGAGAGATGGTGCTGAAAATTTTGTTGAAAAGAAAGACTGGACTACATGAGGCATACCTTTAATTAAATTAAAATTTGTCCACAAAACCAAACTCCTCAGCCTTGAGAAGTGCTGTGGGATTTTGAAATGAAATGTCAGAACATAACCTTTAGCTCTTCGAGTAAGAACATTTTCAGGCGGATGTGCTGTTGGATGTTAGTCATACTTTAATCCAATATTTAGACTTATTTACTACCAATTCTAACTCAGCACAAAGAGTGTCTGGGGCCTCTGAGCAGACTAGCTATAAGCAAGTCTTCATTTGAACTGGGAATTTGAGTTTTGCTTAGACAAGACTTTTCACTTTCAAGAAGTTAGACTTGAAGAAAGATCCTCTAAACCAAAATGACTGGGGCAAATGCTTAGGAGTATGTGCACAAACTCACACACTCACAAAATGTCGTGTGTTTACACTGTGAGCAATGCAGGATGGTACAAAGTCTTAAATATGGGAGTGATCCACTTGAACTCCTCTCCTTTTATGTTGAAATGTTGTGGAAATTTTCCTTTTTGGAGAACTTTTTCTCCAAGTCAAAGGGAACACTTTTTCCTTTTTTTGATTTCTCCCATATCAGAATATGAAAATTGTAAGCAAAGCCACAGCCACCCAGATACAAATCCACTCCAGAAGGAGTAGTAGCCTTCAATAACCTCTTAATGAAATAACGAAAGCATATAGTCCACTTACTCTCTCATGAAATGAATGCACTCTGACTCTCACAGCAGATTTGACGTTTACCAAGAAAATATTTTTACTGAGGTGCACAGATAATTGCACATTTGATCCCAAAATAGCTGAATTTCTTCCTTTGGTAAAAACACATTCTAAGTGATAGAAGTGAAACAGACCAAACAAAGGAAGATGGATCGGGATCTAAGTTTAGTATTGTTGTTGTTGTTGTTTCCTGTACGTGACCTAAAAACTCATGACTATGTTTATCATGACAAGTTTACCATGGTTGAAAAGCAGCCTACGGAACTTCTGTTTTCTTCCATCTTTCCAGGTTAAATCTCCCTCTTTCCTTTGACCAGTGTTGTTGGAAATCACACAGACAATGCCATAATCAGGTAATTAAGTTGGGTTGATCAGGTTATAGGGACTATACATAAGCATTAGAGCACATGAATGAAATCCTTGCAACCACCTTATCTTTCTTCACAATGGAAACAATAAACTCTTTGCTTTCCTATTTATAACCAAATAAGCAACTACAATAGCACAAAGAAACCAGGGTCCAGAGGAGGAAAGTGTATGGTTTTCTCTAATTGAGTTTCTCCCGGTCTCATCTTCTATAGATTTCTTGGATTGTTTTCCAATTTTCATTCGCATTTCATCCCATGAAATGGTTCTAACCTCTGACACAGGCACACCACCCTGTATTCATCATCTTTTCATAATTGGGATGAATGAAATGTGCCCACTTGCTCTGTCGACAGTACAGAGGCATGGACAAGACACAGATGAATATGAACTCACTCTGTTAGACCAGGCTTTGACAAGAAAACAAAATAAGACTGTTCATCTAGTTACAGTCAAAATCAGTGTGCATATACACAAGGCCTACGTTTTTGGTAAATATGTAGCTGTTCACTTGCAGTGAAAAAATGCCACAATGAGACTAGTCTGTTGTTACCAAGCTGCTTTCATGCTACAGGTAGGATTGCTCTTTCAAAATTTCTATACTTAAATGTGCTTAGTGATTCTAAGCTGTGTAAATAGCAATACAGGTAAATGTTAGTTTTAGAACAAATTATTGAGACTTGTGAACAAATTGCTATGCAGTTTCCTTAAGATGGAGATGAAAAATCGTGTTGATTTTTCTCCCCTTTGGAAGAACGTTAATTTAGACACTGCCCGTAATATAAAGCAAGTAATATGCATAGAATCAGAAACATTTATTTTAGGAACTCTAAAATAAAAAAGCAGCAATAATGTGATATCTGTATTATTGTGAAAATTCAAGATAACATGAAAAATTATAATATTATATTAACATACTGTTTAAAAAGATGTGTGTGAATGGCTCAAATGAAAGGTTCTGATGCTAGGCAAAGATAGTGTATGCACATTACTGATAAATATCTAATATCCAAAGAAAAGTTGGTTCACTGAAATAAAAATGTATGAGACTGGGGCCAGCCCCGTGGCTTAGCGGTTAAGTGTGCGCGCACTGCTGCTGGCGGCCCCGGTTCGGATCCCGGGTGTGCACCAATGCACCCCTTCTCCGGCCATGCTGAGGCCGCGTCCCACATACAGCAACTAGAGGGATGTGCAGCTATGACATACAACTATCTACTGGGGCTTTGGGGGGGAAAAATAAATAAATAAAATTAAAAAAAAAATGTATGAGACTGGTATTTCGGAGGTATCACTCTACACATGCGGTTCTAGGTTAAACTTAGGATAGTTCTTTGGTGAGATAATACGAACAAGCTAGGATCAAGGAGAAAAGAGGGAACACGTTCAGAAAGGAGGACCTCTTGGTTCCATGGCCATTGCTACATCCTCCCTTCCTCCTTTTTTGCATCTACACTTCAGAGTCCAAGAGCAGTGAAATTCCAGGTACCTATGGAAGGTTGCAACAGAAAAGAAAAACATGGCAAATATGGTATTAAAAGAGAATACAGAAGTCTCCCTGGACTTTCAGGAGGATCATTCTGGACTGTAGTTGGCATGGGGAATTTTGGGTTTTGGGGTCAGTTCTGACCAGCTGCCTGCTCAAATTCTTAGGTATGTTCTATAGCCACAGATGTATTGTCCTATCTTTCTGAGGAGTGGGTTTCATCGCATGTGACCTTAATTATGGGGTTAATGTCTATCTTCCCCACTAGACTGTAATACTCCCAGGGCAGAGAGGATCCTGCCTGTCTTACTCAACACAGACCCCAGCACCTAGAGAGCACAAGACAGTTATTGCACATACTACCTGAACAACAAATATTTGTTGAATGAGTGAATGGTGTTTCTACTTCCAATGGAGCTTTGAAGACTATGCAATAAGAGCCCAGCAGAGAATTATTATAATTTGTTACATCCATTAACAGTGTCCAACATGTGGCAATGAGTTGAAAAGCAAAAAAAAAAAAAAAATACATCAAGTTAGCCCCCAGGAGAATGGAAACAAGAAGAGCTGCTAAAAGCAAAGTTTAATTAAAATAGCAGGAGACCCAGCTGAGAAAATCTAAGCTTCTCACCAGTTGGCACAGTCTTCACATAACCCATGCAAAGCTGCATTAAATGTAGATCTGTAACCTAGCCTCAGTGCAGAGACAGTCCAGGGAGGGCAATGATGTATACCAGCAGCACGCAGGCACTTTCGGCTTCAGCTCCGCCAAAAATGCATTTGCTGCAAAACCCAGAGCTTGGACCAGAGATGTAGACACTCAAGGTCATGAATCAAGTGTTACGTCTGTTCAGTCTCTAATAGAAAGTCTCAGCAGGTCGAAGAACAATTGCAAAGGGAGCACCAGCCATTCTCCCCAGCAGAGGCCTGAGAGCCGTCGTTACTCAGAAAACCTAGCCTATACATGAGCAGATGGGTGTGCCAGCATCCAGAGCTGGTTCAGAGGAAGTAGCATGTGGACCTGAACAATCTCCAGTGGACACACATGGCCATCTCAGTGATCCTTCCACTTGTCTCTCTGACCTCATTTCCTTCTACTTCTTGCCCCATCCACCTGGATGCTCCAGACACCCTAGAATTGCTCCATGTTGTTCCCTCTACCTGGAATAACACCTTCCTCCACCTTTAAGACACAAACGGAGCACTTCCTGCTTTGTGAAGCCATTAACCCCCAAAACAGACCTGGCCCCTTATTTCACCACTGTATTTCCATCCACCACTATTATGGCATTTAACACACTATTTTGCAGTTTTCTTTACATGTCTGGCTCTGTAATGAGTGTCTTAAAGGGGGCCAATGTCTCATTCATCTTCTCTGCTCTTGGTCCCTGACATACATCATCACTCAGCAAATGTGTATTGTATGAAAGGGAAGTGTTACTGAACTGCAGGTATTTGCAGAAATGTCCTGCCAGGAACATGCCAACAGGTAAATCTCGTCAGGAAGATCATAAAGTCCACCACGATAACTGATCTTGTAGAAAGAGAAATTATAGCAAGGAAGGGGAGGCAGAAAGTGTAATACATTTATTCATAACCAGTTAAAGGAATACTTCAAAGACACGACTGACATAGGATTTTAAAATCAGCTATAAAAATGCTTTATTTTTAGTGGATAGCACTAATCAGTCATTGGCATGATTTCCTGCAGAGAACCAATATTAAACTCCTAAGTAACAGTTGTCCACAACCAATGGACTTTTGGAATTCCTATTTCTCTTTCTGCTACCAAACCCAAGCCCTGAGCAGAGACCAGAAAGGTTTCAAATGCCCATTAAACATATAGGCATATTCACTGGGAAGCATCCAAAAGAGATGGGTGGAAAAAATTCACTCAAGTCAGTTAGACCTGCTCCCTCAATGCCCAGGTCTGAGCACTGACCTCCCAAGAAGTCTGGCTCGTTCACGGAATCTGTGCTGTCTCCTGGCTCTCATGTTGTATTTTTCATGGCACAACTCGACTTTCGTGTATGATCTGGACCTGACAGCTATGGCTGTTCTAAAATGAAAAACTACAACTATTTAGCTTCCATTACATAATAATTCACAATCTCCGATGGAAATGTTCAAGTCACTTAGGACTCTGATTTGGAACACTGTATCTGTTTTAATTCAGATGACAGCAGTAATTTATTTGGACAACATGATTCATATAACGTGCTTCTCCTTCACCATAACCTCTGCTTTATGAAATGACACCGTTTCATGGAATCATCTCAAAAGACTAAGAAGCAAATCCTTTTACATATATGACTACTATAATTTATCCAATGTATAGGATTTTTATTCCTACAGGAAAAGAAAGAACAAGTCCACAATATTTTTTAAAGTGTAAGTAGCAATGATTACTTAGTAAGATGTGAAATCAATTTAATAAGTCTGACCTGTATTTTTTTTAAATGAAAAACAATAGAATGGAAAAATCACTGTTTGTTGTGTGTAATAAGGATAAATAGTGCTTTGTAACACCTGCGTGTTTGAGAATGAGAGAGACGGACAGAGAGAGAGCACAAGTACGGTAAGTTGTGATACAAAATGTAATTAAATGTATTTCTTACTGAGGGTCATGGCCAGAAAAGGTAGAAAATAGCTGATGAACTAACTGTAAAGGATTCTGATTCTGGAGTCAGGAAGCACAGTGAAAGTTTAGGTGAAAAATCCTAATTTTATCTCTGTCATTTATTCATGATGCGCCCTTGTGCAAGTAACAACTTCTCTAAGTACCAGTTTCCATATGTATAAAACAAGGATGGCATCTCATAAAGTCACTTGAGGTTTAAAGAATATAATGTGTTTAATTCACCAGTTATAATGATAGTGGTAGGAAACACTGTTTACTATTAAAATGCTTAGCACAGTGCCTGGCACATAATAAGCACTCTTTAAATGTTAGCAATTATTGCTGTTAATATTATTATTTTTAAATTATTACTTTTGTTTTTTATAAAGAAATATGCATATTATAATCAGGTATTTTCCTAAAATGCAAGAATCAAATATTACTTTCCAAATTCTATCGACATAATTAGCCAAAGTAGATTAGAACATCTTTGTTGTTTTTGTCACACTCTCTGATTGAAATTGCTTGATACTCAGCTGAAAAATTAAACCCTGGCTATCAATACCAAGGAACTGTGTGAATGGAGCACTACATCAGGATTATACCAGCTGATCTTAAGCTCGCTTCTCAAACCGAAGCAAAGAAGGAAGAGTAGGTGTGTAAGGTTAGAGCAGTAACAGTTAACTTTTATAGAGTGCTTACGACACTGTACTTACAGGCACTATATTAAATCCATTTTAAAGATGAGGAAGCAGCTTGGAAGACTAAGTAACTTTTCAAGGTCACATTACTAGTAAGTGATAGAATCAGGCTTTGCTTTAACACCCATTTGGCATATCTTGAGAACCTCAACACGGTAAGTACATCAGGATCATCAAACCCAAGCGTCCATCTACAGCAGGCCTCAACTTTTAGCATCCTTTTGTTCTGGATTTGAAGGCCTAATATTCATGAGCTTCCTACTTCTCAAGGCTTTCCACTCCACCAACAGGCAGTTGTGATTGTTAGAAAGTTCTTTCTCATATCTAGCCCATATATTTGCCTGCCTACACTTTCCACCCATTGAGACAGCACAGAAGACATATTCAGTCTTCTACTCCACATATTTTAAAACAATGAATGACTCTGTGTCCTCTCTGTCTTTTCTTCTCAGGAATCAACACTCCTAGGAGTCTTTGAACTTCACTCTTAAGAGCTGGCTCTCACCCATTTCTTCCCACGCTCTTCATCTTCTCCTAGATGATATTCAGCCTGAAAATATTACCTAATGCAATACTCCTGATGTATGTGGCTCGCCCAGACAGAGTCTAAGAGAACTGGTTCATTTAAAACCCACGTTTGTCTATCACTGTCCTTAGAGGCTTGGTCAGGCTTCTTAGAAGCAAACTACCTCACACTTTGCTTCGTCTTTAGGTTTTGGTCACCTGAAACATCAAGGTATTTTTCAAATGAACTTTCCACCCTGCATTTCTACAACCACATTTTTGAACCTCAATTCAATTTTTTTTTAATCCCTGTAACATTTCTTTGCCTTGCTTCTGGCTCAGCTTTCCAGCAGAGAGAGGTCACTTCAATTCTTAATTCTGTCTTTCATAAAATTAACTATTATTCTCAGGAGTCTATTACACGCAAACGTAAAAAGCATGTGGTTACATTAAATTATAAGTTGACAGACTATTAGAAACAGATGGAAATATATATATATATATACACACACACACACTAAAGCATACATTTTTGCTTCTCTCATTAAATTGTAAACTCCTCGAGTTCATGAGCACTGCATCCTTCTCCTTTTAGTACATCATGTGGGCACAAAGGTCACCATATTCATTTTGACTGGATGATTATTAATTTGCACATGTCAAAATTCACTGCTAGAATTGATGATAAGCCAAGAGGCAGGAGAGGAAATAAAACACCACACATCTGAAGTGTGGGTTCAAAGGCAACGACTGGCACGTGTTGCTTCCCTGAACCCAATCAATCATAGAGTTGACAGAAAATGGAAATTCATATTAGAAAAGAACCCGACAGAAAGACAAAGAAGAGAGAAAGAGATAGGAAGAAAACACGCACGTGCACATGCACACACACACTTTTGACTGGTGAAATTCCTTAAAGTAGTTACCAGAAGGTTTTCACACATGAATACCACCACTTAACAGCATAAGGCTCTTGACTTTGTATTACTATTAATAGACAGCCTATTAGGACACTGCTATTTACAGACTTCCACAAGGCAACATGATTTCCCAGTGGTATATTACCATTAATTGGTAAAAGGCACTCTAAGAATACCAGTCTAAGACAATAGCTCAGCCACAATTAAAACAGAATTGCATTTGCTGACCTAGACGACAAAGCAGAGTGTGCCTGGGAAATTCTCTGCAATATTTTACAACCTGAACTAATTAAAGATTACATTCCCCATACCCAGAAAGCAAACATGAGAAATACCCCCAGCTGAAGACTTTCTAGCTTGATGGTTACTATAATGAGTTCAGTCCCAAAGGTTCAAGACAACAGCAAGCAGCTTCTAGTTGAAGGTTGTGGAATGAAAGTCTGACTTCCTTTAATTTTGGAGCAATTCCTTCTTGTCCAGTGTCAGTCGCATCCAAAGGCTGCTGTCCAATTTTTCTGCAATGAACACAGGGAATGTAGAGGGGAAAACTGATCTCATTGTAGCCTGCTAAATTTCTTTAACAGATTTAATGTTGACAAAGATTGTGAATAGCGTATCATCATTGCCAGACTGTACACTGGATGAATTTCATTTATTAACTTAGGAGAGCCTTCCCTCATCTAAGCAAGCAGCAGACTAAAAATGTTTTTACTGTATTTAATAAAGTATCTTTACACAGGCAGCCCTAGGCACCCCAAGTTATTGCTCAATCGCCTGGAGGTAAATTAAGGTGATACTTTTCCTTTCCCCATGTCTAATAGGATTGTACGTTCTGCTGCTAGCAAAACTGATTACACTATTACCTATTGCAAAAGCCTCATTCCTGAATGCTGATGTGTGTTCTGTCACATTTTGCTTGAAAAAATTACCTCTTACTACTTTGTTCTGATACGGGGGAAACTTGCAGGAAGGGTGTTTTCAGGGAAAGAAAGAGAAACATAAAGGAAAAATGGACATTAGGCACTGAATGTGAGTTAACACATGTCATTATTTTGAAACATTTCATCCTATTTTTTCTCCTTCAAAGTTCTTTTACAATCAGCCTGAACATGTTGGCCACCATCTTAGAACATCAATGCTGTCTTAATAGGTATAGGTATTTTTAATCTCCAACATAAATCTGTTCCTAGAAGAAAAAAATACTTTATAGATAATAAAATATCTAAAATTAAACCAAATTGTATAATAACCTAAAGTAATGCTATGTGGTCCAAGATAAATTTTTGGAATTGATCCTTAAAGGGAAAAATAAATATGTCATGTGTATGATGAGTCTTAGCATTTTCATGTCAATCCATTGACTTTTTAATTCCAGTCAACAGATATTTATTTACTTATTTATTTTTGCTGAGGAAGATTCGCCCTGAGCTAACATCCATTGCCAATCTTCCTCTTTTTTTTGCTTGAGGAAGATTAGCGCTGAGCTAACATCTGTGCCAATCTTCCTCTATTTTGTATGTGGGATGCCTTCACAGCATGGCTGATGAGTGGAGTAGGTTCACGCCCTGGATCCGAACCCGTGAACCCAGGCCACCGAAGCAGAGTGCATAGAACTTGAACCACTCGGCCAGGGGGCCAGACTCCAACAGATATTTATTGAGCATTTACTACGTTGCAGGGACTTGCTCTGTCTGTGGATACAGTGTGGAATGCGAAAGCCCAAGGAGATGTAAAAGCATTTTGAATTTTACAGCATTATTTACCCTTACTATTACTAGCATATTGTTTAGGCTTTAGGACAGTCCCAATCTGAACATCAAAAATTTCTACATCTATCAGACCCCTGACATTCAAAAAGGGAACAGATAGTCTGTTTAATACTCTAAGTCTCACATGCTGTCGTAGGCTCTTCTAGTTCCGTGCTATCACTTATCTGAGAAAAGTCACATTTCTTGTACATCCTCTTCCAACACAAGTTAACTAAATAACTTTCTAAGTTTTTCAAGGTTTAGTCTTTCAAATGGTGCTCACTTCCTACAAAGCAATCAAGGCTTTGCTTGTGTACAAGAAGACTCAAGATGCATGGAGAACAACAAAGCCAAGTTCAGATGTGACTGTTGGGCAGTCAGCTAGGCTCACTCGCTCTGCAAATCCCTTGCCTCCACACAGCATTTCAAAGCCAGGTGAGTAAAATCGGATTCTCAGCAAAATTAGGAATTGCTCATATCAGGCACCCTCAACGTAGTTCTTGAATAAGCAAAACCATTGATGTTAAGAATACTAAAGGTATACTCTGCTGGGTACTATTTAGCAAGATTTCATTCAGTTTTCACGTATAATTAACATTTGAATAGTAAATGATAGTTGTACTTTATATATATAATGTGATAAAATATATGGTCTCAAGCTACCACTCAGAAGATGAACTTAATTGAGTCAGCTCACACCATATGGAGACTTTCCCCTTGCCTTTCCTACCCTCCCCCTGCAGAATGAGTCACTCCATCCACTAGATTTCTAAAATGAATTTTGTATACCACTAATAAAACACTCACATGCTATATAGCAATTTTCCCTTTTAACATATCTATTCAAAGTCAAGGTCATGTAGTAACCACTTCTGAATCAAGAAGACAGTAGGTCTTAAACAAATGTTTGCTAAATGAATGACACTAAAATAGCACATAAAAGAAAAGTACAATATAAATATAAAAAGAATAGCACAGATGAATACCCTACAAATACGGGAAGTTTAAAGTCACTTTATAAGAACAGACATTCGGGTACAGCAAGTAAAATGCTAGAGGGTAAGTTCTTTGAGGGTAGGACCAGGTCTGTCTTTCCCAGCTGCACTGCTGTACTACTACGGCTTTGGACACCGCACCGGGCACAACAGAGACTCTTCATAAACAGCTGTGTAATGAACTCAAAAGTATTAAAAGGGATCTAGAAACCAGATTCTCCTGTGTTGATGTGTGTTTTACCAGTAGAAGAGTCTCCTTTATAAGTACACTACTTGTATTAAGGATTACAAGTCCTGCAAAGCTGCGCTGAATTGCAGAGCAGTAGGCAGAGAGGAAACTCAAAAAAGCCCCTTAGTCCCCTTAGACATTACAAAAATGACCGCAAACTGGATTCCTTTATATAGTATCCTTGTCCTATTGATTGATGGTTTCTGACCAATTTAAGCTGTGTCACCTCAACAATTACCAGATGATGTCATATCATAAAATCTGGAGACAGACTTGGGTCAAGGTCTGACTCTGTCATTAACTAGCTGTGTGACCTCCAGGCAACAACTAAGTTTCTCAAGAGCCTCGGTTTCTTCCTTCATAAAATCGAGATGAGAGTCACATCTACCTCACAGGGGATTTAAGGGAGAAACGTATGTGGAAGAGCTGCCTTGACTTTCGTTCTTATTTGTATAAAAGTTTCCATACTAAAATAATATTTTTCCAACCAAAAGCTCTGCACTAGGCACCTGCTGGTATTTAAAATGCACAGACATTAACTTTGATTTGAATCCTCTCTGTAGAAATAACTCTTAATACAGATTCATTTATTTAACAAAAATGCACTCAGACCTTAAGTGCCAGGCAGCAGAGAGACAGCACAGTCCCTTCTCTGATGCAGTGAAAAGTCTAAGGGGGGAGGAAACTAAACACGCCACTGTGGTGAAGTGCGATGAAGTGTGACACTAGATACACACTGACTTCACTGTGGAAGGGGAAGCCCAGGGACCAATGGAAACAAGTTCCAGGGAGATCCACACTACGCTACAGAATTCCGGATAAACTCTAGGCAAACATCACTGAACTCCAACACCGAGGTGAGGTTCAGTACAAAACATCCTCTATTTAAGTGAAGAGGCTAACCAAACGCCGGCCTGTAAAATGTTAAGTGTTAAAGTAATCACTGTGAAGGGTATGGAGTACAGAGTGCATGGGAATCATTTCTACGATTATCACCGTGAATGCTTGGCAGAATCTCTCCCGCTTCCCAGCTCTAGAGTGTTGCCTTCAGCACTCTCTTATGGCTCTCCAACTGCACGGGAGGGTCTCTTCAAACTCTACTCTCAGAATGTAAAACTTAATCCCCTTTCTCTTCTCATAAAGTGCTTTGCAAATCTAATACCTTTGGGCTGCATGCAGCATTCCCTCCTTCTTCAACCCAACAAGGAATTAGCAAGCCTCTGCTGTGTGCCCACCACCGCCCTAGAGACAGAACTCCAAGTGTGAGTAAAACAGAGGCCCTGCACTCATGGTTATAGCCTGGGAGAACTTAGGGATACCACAGATACATGACAATGAAGTGTGTCAGATACGGCCATGGAAGTGTGTCCAGGAGAAAGAGAGGCACAAATGGCGATGCTGTGATCTCTGACTAGGGCAGGTGTCATACAAGTTCCCACAGATGAAAGAGCATGTGATCTGGGTTCCTAGGATGAATAAGTTTGCCAGGCAGGAGAGAGGCTATGGGAGAAGGGGTTTTCCGAGAAGCAGTAGAAACAATGGTGTGCTTGTAATGGAGGGCGCCAGGGTTAGAAGTGGGGAGGGGGGCAGCATGGGTGAGGTGGAGAGGCGAGGGGAGCAGATAGCGAAGGTCTAAGACACTGCACTGCACTCATGCAGCAAATATTTACTGACTGCTATGTACCAGGCACTGGGGATAGAATCATAAGCACAATCTCGATTCAGCCATGATATTCTTTAAGTAAAAGGCTACATGTGCTATAAAATCCATTGGCTTTTACTAAATGTCTATTCAGTAGGTGGGACAGCTGACAGGGTGGTTATGTGCTGGCAGAGTGACCCTAATCCAAGCCTTCACCCATACTCTGCACAACAGATTTAATCAATCAATAATCCCCCAATTTTTGCACTGAAAATGATCAGTGCTCATCTTTTGGAGAGATGAACACCAGAGAGAATGCATGTCTAATCAAGATTTTACAGATTACCAAAATAAATAGCTAAAACTTGGAAGTGTCTCTTCAGCTCTGATTTAAACCAGCTGATTTGGGTTCAAACAGCTAAATGCTAAGGACCAGCATCATCCCCAGCCCATGTGGCTCGCACTACAAAGAGCTCTGTTCAACTACTCTATCAGGATCTGAAAAAACAGCATACTGTGTACATAGTTTTCTTACTCTCTCAAGACCTTCTAGTGGATGTTATGTCTCAGAAGTAACTGGAGTTGCATGGGCGTCCTCTCCCATGTGAAGCCGAACTCCATTTTGCCAGCTACAAGGAGACTGTTCTCAGCCATGAATGAAGAGAGGCGAGTCTGTTCGACTCTGACAGAAACAGCTAACTTTCCTGCTCTGAAAACTTTTTAGGTGTCTGAGGAAACAACTTTCAAAACTGATCAATGGTTTGCTTTTTGCCTCTTTCCCACACACCAGCAAACTGGAAATAATGTGCTCCTAAGCCACTTTAGAGAAACAATGGAAATCATAGCGAAAAATACCTTCAATTGTTTTGAGCCAAATCAGCCAGTCAACACTTGTTGAAGATTTCATTGTGTACAAATTGTTGCAGCTGTCTGATCCCACTGAAATAGGCATTTGGGAGAAGATGCAGGCCGAGCCCAGAGACTAGGACTCCAGCCCCATTACTTATGTGACCTTGGATAACTCAGCCTTGCTAAGAGCCTCAGCCACCTCATCTTTTCATAAAGAAGAATGTCCTTTGCCCTGCCTACCTCACCAGGTTGCTATGAGGATCAAATGAGACGAGTTTACAAAAGCACTTTGGAAAGTATAATTTGTTAGACAAATACAATGATTTATTATTAAACAGAAGATGCTACCTATCCTTGCGGAGGTTATGGACCATCGGGAAAGAAAAAAAACATAATAGATTGTTGATTTTTTTTTCATTGCAAGTCAATATATGTTTGTTAACCTGAGAACTTTAAAGAAAGACATCAAAAATTCATCTCTTATACCAATTTTCATGCTGCCCATAAATTATGCTCAGTGGTCTCACCATTTAAGCATATAATTTATGCATTAAGATAATTAACGTATTAGGATTACTGGTCCTATGGTCCATTCCTGGGTAGATTTGGGGACTTGAAATACAATGTTTTTAAGGTAGAAATTGCATTTTCTGCGTGTTCTGTTAAGGCTCCCATAGTCAGGACAGCTTCACACAGGTGTTTCTTGACAACACTGGGATATAGGACAGTGGCAAGGAACGCAGGTTCTACAATAGGACTGGCTTTAAATCCCAATTACTTATTATGGGAAACATGGGGCAAGTCACCTACATTCTTTAATCCCCAGTTTCCTCATCTGTATAATATGTGTGACAATAGAACCTCTTTATCTCACCGAATTATTGGGGAAAAAAATTAAATGAGAAAATGTGTAGAAAGTGCCCACCACGAAGTGTTTGGCACACTAAATGTGTGTGTATTAATGATCATGAAGATGGCAACAATAGGGTAGATGCAGTATATTCAGACAATGCAACAGATATACGCAAGGGACACCCTGAAGTCACTCACACATTGGGTATGTTAACAATAACGACATTTCATTGAGTGCCTACTGTGGGCCAAATGCATTATCTCCAAGTAGATGACACTAACCACATTTTTACCAAAAGCGAAACTTAGCGTCAAAGATCTGAAACAATTTGCATGAGATCATAGATCCATTAAGTGATGGAATGAAGATTTGTCCCCAGGTCTGTGTGGCTCCTGCTCATTCCACTAGGCCATTCTCCCAGCCCAATGCTGCTTCTGGCTTCACCTCTGAAACTCCTGGACTTCCTGGTATCTTCACTTCCCATGTGGTCAGTTTCCAGTGGCAGAATGAAGTTTGAGGGATCTGCTCATAGTCCCATCCCTGCCGTTATCCTTTAGCACGTCTATAAGGCCTTTTGCTTCCTTCCCTGTGTCCTTAATTATATGCATTGGGGCACATCCACTCTACGCTTACATTGTACCAGGGGCTATAGATTCAACGAAGATTCATTTTTCATAACCCTGTGCCCTAAGAACTCAAAATCTTGCTGGGGACACACATGAAACTAACAATGCATTATAATAAAGATGACCACAAATGCTATATAACTAGAGGAGGAAAAAAAGCACTTTAAGTTGAGGCTTAGAAATGACAGTCATGCCCATCCTTGAGTGCGGAAGGGTAATTCAATGAGAACGAAAGGAACCATTAACAAAGTTTAGGAATAGCAAGCAGTATAAGGTATCTGAAGAAATAACAGAAGATTCAGAAGTTTACTAAAGAAACCTGAACTCCACCTGGACTCCAGACTAGGCCAGGAGAACTCAGAGGGCTTGAGGCAGGAAACCACCCACCATCAGTAAAGTGCCAGGCCAGTACCTACAGTCAGAGTAAGCCCAGGAGCTAAAGGGCAGAAGCTCTGAGCATAGATAGGAAAATTCTGTTCACCTCCTGGGGTCTAGTACGAGCAGAGCCCTAGAGGCCAGGGCAGAAGTCACTGTGCCAGAGAAGAAATTCTGAAAGTTCAAGCTGGGATTGAAGGGGGTGTAACCAAGACAGTGGTGCAGACAAGGCTGAGACATCTCCATCCAAGGTCAAAACCATCTATGAGAACTGTCTAGAGATCAAAGCAAAAAAATAAATTGCACCTTGGAGAATGACAAAGTCAACTAAAATCCCCTGAAGTTTGAGAGAGAGAAGAATCTGTATATTTCACAAAACTTAAAGAAAAGAAAGCCAAACAAAACAAAAACTCTAATTCCGCTTATTTTTACCCCTGACTTTTATTTAACCTCATTTGGCTTTGCCAGCACTAAAATCCCCAGAACATCTTGATGATGACTCCCTCAGGGAGAAGGCAACAAGCATTTGTTCAGCATCTACTGTGTGCCAAGAATTTTAAATACTTTATTTCATTTAGTTCTCACAAATCACCCAGTGATGCTCAGAGAAGTTAAATAACTTACCTAAGGTCACAGAGCTCAGGCTTGCCACTGCTGCCATCAGATTGAGATGGCGGGACCACATTGTAACAACTGTCATGGCAGGCTGGAGAGGGGGAGCTCTCAGTATGAGCTCTGAAAGATAGGAATGCATCTTATCTACCTTCGCATCTTCCAAACCACAGACCAAAATGCTTTACACACTGTCATCATTGTCATAATAGCAGTAATAATAAAGCTAATATTTATTTAACATATCTACTACCATGTCTTACATTCTTTGCATACTATCTCTAATTCTGAATACAACTTTGCTAAGTGATATGATCTCCAATGCAGAGATGTGGAAATTAGAGCTTAGAGAGATGAAGGCATTTGCCAGAAGTCACACAGCAAACAAAAGCCAAAGCCAAGATTCAAACCAAGGTTTGCCAGCACACACATTTGTATATAGGGTTGATGAATACACCAAATGGAATTGATTTTAATCAAATCGAAGCTGTGGTGTAATACAAAGGAGGGAAATCTTCTGTGATATGAGTGTACATATTTATGAATATATAATTATAAATTAGTTCAGAAGCACACAATGGCTAGTAAGTTGTGTTGGCTAGAGATCCACAGCCCTGTATTACTGCATAAGAACACTCTGAGGACCACTTCCACATGCTGCCTCATCTAACTTCTCTGGAACTTAGACCACTCAGAAGACATACCAGGGCCATGGATACAACAGCTAGGAAAGCAGTCTTCAGCTCAGGCGTTAGTGTTCACGTACAAGCGATTCAGTTCTTACAGACACCCACCAAGGAGTCTGTGAAGACCTGCGGTTGCCTGTATCGTCACCTTAGAGTAGTCTCTGCATGATTCTCTTGAGAACTGGTGATGATATTCACTGGCTGTCTGACAGAAAGAATTATTCTCAGGAACAAAATGAATTTACAATCCAACTCCTAATGTGAATTACTATTGGAAAAAAGGAATGTAATACAGGGCTCTAGCATCGTCTCACTACTTCTCCTCCCAGAAATGCTACAACACTGCCAAAGAGCTGAAAGATTCCTAAATATGAGGCACTATTTCAGGCCTCTATACTTTTGCAAATGCCACACCCTTTGTCTGGAATGTCCTTTCCTTCCTTCGTCTGCATGAAGACTTTTTAATTTTCCTTTGAACCCCAGTTTTGGTGTCATCTCATCCAGGAAGTCTTCTAGGGTAACATTTCTCAACCTTAGCCCTATTGACACTTTGGGCTGTATAATTCTTTGTTGTGAGAGGAAGAGCTGTCCTGCACATTGTAGAATGTTTGGTGGCATCCCTGGTCCCTAACCATTTAGATGTGGATAGCACCTGGACAGTCACAACAATAAAAGATGTCTCCACATATGGTCAAATGTGGGAATGGGGCTGGGGAGAGGGATCACCACCAGTTGAGAACCACTGAGCTAAAGTATTATGGTGCTAGATCTGTACCATGGTAGACTTGGGCCAGCCTTAGATCTAAGTAGAGGAATAAATCATTGAAAGTCTCTTCCAGTTCCACGCTTCTCTGCTAACATAGTGAAGTTTAAGATTTTAAAAGAAGAATTTGCAGAGTGGCCTACTGTGGCAAACTCAAGGCCCCTTATTGTATTATTTATAATCTTCTTCACAGATGAGAACTATGTCACTGAGAATAAGAGAATGATGAATCATAAAGATCTAAGTTCAGGCTGTATGACCTTGAACTCTGACCCTAAGTTTTCTGTCTAAAAATTGGGGCTAATTTCAGCTTCTTCACAAAGTTTCTGGTTTAAGTGAAATATATGCACCAAGCTTCCTAGCAAGATCACCTTTCCCCTTCCACCAGAAGGTTAGGAATGGGTTAATGTGTGAGAAAATGCTTTATAAATTGTAAGTGCTAAACACTTGCAAGGTTACTATCTGATTTTTAAAAAGCAGTAATAAAAATTGAGCTTTCCTTTCTGAATGTAGCATTCAAATTAAAAAAAAAAAATCCCGGTGAGGAAGATATGAATGAGAAATAATTATTACTTCCAGGTATAGAACACTTTACAGTTCATAAAGTCTTTTCACACACATGATTTCTCTCAGTGGTCTCCACTGCTCAGGATGGTGTTATCTGAAAGATGAGGAGACAGCCTAAGAGAACTGCAGAAACTCCCCATGTTCCCAGAGCTGGAAAATAGACTCAAACCCAGTTTGCAAAAACAGATCTCTTTCCAGTGAACACTGAAGTAATATTTTAAACACAGAACAAAGAGCCATTCAGCCCAGGCTTTCTGAAATTTGAATTACAGTCTTATACGCAAAACCAGGTAGATAGTAAAGACCATTAGAACTGATAATGTCGATGGCTATCATCATTAGTTGCATATAAGCCAGCATTAAGGATTTGCAGACATAAAAAACTAGCTATTTCTTTTGTCAAAAGCTATTATAATTAATTCTCAAAAAAAATGTATACATTCAACCCAAATCAAAGGAAGAAATAAACCAAGGGGAGAGATGGGCTCTTTCCATAACTGCATGCAAAAACTCTTAATTAAACCTAGATATTCAAAAGCAATTTCAGAAGAAAGGTTAATGAAACAGGGTAGGGAGGGAAAACATCTCCAGAGAACCTTGCAGACTCTAGTTTTCTGGGCCAGCTCTTTCGTTACTCTCAGGATGAAGTAAAAAATCTACAAAATGTATTTCCGTTTTTGGAATCAAGAATAGAACTGAGCTACTCTCCAGCACACTGCAGAGAGCTGTATTGTAATATATTTTCCAGCGCTCTGACCAGCCCTGATGAAGAGTAGCTGAGTTCTGGACACACAGTACTTGATCTCAGAGAGACACTAACATAGTTTGGTTTAGAGCAATGATGTCCTATTAGCATCTGGTAGATGTTATAACTTTGGAAAGACATTAAAATAAGAAGGAAAATCTTAAGAAGCGAAGAGGCTCAAATGTTTGACCCAAGTACAATTATTCAAAACTATCTCTTTTCTAAGCTCCAGGAGAAAAAATAAAAATTATACCTGATGGTATGGAGTCCACTGGAACCCACGATCAAGGACAAGCCTAACAGACTCTCCATGTGACCTCAACACAACCCAGTGGGTAAAGAGTGGGGCTCAAGGACTGGTACAATTAGAGGCTGAAGTACACAGGAAACTGCATTCCACCCCAGTGGAAAGAATGCAGATTGATCTGGGACTAGGCCTCCTGGAATGGGTTCCTGGCCCTGTTACCATTCATTCATTCATCAAATATATGCTGTATCTTTCGACTGTCCACATTGTGCCACGTACTACATGAAGCCCAGGCGCTAAGATGAGAAGCAAGAATGGTCATGGTTCCTACTCTCATCGAGGTTATAATCTAGAAGGGGAGATGGACATTCACATTAACAAACGCAAAATTTCAAGCAGTGAAGTAAAGGAATATGGTTTGATAGGAGATCACAACAGTAATAACAACTCAAAAAGCAGCCACCATCACCATTTACTGAGAGCGTCCTAGGTGCCAGGCTTGGTTCTATGCATTTAACTCATTTGATTCATCTAACTTGATGAAGTAACCTACTACTATCACCTCATGTGAATGAGGAAGATGTCAATTTTCCTACTTTGATGAAGTAACTACGCTCACCACTTTAGGGTTGAGGAAATGGAGACACAGAGAGGTTAATTCATTTGTCTAAGGTTCCACAGCTAGTAAACGGTGAAGCTGAGATTCAAATCTAGACAGATGGATTTCAGAGCCCATATTTTTCACCCCCATGGCAGGGTATAGCAAGGACTCCTCACCCAGTCTGAGGTCGAAGAAGGCTTTGCTGAGGAGGTAACACTTGAGCTGGAAGGTGAGTATGAGTTCATCTAAAGAGAGATCAGAAGTTAATCTGGGAAGGGGGTGTGGTTCTAGACAGAGGAGAGAAACCGAGGAATGGAGAGGAGGCCTGTGTACCTGGAGGGTAGAGTGAGGGAGAGCAGGAAGAAGGGGCTTGAATGGCTGTGGCAGCAGAGCATGCACCTTGCAGGCCAGGGTAAGAATTTGGGTCTTTATCTTAAAGCAGTGGGAAGTTGTTGAAAGGCTTTTAGGAAGCAGTAATATGATTTGTGTCTTAAGAACTTCTCTGGCTGCAGTGTGGAAAATGGAGCAGAGAGGTTCAGAGGGTCTATGGAAAGAATGTAACCGTCTAGGGTCCAGGCCAGCAATCCTCAAAGTGCAGTCTCTGGACCAGCAGCATTACTGTCCTCAGGAAAGTTCTCATAAATTCGGATTCTTGGTACCCACCCCAGAGCTACTAAATCAGAAACTCTGGGGATATATTAGTTATCCACTGCCGTGTAAAAAATTACCACAAATTTAGCAGCTTAAAACAGTTTATATTTATTATTTCATAGCTTCCATGAGGTAGGAGTCTGGGCACTGCTTAGGTGGGTCCTCTGCTCAGGGTCTCATAAGGCTGCAGTCAAAGTGTCAGCCAGGCTGTGTTCTCATCTGGAGGTTCAAGTGGGGAAAATCTGCTTCCAAGTTTATTGAGTTTGTTGGCAGAATTAATTTACTTGTGATTGTAGAACTGAGGGCCCTGGCTTCTGGTTAGCTGTCATCTGGAGGCTGCTTCCAGGTCCTGGAGGCCACCCGCAGCACCTACAGGCTGCCCACAGTTTCTTGCCACGTGAGCTTGCTCATCATGGCTGCTTCCTTCATCCAGCCAGCAGTGTCTCTAGAGTAAATCTGTTAGCAAGACAGAATCTTATATAATGTACTATAATCATGTGAGTGATACCCCCATCACCTTTGCCATATCCTACTGGTTAGAAGCAAGCCACAGATCCCTTGCATGTAGGGAGGAGATTATACCAAGGTACAAACACCGGGAGGCAGGGGTTGTGGAGGACCACTGAAGAGTTTGTCCACACAGAACCCATACTCTGTGTTTTAACAAGTCTTCCAGATAACTGTGATGCATGCTCAAGTTTAAGAACCACTAGTCCAGGCTATGGATGTGAGAGACATTTAGAAAGCAAGACCAAAAGAACCAGGAGCTGTAGTAGGAATATTAGATTATGTAGTTTAGCACTATGGTCATGAGCATGGGCTTTGGAGCCATTAAGATCTAGTTTCAAGTCTCCACCACTTTCTAGATTGTGTGCCTTGAGCAAGTTACTGACCCTTACATGGCTTCAGCTTCTTTATTTATATCATGACATCCTCATGGAATCTACTTCTTAAAGTTTAGGGTTGTTCCGAGAGTTAAACGATCATCAATGTAAACTATGTCCGGATGTGTGACACAAAGGATTTGCTGAATGAATGTAGGCGACTGTTACTAACATCTGTGGGATTCAGTTTCTTTTGTAAAATGAGACTAGATTGTGTAATGTGTAAGGCTCCCGATTCTAGAATTCAAATATTATAGATGAAAAATCTTGCTATTGAGAAAGGTGCAGTTTTTTTCTCTAATACCTAGAATAGTAATAGCAACACTCGGACTATGAGGTTTTATCTGTTGTTTGTTTTTTAATCTCCTATGTTACTAGAAGTAAGCCACCACTAGCCTCCTTATGTTTATTAGAAAAAACACCTTCTGTGTAGACCTCCTGAGGGCTTGGTATACCCTCCAGGGACCCAGTTCCTGTACTTGTCTCCTTTGAAAGAAATAATATAAAACAGGTTAAACTGAGTCATACAAACACCCTCAAGGAAGTATTTAAACAGTTATTAAGCGGAGATCCCATCCTACAGGAACTTGTGCTTTTGGCACTTAACACCCAATACCGTAATTGTGGACTTACTTTCCTATCTCCCTTACTAGACCAAAAACTTCTTGGAGGCAGGGACTATATTTTCCTGTCCTGGATAAAGGGGAGGAGAAGCTTATTCTGGAAAGAGGCGATGACTCTTTTATACCCCGTCCTTCTCTCTCCTCTGTTCTCTCCTGTCCCCTTCCCCCTTCTCAATCAAGGTTATATTCCCTAATGGTTGGGAAAAGCTTTGAACTTAAGAGAATGCCAGCTAGTAGGTATCAGAAGAGAGAAAGAGACTGGAGCAAGATCTCAGTAGAATGCAAGTGAAAACTAATTTCAAACCCTCCTCTAGTTCTCTGTGCCCATAAAGGTAAAGATCAGAGTTCATCTTTGTGGAAAGAAAGCTGCTTTGTTTAGGAAAATCGCCTGAATGGGCATCTAGCCATGCAAAGGTAAAAGGAAGACTTAGAGAAGAGAGATGAGGACACAACAGAGGAAGACATGAAGAAACTTCTGGAGGATATCAAACTTATAGTTATTGGTTGTGGAGTTCCGGGCTGTGTTATTTGGATAGAGCAAAGAGGAAGGCTAGAAAATCTGTTTTTTTTTTTTTTATTGCAGTTGATTACAGTATCTGGCACAAAGAAAGTGCTTAATAAATGCTTATAGAATAAACTAAAAAAATGAATGGATGCATGAAATAAAATCCTATATTCTTTTTCCTGTACTTTGTAATTTGATCTCTCATTACTGATACTGAAATAGAGAGACGGCTGTGGCCCCAACAAATAGACTCATGTGTAAAAAAGGCACAACGAAATGTCCCTCTGAAACAGGCACCACCATCTGCCTAGATTGGAAAGTATAATTTAGCAAAGAAATAGGCAGAACACGTAGTTCAGAGAATGTTAATACACAGTCAATAAAGTAACTAACCAATCCTTAGTAACAGCCCCCCAAAGGACAATTCTGGATTGTTTTGTTCTGAGAGCAAATTAAAGCAAAACAAAGATGAGTCTACCAAAAAAACAGCAGACTCTCCTCTATTTCACATATGAGTCCTTAGAGGAATGCATGGAAATTATCCATATCCTTCCCACATCTCCTACCTACTGTGTACAGTGTCAACCTAAAATCCCCTTTGTTCAAGCGCAGCTACACTGTATGAAATCTGGGCTCGGGGCTTTACCCTTTTCCACTCCCTGCATGCAGAATATGCTCAGAATTAACTATTCATGAGCATTATTAATCTAGGAACAGATTCAGAGTTTTGATAAGGTTGCAATTAGCCAATTACCCAATCAGAAGTCCTTTCATCAAATCATTAATGATTATTTTTAAATAGTACAATTCTTCGGGTACATAAAAGCTGGTATTTTATTCTTTGCAATTGAAAACTGTTTCCATGCCTTTCTGGTTTGCCCTGGCATCTGACGAGAATTCCCACGGGACCTGTGGTGGTTCAGTACGTACGAATTTGTGTGCTTGCATGTGTGGGGTGGCAGGACAGGAGACAAGTGTTTTCATTCACATAATATATACATGACCATAGAATTAGCCGTTCAGACGCTAATTTGGTGTTTAGCCCTTTCATTTCTGTCCAATCTATTGGATTGGGTGCCCTCATTAAGATGATTAAAATAAGCCAGACTATCAATATGTGGTCCAATTATTTCAATTGTCTAAACACAGCTTTAGTCTGGTCCTTTTCTAGAGAAGCACGACTTTGGAGATCACTTTTCTGGACTTTTCTCAGGACACTTGAGACACTCTAATCTCTTTATGTCTTTCGAAATGAAATCTGTCAATGAGCAGATGGGGTGGAGGGGAGACGAGCGAATTTCTTCAGTCTTCAACATTTATTTAACATCTACTACATATGTCACAGTTTCCAGAGAATAAGTAGTGATCACACATATAACCCAACACTCGGATTCCAAGGGGTTAAAATGGCATGTTTTCATTACATTATTGGCTACCATGACACACGTGAGCTTTTATTTAATTTGAAGAATTATTTTATTTTCATCAATTGAGACTAAATATGACCTGTTTTTTCCTTAGAGGAGTCCACATATGAGCTTACTTCTATATTCTTTAACCTATAAATCGCGTTTTCCAAAAATTGTATACTGAGTAAACTGTTAGGTTGTATAAATCTATATGTGAATACTCACTCATTCATTTTCACCACTCACACATTTCCAAAGACATTTCTCAAAAATTACTTGTCCAATTAACTTCTTTATGAACAAATAAATTCTGTTCACCTACAGACAAGCCACAGTTACAGTCTAGCAACTGGGTGTCTGATTTCAGAATATTATTAACTGTGGTTATTAGCTGAAGATGCAAAGTAGAAGTGAACGTATCGAGTGAAATTTACAGTTATTGCTCTGTGCAGAGATAGCAAGAATGACTTAGTCCTTCTAATCTAACTTTCATACAATAAGCTGTGGGTTTTAGATTAAATGATTTGATTTTTTTTTCCCTGTAGTTCAGTAATTTAGTACATAAGATAAAACTGACGCATTGTTATTAGCAGCTTCCATCATCCAACATTTTAAATCTCTGTTTTTCCTTCTCTGAGGAGGCCTAATGAAGGGGATATTCCATTGTTCTAAAGTAATTTTTATTTTCTCCCTTTCCCAGGTCGATTTCATTTTGAGTTGCATGCTATACCCGTATCTGTTCACCCAGCGCAAACAGGCACCCTTATCAACAACATTCTTTAAGCAGTATCTTCAAGAGGTTTCTCTTTCTTATACTAGTCAAACACTAGCGAAAATTCTAAACATGGGTAAAATTTGCCCAACCTGAGAATCTACTTTATGGTAATAGTTCTAGCATAAGAAAGTAATTAAAATATAAAACAACAACAACAAAATAAAACTGCTAAGAAGGAAAATATCAGAATAGAACTTATGAAGTAACAAGAACTTATTTTTATAATTTATATAGCATGGACATACGGCCAATTTTGGGGCTCTATGCCAAGAAGACACGCCTTGGGGCAAAAGATGATCTTCTAGAAAATTCACGCAGATGCTCACATTGAAAAAGTGAAGGGACTACAGGCCTTCACCACCTTTCTGTCTCACATCTTAACACTGATTATGACACGTGAAATATCACCGTCATCTTAGTGTATAACAATAGTAATAACTACCTTAACTGGGCAGAACGGTTGGGAATTGCACAATGGCAACAGGCAATCACAACTTGAGTGCTGTGAGGAGTGGGCAAGTGAGTTAATAATATTGAGACTCAGTTTCCTTATCTGCAAGGATTTAACAAAAAAATGTAATAAACAAGCATTTATTCAGTGCCTTCTCTGTATCAGATACTATGCAAGAGTCTAGGTTTTCTAGCACTTTCTATTGGATTACGAGTCGGGTAAGAGAAGAGGCTGCATTTCCATACACATCATTGTCGCTCTAAGGGTACAAGGTGCTTGGCAGCACGTGGCATAGAAGAGGTGCTTAATGAACTTGAGTGGAAGAAAGGGAGCAAAAAAGGATAGGGCAAAATATAGTAAGGATAAAAGATAAATGAGATAGGATTCGTACCCGTACAGATCTCATAGTCTAGTAGACAGAAAGCCACATAAATAAATGTTAGAAAAGAACTTTGTTTAGAAATAACAAAAGAGGGGCCAGCCCCGTGGCTTAGCGGTTAAGTGAGCGCGCTCCACTATTGGTGGCCCCGGTTCAGATCCCGGGCGCACACCGAGGCACCGCTTCTCCAGCCATGCTGAGGCCACGTCCGACATCCAGCAACTAGAAGGATGTGCAACTACGACGTACAACTATCTACTGGGGCTTTGGGGAGAAAAGGGGTAAAAAACAAAGGAGGAGGATTGGCAATAGATGTTAGCTCAGGGCCGGTCTTCCTCAGCCAAAAGGGGAGGATTGGCATGGATGTTAGCTCGGGGCTGATCTTCCTCACAAAAAAATAAAATAATAAAATAACAAAAGAAAATAAAAGATAGAAAAGAAGCGTTTGATGGAGGAAGTGGGGAAAGATTAAGAGAGGAGTTGGGATATAACAGACATACAGAATATTGCCTGACAAATGTACTTCTCCCATATGTTGCCCGGAGGTCATTCAAATACTGTATTACCTGTGCACTGTAGTTCATGTAGCTTGTCTAAGTGCCAGCACTAGATGGTGGCTATTTTTGCAATATGAGTTTCACCGAATGACAATGCCAACTCCTCCCAGTTCATTCATTTGGCTGCTCCCAGTACCTGGTTGTGCCAGTGTAATTTGAAGCACCAAAGAGCATCTATGGCTTTTTCTGTATTGTACATGCAGTGATTTTTCTTTCCTTTCTCCTCCCTGATTTATAATGACAGCTGCTCTTTGTGACTGCTTCTGAGACAGCTGGTCAGCTGGAATCTGTTGGCTGACAGCGAAGGCATTATAAATCCAGGAAACCTAGAGGGAGCTCTCCCTCTCTCAGACCTAGATAGGCTGCCCCTTCCGCCAGGAATGCGGTCTCAGCACTGGAGGCCGATAGGGAGGTGAGGAGGGGTCCAGGTGCAAAGGAGGCAGTGCCGGGCTGTTCAGGCCTGTCTCCAGATGTGTCGCAAAAGGAGAGGTCTTGGAGGTTTCTATACCGGGCTGCCAGGACAGCAGAGCGGAGAGGAATCTGCAGCAGGAGCTCAAGCTGAGAACAGAGAATGCACTTGGATGGAGTAACTCCAATACTGATGTAGGCATGGCCATGGGGGCCAGAAGCACAGCGATGGGCTGTAAAATCAACAAGACCTGGACCTTTAAGCCTAGATTCTGTTTCTTATATGCTGGGTGACTTTGGGGAGCTATTTAATCTCTTTAAGACTTAGTTTCCTCAGTCGTAAAATGGAAAAACATAGAAGAACCTGCCCGATAGGATTGTTGTAAGGGTTAGAAGGGAATACCACGTGTTCTCAGCAGAAGCCTTGGCACATAGTAAGGAGCCAAAAATTACCAATGGCTACTGCTATCATTATTAAATCTATAATATCCGCTATAAGAATTTGAATTCACAGAAATACTCTCACAAGTGCAAAAGACTACTCATTGTAATAATGTTGGAAATGATGAAAAATGGAAAACAAACCAAATGTTCACTAACCAAAGCAGAGTTTATGCTATAGCACGTCCTTACGACAGTAAAATGAGTGAGATCTATCTAGACGCACTGACATGGCAGATGTCCAAATGTATAATTAAGTAAAAAAGGCCAAGTTCAATATGTATAGTATCATCCCATTTCTCTAAGTAAATAAAGTGCATTTAAAAAAATCTGAAACATATAAGCATTAAAAGTGGTTATCTCCATGAAGTGAAATTAAAGAGTTTAATTTCTTAAATTACGCTTTGCATATTTGTGCCTTTAAACAAAACTGTATCCATTTTGCAAATATTTTTTTACTGTTATTTTCAAGTAGCATATTTTGAGACGGCTGAACTTCTTCTTACTAGTCTTATTCCCTATAGTCCGTTTGCTACCTGGTGTCCCACTGGGCACTAGAATCAAATATCTGGTGTTTTTCTACTTCCTAGTCAGCCTCTCGTGTTCTAAAATCTCATAAAGGAGAGAAAGCAAAAAGGTGTAGCTACTAAAAAGACGAGAGCTGCAAGCACAAAACACTTACATTTTAGATGTTGGCTCTTAATTCATTTCATTAGTCAATTTGCTTCTTAGAATCCTGAGAAATTATCAGAACCAAAGCAACATTACTCTGTAATTTTTCTTGAATAATACTAAGAGAACAAATCCAAATCTGCCTTCAATTAGAAACACTCTTCGAAAAAATTTCTAAACAAAATCAACTGGATTAATGCACAAATGCACTAAAGTACGTAAAATGCTATTCCCTTGAATTTATGTTTTCTATAACCTCATAGCTTATGCTCTGATTTATTTTTTCCCCAAAGCTTTGGTGTTTGATTTCTGAAGCAATAATGCAAAGCTAAAAACATCACTAGGATCCCAATATATAAAATGAAGAGGTAAATATTCTACACAAACATAATTTTTCAAAACTATATGTAATGTAAATATCATCATTGCCCAGATACTTTTATCTGGATGAGCAAGGTGTGGAAACAGCATGATTCCAGTTTAACTGATTGGAGTAATTTAGTATTTTCCTTGCAATGCATACTCATGAAAGGGACATCAACTCAACAAATGCTAAAATAAAGCAAAGATTGCATTGACAATCCAAGTCTTCCTCCCTGATCGTCAGTTCAGTTCATTATAAATGAAGCACACTTACTCATCTTTTTCAAGGAAGAAACTCCTAAGTTTGCAACAATGTCTTGTCCCTTATATGAATGAGCAAAAGAGGCTGGATAGAACAGCAGTTTAGTGGCTTCTCTGAGCTTCATTCTCACAAAAATGTTTGCAGAAACTTCCTTAAAGGTCTTCTTTTACCACCTTGTTCAAGAAGTCATAATTTCACTCCACATGATTGATTTATTTTTATTTTTTGGTTACACAGCATATAACAAAAGTATTTTATTAAAGTCAAAATCAGGGATTCCGGAGAGGAGTCAAGATGGCGGCGTAAGCAGACTCTGAACTCACCTCCTCCCGTGGACACAGCCAATTTACAACTACTCGTGGAAAAATTACCCCTGAGACAGAACTGAAAACTGGATGAGAGGAACTCCTGCAACAACGGACAATCCTAACTGAGGTGGAAGAGGCAGAGACTCCCTTCTGGAGAGGAGAAATGCCACCTTCACAAGCCGCCAGCTTCACGGCCGCCGGGAGCAGCTCACAGGTACGCAGCCTCCCTGGAGGCGCGGGGTCCTGAGCCGGGGAGCGCCCCCGCTGTGGGCATATTGTGGACCCAGCACAATCGAGACCAGCGGCATAATATCTGACTGTGCCTGCTACTAAATCATTGGGGAGCACCCCCAGAAAACCCAGTTCACAAAGAAACTAAAACTGGCTCTTAAAGGGCCCGCGCGCAAACTCACCCGTTTCAGGAAGCACCCTAAAATCACCAGAAAGAAAGGTGTACAGTGCTTTGGTGACAAGAGACTCACCTAATAGGCCCTGAGTGCATCTCGGTGAGGGGTGGGACCTCTCCAGGGACTGGGACATTGGCGGAGGCCATTGTTGTGGCCTGGTGTGGGCGTGCTGACACAGACGCCATTGGAGTTCTCCCTGAGGCCTGCTAGCCCAGGGTCTGCCCCACCCGCTAGAGCACCGATTTAATCCAGCTCAGCCAGGGCAGGCAGCCCACACTAGAGACTGGCCCCACCCAACAACAAGCCCTCAGGCAACTTGTGGGCCTGCATAGATTGGTGACTGGATTCTCTGCAGCCTGGCAACTGAGCCGACTTGAGCAGGGCAGGGTGTGCACAAGGAGCGGGTGGAGAGTGTGGGGCAGTGGCAGAGTGTGTGGGGCTCCCGCCGTGGAGAGACTGGGTCCGCTTGGGGAGGTCGGGGCACTCACACGGGGCAGGACTGTGTTGACTGTGTGTGTGGACCTGTGGGCGGCAGGGCTTCTCAGCCGCAGAAGACTTGTACTTCTCAAAGACCCACATAGGAGGTTTGCTCCACCTTCCAAAACCTGAAACAATTGGGTGCTCCTGTGCCTGAGGCCAGCGCCACCCAGCTGCAATCCTCAGAGAGCTGACAAGAGACCTAATAGGCTAGAGGCTTACAGCAATTGTAAGGCCCTGAGCCTAACAACCTGCCATGGTGGGGGCCTACTCACTCAAAAGAAATACTGCAACACAAATGTGGTATTAGAACTTGCAGCCAACTGTGCTGGGGATCCCCACACCTGATAAAGAGACTGAAGGGCCCACAACAACTACAAGCAGCTGAGCATTACAACAGATGGCCAGGAGCATAACTCAGCCTCCCTAGGCGCCTACAGGGAGATCAAACAGGCCACAGCAGAAGGATACACGTAGCCCACATAGGGGTCAACCCTGGAACATTGAGAACTGAGGGAAGCACACTGGAAGCCTCCTAAGCCATCACTTACATAAGGTCACCTATCCAAGAGCAGGAGACGTAGCTGACCTACCTAATACGTAGACACAAGCACAGGGAAAGAGGCAAAATGAAGAGGCAAAAGAATACATTCCAAGTAAGGGAACAGGACAAAACCCCAGAAAAGGAACTAAGTGAAACAGAAATGAGCAACCTACCCGACAGAGAGTTCAAACTAAGAGTGTTAAGGATGCTCACTGATCTGGGGAGAAGAATAGATGAACTCAGTGAGAATGTCTACAAAGAAATGGAAGATATAAAAAAGAACCAATCAGAAATGAAGAATACAATACTGGAAATGAAAAATTCATTAGAGGGACTCAAAAGCAGAGTAGAGGATACAGAAGAACAGATCTGTGAGCTGGACGAAAGACTAGAAGAAATTACCTGAGGTGAACAGGTAAAAGAGAAAAGAATTAAAAAGAGTGAGGACAGTCTAAGGGACGTCTGGGACAACATCAAGCGCACTAACATCCGTGTTATAGGTGTCCCGGAAGGAGAAGAGCAAGACAAGGGGTCAGAGAATCTATTTCAAGAAATAATAGATGAAAACTTCCCTAACCTAAGGAAGGAAACAGACATCCAGGTACAGGAAGCACAGAGAGCCCCAAACAAGATAAACCCAAAGAGGCCCACACCAAGACACATCGTAATCAAAATGTCCAGAATTAAAGATAAAGAGAGAATCCTAAAAGCCGCAAGAGAATGTCAAGTTACCTACAAAGGAAACGCCATAAGGCTGTCAGCTGACTTCTCTGCAGAAACCTTACAGGCTAGAAGAGAATGGCACGATATATTTAAAGTGCTAAAAGGAAAAAACTTACAGCCAAGAATACTCAACCCAGCAAGGTTGTCATTCAAAATGGAAGGAGAGATCAAAATTTTCCCAGATAAGCAAAAATTAAAGGAGTTTGTCACCAAGAAACCAGTGCTACAAGAAATGTTAAAGGGACTGATTTAAGGGGAAAAGAAAAGACCACAAATAGGAAAAATTATCTATTTCCATGATTAGAATGTAATGGATACAAATGCACAACAAAGAGGTTAGATATGATATCAAAAACATGAGGGAGGAGGGGAGTTAAAGAGTACAGCTTTCAGACAGAGGTCAAACTAAAGTGACCATCAATTCTGTATAGAAGAAGAAAGGAACAGAGAAGGACTACTAAAACACTGAGAAAAAAACAAAAGTTAAAAAATGGCAGTAAGTACATACTTATCAATAGCTACTTTAAATGTCAATGGACTAAATGCTCCAATTAAAAGGCATAGGGTGGCTGACTGGATAAAAAAACAAAACCCATATATATGCTGCATACAAGAGACACACTTCAGACCTAAAGACACTCACAAACTGAAAGTGAAGGGATGGAAAGATACTCCACGGAAATGGCAATGAAAAGAAAGCTGCGGTAGCAGTACTCATATCAGACAAAATAGACTTTAAAACAAAAACTGTAAAAAGAGACAAAGAAGGGCATTACATAATGATCAAGGGAACAATCCAACAAGAAGATATAACACTTGTAAATATCTACGCACCCAATGTAGGTGCACCTAAATATATAAAGCAATTATTAACAGACATAAAAACAGAAATAGACAGTAACACAATAATAGTAGGGGACTTTAACACTCCACTTACACCAACAGATAGATCATCCAAACAGAAGATCAATAAGGAAACATTGGCCTTAAACGACACACTACAACAGATGGACCTAGTAGATATATACAGAGCATTCCATCCAAAAACCGAAGAATACACGTTCTTCTCAAATGCACATGGAACATTCTCCAGGATTGATCACATATTAGGCCACAAAACAAGTCTCCGTAAATTTAAGAAGATTGAAATAATACCAAGCATCTTTTCTGACCACAACGGTATGAAACTAGAAATCAACTATAGGAAGAAAATCAGAAAAACCACAAATACGTGGAGATTAAACAAAATGCTACTGAACAACGACTGGGTTAACGAAGAAATCAAAGAAGAAATCAAAAAATACCTGGAGACAAATGAAAATGAAAATACGACAGGCCAGAATTTATGGGATACAGCAAAAGCGGTTCTAAGAGGGAAGTTTATAGCGATACAGGCCTATCTCAACAAACAAGAAAAATCTCAAATAAACAATCTAACAATGCACCTGAAGGAACTGGAAAAAGAAGAACAAACAAAGCCCAAAATCAGTAGAAGAAGGCAAATAATAAAAATCAGAGCAGAAATAAATGAAATAGAGACCAAAAAAACAATAGAAAAATTTAATAAAACCAAGAGCTGGTTCTTTGAAAAGATAAACAAAATTGACAAACCTTTAGCTAGACTCACCAAGAAAAAAAGAGAGAAGGCACAAATAAGTAAAATCCGAAATGAAAGAGGAGAGGTTACAACAGACACCTCAGAAATACAAAAGATTATAAGAGAATACTATGAAAAGATATATGCCAACAAATTCGACAATCTGGAAGAAATGGATAAATTCTTAGAATCATACAACCTTCGAAAACTGGATCAAGAAGAAGTAGAGAATTTGAATAGACCAATCACCAGTAAGGAGATCGAAACAGTAATCACAAACCTCCCCAAAAATAAAAGTCCAGGACCAGATGGCTTCCCTGGTGAATTCTACCAAACATTCAAAGAAGACTTAATACCTATCCTTCTCAAACTCTTCCAAAAAATTGAGGAGGGGGGGAAGCTCCCTAACTCATTCTACGAAGCTGACATTACCCTGATACCAAAACCAGACAAGGACAACACGAAAAAAGAAAATTACAGGCCAATATCACTGATGAACATCGATGCGAAAATCCTCAATAAAATACTAGCAAATCGCATACAACAATACGTTAAAAAGATTATACATCATGATCAAGTGGGATTTATTCCAGGGATGCAGGGATGGTTTAACATTCGCAAATCAATCAACGTAATACACCACATTAATAAAATGAAGAATAAAAATCACATGATCATCTCAATAGATGCAGAGAAAGCATTTGACAAGATACAGCATCCATTTATGATAAAAACTCTGAATAAAATGGGTATAGAAGGAAAGTACCTCAACATAATAAAGACCATATATGAGAAACCCACAGCTAATATCATCCTCAATGGTGAAAAACTGAAAGCCATCCCTCTAAGAACAGGAACCAGACAAGGATGCCCACTGTCACTACTCCTATTTAACATAGTACTGGAAGTCCTAGCCAGAGATATCAGGCAAGAGAAAGAAATAAAAGAGATCCAAATTGGAAAGGAAAAAGTGAAACTGTCACTATTTGCAGATTACATGATTTTATATATAGAAAACCCTAAAGAATCCACCAGAAAACTTTTAGAAGTAATAAACGAATATGGTAAAGTTGCAGGATACAAAATCAACATACAAAAATCAGTTGCATTTCTGTACACTAACAACGAAGTAGCAGAAAGAGAAATTAAGAATACTATCCCATTTACAATTGCAACAAAAAGAATAAAATACCTAGGAATAAACTTAACCAAAGAGGTGAAAGATCTGTACACCGAAAACTATAAAACATTGCTGAAAGAAATTGAAGAAGACACAAAGAAATGGAAAGATATTCCGTGCTCTTGGATTGGAAGAATTAACATAGTTAAGATGTCCATACTTCCTAAAGCCATCTATAGATTCAATGCAATCCCTATCAAAGTGCCAACAACATTTTTCACAGAAATAGAACAAAGAATCCTAAAATTTATATAGAACAACAAAAGACCCCGAATAGCTAAAGGAATCCTGAGAAAAAAGAACAAAGCTGGAGGTATCACACTCCCTGATTTCAAAATATACTACAAAGCTATAGTAACCAAAACAGCATGGTACTGGCACAAAAACAGACACACAGATCAATGGAATAGAATCGAAAGCCCAGAAATAAACCCACACATCTATGGACAGCTAATCTTTGACAAAGGAGCCAAGAACATACAATGGGGAAAAGAAAGTCTCTTCAACAAATGGTGTTTGGAAAACTGGATAGCCATATGCAAAAAAATGAAAGTAGACCCTTACCTTACACCATACACAAAAATTAACTCCAAATGGATTAAAGACTTGAATGTAAGACCTGAAACTATGAAACTTCTAGAAGAAAACATAGGCAGTACGCTCTTCGACATCGGTCTTAGCAACATCTTCTCAAACACCACGTCTGACTGGGCAAGAGAAACAACAGAAAAAATAAACAAATGGGACTACATCAAACTAAAAAGCTTCTGCACAGCAAAGGAAACCATCAACAAAATGAAAAGACGACCTAACAATTGGGAGAAGATATTTGCAAACCATACTTCTGATAAGGGCTTAATCTCCAAAATATATAAAGAACTCATGCATCTTGCCAACAAAAAGCTACCAACCCAATTAAAAAATGGGCAAAGGACCTGAACAGACATTTCTCCAAAGAAGATATACAGATGGCCAACAGACACATGAAAAGATGTTCAAAATCATTAACTATCAGGGAAATGCAAATCAAAACTACAATGAGATATCACCTGCCGCCCGTCAGAATGGCTATAATTAACAAGACAGGAAACAACATGTGTTGGAGAGGATGTGGAGAGAAGGGAACTCTCATACACTGCTGGTGGGAGTGCAAACTGGTGCAGCCACTATGGAAAACAGTATGGAGATTCCTCAAAAAATCAAGGATAGAACTACCATATGATCCAGCCATCCCACTGCTGGGTATTTATCCAAAGAACTTGAAAACACCAATTTGTAAAGGTACATGCACCCATGTGTTCATTGCAGCGTTATTCACAACAGCCAAGACTTGGAAGCAACCTAAGTGCCCATCAAGGGACGAATGGATAAAGAAGCTGTGGTATATATACACAATGGAATACTACTCAGCCATAAGAAACGATGAAATCCAGCCATTTGTGACATCATGGATGGACATTGAGGATATAATGCAAAGTGAAATAAGTCAGAGAGAGAAGGTCAAATACCGCATGATTTCCTTCATTAAGTAGTAGATAATAACAACAATAAACAAACACATAGGGACAGAGATTGGATTGGTGGTTACCAGAGGGGAAGGGGGGAGGGAGGAGGGTGAAAGGGATAATTCGGTACATGTGTGTGGTGATGGGTTGTAATTAGTATTTTGGTGGTGAACATGATGTAATCTATGCAGAAATAGAAGTACAATGATGTACACCTGAAATTTTTACAATGTTATAAACCAATGTTACTGCAATAAACAAAAAATTTAAAAAAATAAATAAAATAATAAATAAATAAAGTCAAAATCAGCAACTGGTTGACTCCCTTTGTGCTTACAACTAAGCATTTATATTCATTTACAATCACAATAAAATGTGCATTGCTTCCATTTACATGACCCTGGAACCATTCTGATCTCCCAGGAAAACCCACATCCATCATGTAATGCTACTGAAAGGGAACATATGGAAGCTTAGGTACCTTTTGCTGGTAATCTTTGAGGAAACTAGAAAACCTGTTTCATGTAAACTTATCAGCAAAGCAGAACACCAAGTCACTTGTTCCTTTTGCCTTTCACACCGTGGATTGCATTCTAAAAAAAAAAACCTCACCAGTGCCGTTTTGGTTTTGGGAGCCCTTTGAGGCAAATGCTTTCCTTAAATCTAGAGTAAAAGTTTTAGCATTAGTTTGCTCCATAATTCAAGGTATGTAGAGGCAGCCGACTCCAGAATATATCAACTCTTTAAACTTACTCCATTTAAAGTTTGTGTTTCTGGCACTGTTTTAATGGCCTCCTATTCACCCTGTTGTTAAGGTCAGGATTCCCATTCTAGAGTTATGGGGATGGCTGAACACCCACCACACTCAACCCTTAACAGATGTGATCAACAGCAGTTGATTAGTCACATACACTCACAGTCTGGGGGAAGAGGATCCTGCATGTCACGCAGGACCACACAGGAGCTGCATTTGGGAACAAAGTGAACAATCAGGGGCTGTGGGAGGCAGGCTTTGTAGTACCAAGAGGTAGAATGCCCCCTGTTTCTCACAGGACGATGTGATTGGCTTGTTGGAATAATTCTGCAGGCTGGCAGGGATAAGCAGGAACTGTGCCTGGTCCCTTTGATAAAGGGGAGTGTTTGACCAGGGACCTTATCCGCAGGAGCAAAGCGGGGAGGGGAACTTGCATTAGGCCATTCAAGGCCTTCCTGATTTTACCAGATGTTATTAGGGCAGCACATAACAGTCAGCGTTAATTGCAAACCTTACACCAGAGGCACATAGTAAATACTCATAAATATTTACTGAATGAGTGAGTGAATGAATGAATGTGTTGAAAGTGGGAGCATTCTAAAACTTCGGAGTATGCTATGACCTTGAGGAAAACACAGAACATCTTAGCTGTACTGCAGTCATTTATAAAATCTATAAAGTGGGAATTGCAGTATCTTTTCTGCTTAGCTCAGGAGTTGTTTGACGGAATAAAATCATTAACATGTGGACAACATCCCAAATCCTTCAAAAGGCCTAAAAGGCCTTCCCCAGATCTTCTGTCATACTTTACACCCACGTATTCTGGGCACATTGGCCTTCTTTCAACAGATGACTCCATAGCCTTTGTGCATGAGCAACTGAAGGTAGGACATTCTCTTCATATGCTTTCAAAGCACCCCAAATTTCTCCTACAACTCAAATGGAAATTGTTTGTTTGATGTATGTTTCCTGAATGCCTGGCACACAGTAAGTGCTCAACAAATGTCTGTGGGTGGAATAAACAAACAGAATGTGATAACTGTAGAAGCATACTTAGAAGTTAAAAGCAGTACAAGCAATTAAAAGGGCAAAATTATTATGACTCTTGCCTCCCCCTTCAATTGTGGGGAGAGTCCACTACACCTCCCTCCACCCTGCCTCCCCTCTCCAAGCCTCATAGCTGTGGTGGTATCTGCCTTGCAAAGGGAAAAGACTTGATCTGGGCCAGTGGGTCATATAGCTCAGGCCTTTCTACCTTTCCCTGCGCAGGAGCTGGCTTCTGCCAGAGCAGCACATCAATCACCCACAGAGCAAGAGGAAAATTTTCTGTATCAATATGTGACTATTCTTTTACAATGAAAGGAGAATTTGGCACAATCATAAAGGTCTGTTAAGAAATAAGTTCTCTAAAGTGTTATAGATAACAGATTATCATGAACATTTCTCCGTAGTTTTAAGAGTTCTACACAAATTGAAGAATCTTATTGGTGGGAAAGGCTGTGGAAGTCATCTGTCCTAGTCATTTTGTCTATAAGATGAAGAAATAGAGGCCCAGAAATGATTTGCCCAAAGTTACACCACTGGCCAGCAACTAAGCTGGAGTGAAATCCAGGTGTCTAGCTATGTATGTTCTTTTCTGTGTGTTTCTTCTTCCTTCCTCTTCTTTTCTTTTGTGTGTGTATGTGTGTGTATTATGATCACAATATTGAGGATGGCAGGTTCCCATACTGACATGCATGGAAATTGTGGAGAAGAAGCTACTATCAGGGCAGAATACGGAGAAATAGAGTGGTTTCCCATAGGCAAAGGTGTCAGACAAGGGTGCATTTTATCTCCCTATCTGTTTAATCTGTATGCAGAACATATCATACAAAAAACTGGACTAGACTCAGATGAAGCAGGAGTGAAAATTGGTGCAAGAAATATCACCGATCTAAGATATGCAGATGATACAATCTTACTGGCAGAAAGTAGTAATGACTTGAAACTACTTCTGAAGAAAGTGAAAGAAGAAAGTGCCAAAGCAGGATGGCATTTGAACGTGCAGAAGACAAAAATCATGACCATAGAAGAACTATACAACTTTAACGTAGACAATGAAGATATTGAAATTGTTAAAGATGTTGTCTACTTTGGTTCAGTCATCAACTTAAATGGAGACTGCAGCCAAGAAATCAAGAGAAGACTAAGACTTGGAAGGGCAGCAATGAAAGAATGAGGAAAGATCATCAAGTGTAAGGAAGTGTCATTAGAGACTAAGGCCAAGATTATCCACACCCGTGTGTTCCCAATTATTATATACAGGTGTGAAAGCTGGACAGTGGAGAAGGCTGACAGGGAATAAATTGATTCATTTGAAATATGGTGTTGGAGAAGAGCTCTGTGGATACCCTGGACTGCCAGAAAGACGAACAAGTGGGTCCTAGAGCAAATGAAGCCTGAACTACAGCTGGAGGCAAAGATAATGAAACTGAGGCTGTCCTATTTTGGGCACATCATGAGAAAGCAAGATTCTTTGGAAAAGAAAATAATGCTGCGAAAAGTAGAAGGCAGCAAGAAAAGAGAAAAACCAAATATGAGATGGATGGACTCCACAAAGGAAGCCATAGGCATGAGTCTACAGGAGCTGAGTAGGGCCATTGAGCACAGGACATTGTGGACATCACTTATTCATGATAAGTCACTCGGAGTTGGAACTGATTTAATGACACATACTAACAACAAAGCAACATCATTTTTTCAAACTCAAGTTAAATAATATATACATTCTTACAAATGTTTGCAGGTATTATTTTTGACACCAAAGGGGGTAAAACCTTTTCCTCAAGCAAAGTTCTTCCCACTGAAAGTAAACGAGTGGGAAATATTTAAAACATATAGTTTTAATTATCAATCAAGCAACCAGCATATACTGATTGTCTATTATTAGGTTGAACCAGCAACACTGCCATTTTTGGAGATCAAAACCAATCTATTATTGTCAAGTTCAGTTGGTTCATGTGCCACACATGAACAGAAGTAGAACATCTAGTTTCTA
Source organism: Diceros bicornis minor (assembly GCF_020826845.1). Taxonomy (NCBI): domain Eukaryota; kingdom Metazoa; phylum Chordata; class Mammalia; order Perissodactyla; family Rhinocerotidae; genus Diceros; species Diceros bicornis. Next base: position 41,000,393 of record NC_080746.1, read on the forward strand.
CCCTCAAAAAGTTTACATCTTCTTGGAAAGAAAAGTCAAAATGCTATAAAAAAGAAAACTAACAATCCAGGGTAGTAGAAGAGGTGAGTTGGGCTAAACTGTGCAGCACTGTTATATAAGTAAGGTCAGGTGTTTATATGTCAATGGGGAATAAATAAAAATAGTCTATTTTTTGAATAACTATTTTCAACTATGCCCTATCAATTCACCATTTCCTGACTCTGAATGACACGGTTGAGTGAATTCCAGCGACTTTCAGTTATTAAACTTTGGCCAGTCCTGTTGCCATGGCTTTCCCAACAATATCTTGGGAAACAATATCTAATTTAATACTCCCAACATTTCCACGAGTTAGATACTATTATTGATCTTCTTTTTCACTGGAACAAATCTGAGGTTCAGAGAAGTTAAGAGACATCCCCGTGAGCCCTCAGCTAGCATATGGACAAACTCCAGAATTACATGCCACCTCCTAAGCAAGGAGGTTGGGATTCATGTGTAGGCAATAATAGGTAGTCACTAACGCCAACTGAGCTAAAGGACAATGAAGGTAAAACTGGAAGAAAGAGATGGACACCAAGCATCATGCTGAAGTTAAACCTACAGAATTTGGCAACTGACTCAAGAAGGAAGTCCAGGAAGAAATTTTTTTAAATGACTGGAGTCTTTTAAAATTTAAGTATGTCAAGTCTGGGTGACTGGGAAAATGATGTCTTCTGTAGGAACATTAGAGTCAAGAGTAAAACTGGTTCAAGAGAGAGCCAAGCTGACGAATTTCCTTACCAGCTAAAGATGTTCTTGAAATAAATATCTTGAATACTGAAACTAGTATTTTCCAGGCCTAGCAAAGCATTTTATTTTGAAAATGTTTGCCTGGCTTCACACAGCCAGTGTTTAACCTATAGCTAGCTCCCTTAAATAACTTTTCTACACTGTAATTTTTCCCCCAAGGACATTAAGAAAGTAACACGCCTTTCTAGCTTACTCACAGGTATACAAGGCCTTCTGGTTTCCACACTGAAAGCTATTACTGGGGACAGTATTACTGATTTCTAATGAGCCACATGGTTTTACAGACCCATGCCATGCTGCCATTTTGACAGACCTCCCAGAGCATGCTCTTGTAAGTTAACCAAGGTCAAGGCTGATTATGACTTGTATAGCCTGAGCTGTCTAACTGATCTCATGTTCTAATACAGACATAGAAAAATTCAGTGAACCTTGAACAAATTCAACTCTATACATTTACTGGGCATCTGCTCTGGGGTCAAGCACCAGCTTTGTTAAGTGTAAGAGCTACAAAGCTGAATAACACATTTTCTGGCTTCAAGAAGCTCACATCCAAGCCTGAACATGGACAATAAAATACATAAGTGCAGCAACACACATTAAGTGCTAGAGGAGATGTAGATATAAGGGATGAGACAGCAGTTGATTCCAGTGAGATAATAAATAATGTCGGGGAAGAACACCATGGAACATTTAGAGTAAAGACATGTCTATAAGAACAAGTGCGTACAAAAGGATAGGTACAAGAATTACCCAGAAAAGAGAGGAAAGGCATATAATGTTGGAGGTTACATTGCATATCCTGTTTTGTACCTATTTATTCAATCCCTAAGCCAGGAGTCTGACAGTTTGTATTTCTAGAATGATGCACTCGCCACCTACATAAAGCATGAGGCCATGGACAAAAATACATTTCACAACAGAAACCCCAAAATAGTGAAATCTACATTGTCATCTGCTATACAGAACAAATAGTCTCATGTTACCATAGAAATCCCCACTCTCTTCTGTGGGAAAGTACTTTAAATAAAGCTGTCAGACAGTCTCAATTAAAAATAATAAACGAAAGACCAATTATAGTCCCTTTAGATTCACTAATAAAGTTCATCAACGAACTTTCCATCAGGTATTCAGAAACAAAAAAGGTAGCATATGGAGGAATGTTCATAGTAATTAAAATACACCATTTACATTTTACATTACCACATTTGGCTGTTGGTAGTCTGAACAGAATTAAATAACTGGTTATACAAAATGAGGCCTCACATGGTGGTCAAGGTGGCAGAAGAAATAAACAAGTTGAGGAGAAAGTCACAGCAAATATACTTGATATGGGTAATTTCCTACAATTTTCCAGAAGAAATTTAGTTAGTTTTTAGCCCCTCTGTACCACTTTCTTCAACTTGGTCCTCCAGTGTAGAGTACTCATAACACCTGGCACATTTTAGTAAACGTGAGCTTCCCTTCTCCATCAGCATTTCTTTCCCCCAAACTCTTTGGGTGTCCTAGTTTATAAAGCTTATGGGCTTCACTAGAGCAGGGGTCAGCTTTTCATTCTCACAGAGCTTAGTACCTAACACACAGCCAGTCAATGTGTTTTGATAGAGCCAGTGCATTTAAATGTCTTCTATGCCACTCCAAGTGAATTGTTAAATCATTTGCTCTCCACTTCCTGACGTATCTCATGTTATTGCCTCGTTTTGTGCATTCTGCATGCTTATGTGTTTGAAGCATGTGGTGTATGTGCTGCTCTGTGGCTAAGTCCCATACAATTCCAAACCCTCTTTCTATCTCCACACTATGAGATAGTAGCCTATAGAAGACAGAAGCAAGGTTGACTTTGACGTAATTTTTCTTATGACCCAAATGTGCTTAAATGGCTTCTATGAATAGTTTTGAGGCTGGGATACACAAATGAGAGATATCAACAGTCTGATAGTTCCATGTGATCAACTGCTTTCAGCTGACCTGGTCAGATGGCTTCAATAAAAAGATGGTGATCTAGCCAAAGCCAGAACAAGTTAAAGGCTGCCCTCTTGAAATGTGTCTTCCAGGTCATATTCTCAGTATTTTGTAGAAACTTCCTTACTGCCCACTCACCTTGTCCTGGAACCCTCTCCCATCCCCCACACGTGCTCACATACTTGTATACACATACTCACTACCTCACTGCTGGCCAGCGTGGTGCCTCCACTAGACATGTGAACCTTGAAAGGGAGTTGATATCTCACTTGAGTTGTCTCATAAATCACTTGACCTTCCTCCTTTGCTCTGCATTAACCTTTGGTCTTTAATTTTTTCCTTTCCACTTGATTTTATGACCTACTCTCTCAATAAAGCCTTTTTATAAAGATTTGTATGGAGGTGACTCCCTAAAAATAAATTTCAATTTGTATTTCACTATGATGATTCTAGCTCATAACTTTAAATTTAAAATATCACACTTCAAATGCATAGCCACAAATAAGTAAACTAATGAGAATCAAAACTCTTCTTTTAAGAATTTGGAATAGTCTCATATATTTTTTGTTCTGCTAAGGTTTTCTGTTTCCTTCTTTGTTTGTTTTGCCTTCCTCTGGTCAACAAATAATTGCTGAAAAACTAACAAAGAATGTTAATATTTTGTAAAGTTAGAAACTGAAAACTTCCACCCATAAGAGAGAGAATTGGAAGGCATTGTCTCTGTGGGGGGGCATAGAACCAGGTTTTCACATGTATATGTAGGTTCTTTCCGAACTGTTTCACCTTCCTCCTGACCCTGGGCTCCCCCCCGGTGAATAATGGTCCAGAGCAGCATCCTAGGGTATGTCCACGTCTATTGTTCATCAGTGACCCAAAGACAAAGAGTAGAAGCCAGAATAAAGTAGCCAGCAGAGTGCTACTGGTATATGGAGTTCTCTGCCGGGAGATGAGCAATATGACTTGAGAGAGGTCACTAAAAGCAGCACAAGGACTAAAAAAGATGCAGAGAATCTCAGAATCTTCAAAGAGACAGGAGAACTAAGGAAGAGTGGTAGCCTAGAGAATAGAGAAGAGACAAAATCCCCACATTCAAGGACCTTGCCGTGAAAAAGGTGAGACACACACGTATAAAAACATCCTTCAGTTAAGACCCACAATGATAAGACCTAAAACACCCATCCATATCAAGCGGGTTATGGAGACGGGAGAATAATTTAAGACCTAAAACACCCATCCATATCAAGCTGGTTATGGAGACGGGAGAATTATTTAAGACCAGTGGACATCTAGGAAAGACAATGTTCTCAGGAGGCCTTCCATATGCAGGTCATCATGATGACATGAGCGATTACGTTTTTCTAAATAGAGCAGACAATGAAGAGCATCAGTGAGGGACAGCAGATTATAAAGATAGCAAAGCACATTTTTCAGCATCTCCAGCTTTTCCCCACCTTCCAGCTTCTTAACTCTCTTTTGTCACCAGCCTAGGAGTAATCTGATATCAGTCTTTACCTTGGCACTACCTAAATTGAAACATTCTTCTTTTTATCTCTTCACTTGATAACTCTTCCTCAAACGTTAAGTTTTAGCTTTGATTTCTGTTTCAGTATCAGAAGGCCTTCCCCAGGCCCCTAGCGTATAGTAGTCATCCCTGCTCTAGAATCTCAGAGTCTCCTCTTCTCACTGAGATACTCATCATCCTCTGATCCCTTGTCTGAGGCCTCCTGCTCTGCCACATTACACTCTAAGCACCTGGGATGACATCTATCCCATTCATCCCTGTATTCCAGCACATGGAACACATTCAGCACATGAGTTCTGACCAATTAAGGTAGAATCTGTGCCCACTCCACTACTCCCAAACCCAGAATTCGTTTGACTATAGTGGTTCGAGGCTTTTGTAGGACTTAACCTATCATCATTCTTTATATTTTACATATGATCTTTCTAGGGAACATATTTGTATATCTCTATTGTATCTCCTCCTGGTAATAAATTTCCGATAAAGACGTGTGTCACTGGCACAACCACTCTTCATTAGCAGAGCGATTACTACAGCCTATTAGCTTGCCTAGGAGCCCCCACTATGCAAAATGACACCGCGCTCGCTCGTGTTGGGAACAACCAGAGGAGTGAACTTCATGCAGAGTTTGTAAGAGACCCTTGGAGCAGTCCAGGAGGACCTCTTTCATCTCAAAAGAAAAGAAGGCTGTTCCTTTATCTTCTGACAATCAAGCATTATATTCTTCAGTTCAATTTATCACTACCTAAAGACAAGGCATCCACACAATGTTTGTGATTCCCAGCTTCGCAGGCATGATGGCAGAAGTGTCCTGACAAGAGCCTTAAGTGACAGCAGATCCAAAAATTTCTATGGATGCCATAGGAGGTCACTTCTTTACAGTCTTTCTACACATATGGCCCATAAAATAACAAAATCATGATGGACTAGGACTGTAGGAATAGAATATCTTTTAATCTATGTGAAAAAAACACTCAGTTTCTCGCCAGTCCCTACATTCACACAGTGTTTTCTCTGTGAGAGGCCTTGCTGTACGAAGCCCTTTTATCTCCTGTACGAGGCATAAAATACATGATTACTGAGATCCCGGCTTTAGGAGTCAGTATTTAACTTCAATGCAAAAACCAACGAAAATAAATGTCTCACAGGCACTTGGAGAGATTTACCACATTTTCTCTGAGGAATAAGTCCTAAAATGCAACCTATTTCTGTCTGTATCGACGCCTAAGATTAAGGAATCAAAGTTGCGCTTACTAAATTTGCAGGTGATGTTAATTTAGGTGGCGTTCCACTACTACACATGCCTTGATGAACTTCAAAATAATTGTCATCAACTAAAAAAGGATCCCAAAAGAAAACAATGAAATGCAAAAGACAAAGAGAAGGGGTGAAAATATAAGACAGTGGCTGACTGATTTGATCTCCCTTTTGTTTTTTCTCTTTCTCTCCCACCCCCACCTTATCTGCACCTCTTCCTTCTCACACACACACAACTGAGATTATAGCTAATTCTAATTAAGTTAATAAACATTTACTGAGTACCTGCTCTATGGTAAGTACTGTGCCAATTAAGTATACACACATGAAGAACATAGTCTCTGACTCTAAGAAGCTTATAAGCCTAATTAGTGAGATGGATACACAAACCAAGAGTCACAAATGAGGGCCAAAGTGGGCAGATGTTGATATACACAGGGGCTCAGGAGCACACGGGAGAGACTGAGGCTCAGGGAAGCCTGTCCCCGGGAATTTACATTTAAGCTAAACCTTAAAGGATAAGTGGGGTTTGCCAAGCAGATAAAGGACAGAAGAAAATTCCCCAAATGCAGAAGAACAAACTGGAAGTCATCCATGAACGGAAGAGCAAGCAGCCTTCTTAGAACCACCATTTGGCCTGTAGAGTGTGAGAGCTGGGCAGGAGAGTGAGGAGATCGTGGATGATGAAAGGCCTCGAATGCCAAGCTAAGGAGCTGAACATCATCTAGCATCTTTGGAAGCGTTTAATTGCAGCAGTGGCAGGGCTGGATAAGAGCTTTACAAAGACCCATCTGGCCACTAACAAAGACCCCTCTGGCCACTGGATAAAGGGGAAGCCAACTGGGAGTGGCAGGCAGACAGTTACACTGAATAGTGGATTCCAGCTCTGAAAGGGTGTTAGTGGTTCAGTTCTTATGTGGAAGAATCAGCCACACTGGAGGCTCAGAGCGCTGCATGTTGCACATGGTAGACACTCAAGAACACGTGTTGACTTGAATTATTAGCTTAGCTGGAAACAACTTGGGAGTCTACAGGGGCCAGGTAGTTTTTTACAGAGAAAAATCTGTTCTACTGCCTTAGAAAATACTCTTGACTCTTGCCAGTATCCTCAAAATGCTTGTTTGTTATCACACAGGCAGACTAAACTAGAAAGTATGGATCTATCAGTCAGGTCAAACCTATCATGACTGGTAGAAAAATTATTCAGAATGAGGCTATAAAGACCAGGTTACCAAATTGCCATCAGAAATGGGGTGTCAGTGTTGGAAAGGTAGGGAGAATGGATAATCACTTATAGTGCTGGTGGAAGTAAAATTTGTTCATTTATATTTCAGAAACTAAAAAGTACAGAGGAATAATATAATATACACTATGTACTGCTCATTTAGCTTAAGAGCTAAAACTTTGCAGATATAATTGAAACCCTGTGTAGACCTTTCACTCCATATCCCTCCATACATCACTACCATAAATTTCTCATTTTCATGCATGCTTTTTAATACATTTACTCCATGTGAATATCTCCAAAAAATATGCAATAATGTTTTGTATATTTTAAATATTATTTAAACGATATACATAAAACACAAAAAGTAGGCTTTTTTGAAGTCTCCTTTTTCTCTCAACAATATGTTTTTTGAGATTTATTTGTACTGATAAATGTAGCTCTGGTTTATTCATATCAGATATATAGTATTCAACCGTGGGAATATGCTGCACTGTGGTTATCCACTCTTCCAGAGATAGACTTTTAGGTTGTTTCCAGTTTCTTGCTATTGGAAGCAACACTGTAATAAACATTCGTGCACTTATAGTGGAGTTGTCTCTGGTGTTGATTAAGTGCATTTTCAACTCTCCTTTACTAGACATGGTCGAATTGTTCTCCAAAGTTGTTGAAACAATTTATACTCTTCCCAGCAGTGTTTGAGCTTCTATTGCTTCACAGCCTCAAAACCACTTGGTTGGAGCCAAATTTAATTTTTGCCAACCTGATGAGTATGAAATGGTTTTGTAATTGTCATTTGTTTCCCCGATTACTAGTGAAGTTAAGCATCTTTTCAAGTTTACTCACCATTTTGGTTTACTCTTCTGCAAAATGCTTAGTCAAGACATTTGCCTATTTTTCTGAGACTATTTTCCTCTTCATGGAATTTCTTTTTACATGTCAATACTAATCCTTTGTTTAAAACCTTTAAGAGAAAAAATCACTGCTATGTCTTAAGGCCTTTAAAAATGCTCATACTCTTTGACTCAATAATTACACTTCAGTGAATTAAAACTAAAAAAGTAATAAAAATGTGTTAAAAGATTTAGGCTCCAAAGATGCTCATCAAGGCATTGTTGATAATAACAAATATTATAAGCAATATACTTAAATAATAGCCATAAAGAGAAAAAATATGAAATTCTCTAACAAAAAAGGGATTGGCATATCCATAAAATAGACTCTATACGGACATTAAAACTGACATTTATACAAGAATGTTTAATACATAGAAAAATGTTAAAAATATATTAAATGAAAAAGCAGGTTGCAAAAAATTCTCAAGGAAAAATATGACACTAAGTGCAATTATTGCTAGTTTATGGAATTATAAGTACATTTTCTTCTTTCTATTCCTCTATTTTTTTCTAAAATTTCTATAAAGGATATGAAATACTTTTTAAAAAGTTATGCATACAAATATATCGGGGAGACTTTGTCAGAACTGGACTATCAGGACAAAAATTAATCTAAAAGACAGAATTTTGAAAGCCCCAGATTGCAAGGAGCCTTAAAAGCTACAAATACAACCAGTGTGTACATGCACACAGGACTTCCATTCCTAAGGCCAGATATTTCAGCCAAATCCACGGAAAATGATCACCCTTGGATCACTGCTGTCTCACCTAATGGAAAATAATAACCAGAGAAGTTCTGTGGGTTCCATGTACAGCAGGACTCAGGGTTTCCCAAAAGACTTACAATCTAAGTAAGACAGATGAGACAATTAAGACAAACAGACAAGGGATGCGAAAGGCAATTTGTACCCCAGTCATGGAGTGGGCATATGGTTTCTATGTCTATGCTTACATTTCAGGACAGTTTAAGGAGAGTCAAGCCAGATCTAAGTAGAAAATATAGCTAGAACTGGATTCTGAGAGTTATAAAGTAAGAAGTACATTTCATGTAGCTGAGGTAGGAGACATTAACTCAGAAGGAGAAGACCAATTTTAAAACATTTTGACCCCAAAGTCTGATGGTCTGAACCACTGGTATACCCGTCTTTAGTTTATGAAACATTTGCTTATAATTATCTAGAATTTTGAAAGAATCAAGGTCAAGTGTGGAATAAAAGAGAGAGAACATCCTTCAGAGTCAGCCAGACCTGAGTGCAGCCTTGGGCACATTTCTCAACCCCTTTAGCCTCAATTTTCCTCATCATAAGAATGGGGATAATTACACAGTATCAACCTTGCATGGCTTTGGACCTTTAGAGATAATGAAAATGAACACTATGTGTGGCATGTTGGAGGAACTCAATAAATGGAAAATATTAATCCCAGGAAAACAGTGGTTTCTTCTGCATTTGGCATTGGACCATCATTGGATAATATGTCCCAGATATTTAACCGCTACAATATGTAAACTAAATGAAACTCTAAAAGTTTTGATTAAAAGCTTCCTAGCAACACCATTTGATTTCAAGCTTCACTTTTTCTATTTAGAGTATATTTTTCATCTTAAATAATCACAAAGTAGAACAATTTAAAAGATACTTTATAAAAAGGAGTCACCCTTAGTCAAAGGCAAATACTAGCTCCCCCTGTTTCTTGCTCACATAAAATATACAATTAATATTTTAATCTAGCTCCTAACATAGTATCCAACCACTTCTCCTTTGTTTTGCCAGGAAGAGACAGATGGTGAATCAGCTTATAAATCAGCCCCCAAAATTCTTGAAGGCAAATAAGTGCTTTATAAATCAGGGTTTTAAAAAGGTCTCATTTTTATAACAGTTATTACTTTGAAGCAATCTTTCCCTAATTATCTTCATAAACATTAAACAGGGCTAATTTATGAGTTCCTGAACAATTTTGGGTTTTTGAATGAAACAATCAAGATCCCACATGTCTGCCTTTTCTCTTTTAATCATCACTAACATATAAAATGACCTTGGTCAGCCCTATGGTTCGTTAAGCTATGACCCTAATAGACAATGAAACCATGCTGAGAAATTACTATTCAGCTTTAAAACTCAGAATACATTTGAAAATGACTTTGGAATGACAATACACCTTGGTAGTTTGGCTATGGTCTCACATCCAGGAAAAAGAAATGACCAGGAAAGAAAAATGATTTATAAGGATTGGCACAAAGCCCCTAAAACTACTCCCACCCTCCAAATATTGTTTGCCTTTGTGCTGATCCTTCCTCAGTTTCTCAGATGGAAAAACGTGGGAATAACGCTACACTTCTCTTCTAAATATACTGAGAACCAGTGCATTAGAGTTGCTATAAGAAAGGGTATCTATGACAAGAGAACTTTCTAAGGCTTCTATCAAGTTTATCAAGCACCAAGTTAGGTCAATTATATTTTAATTTGGTGCATTTTATTTTATGAAAACGTGTACTGTTGTATAATTAGAGAATAGAAAGTCGAATTTCCATAACAAGGCATGTGGCGTGGAGAGTTACTTTATATAGTGATTATTCTGTTATTACAGGGCTGAAAGCCCTGATCTATCCACAATTCTAAAATCCCAAAAGCTCTGAAAACTCATTTAACTACAATACCTGATCTAACCAGAAACCACTTAATGATTAAACCCAACCTGTCCTAATGTGAGACTATTATACTCAACCCACCAGTGTGACTCTCCATATGTTTTGCCGCTGAGAAATTAAAGTAGTTGATTACAAGCTACTGCCCTAGACCCTGCTGAGGATGTCAGGCATATGTTACAATATATGCTCCCTACTTATTGCCTTTCAAAATTTCTGGAGAATTCTGAATTCTGAAACACATCTGGTTCCAAGGGTTTTGACACAGGACAATGGACCTGTGTTAACATTTGTATTTTCTTTTCTTCTAATGGGGAAGGAGAAGGCAGTTAATGTTGCAGCCCTAGGGTTGGAGAAACAGTGAAACCTCAGGCAAATGTTCAAATATGGTGATGCTGTTGCCTCCAGATTAGAGAGCACTGTGGTAAGGTCGGCCCTCAACAACACTCATCATCAAGAGAGAGGTTCATTCTGGGCACGTGACACATGGCTTGAATGAACTGTGACGGGTGACAGACCAATACTAAGGAACAAATGTACAACTAATGAGCCCCGGACATACACAGACATGACTAACTAAATTATATATAGGCTAAGGGATAAGGGCATTGAGGACTGGTGAATGACGTCATCATGGGTTTGCATCTTCACACAAAGTAGGAATTGAATCTGGGATCATGACTCTTCTGATTAACCCAAGGAAGGGAAGGATTAGTGAAAGAAACAAGATAATAACTAAAAGGTCTCCAATGTGCATGTGTGTGTCTGTGTGTGTGTTCATGAAAAAGAGGAGAATTACTGTGCATGTCAGAAGACATTAGGAGAGGAGTCAAAGATGCGGCAACTTAGCCAGGCCAAGTGGACAGGCACAATGGGGACATGGTGAGAGATACTGAGTGCAAAGTGATCAACTTGAATCAAGGTTTCAGAACCAAGAGATAAAACTCTAATAATTCAACATCCAGAAACCATTTTCTTCTTATTTATATACACTCTTCAATTTTAAATTTCTGATTGTTTGTTTTCCATTTTCTTTTTCCACCCTCTGGTTTAACCACAGAATTAATAATAGTAATAGTCATCCTCTACATCCATATAGATAGTAGTCTACAATTTAACAAATACTTTCATAACATGACTTTTGTTTTTTTGGTTTTTGGGGGTTTTTTTGGTGAGGAAGATTAGCCCTGAGCTAACATCTGTTGCCAATCCTCCTCTTTTTGCTGAGGAAGATTGGCCCTGGGCTAACATCCGTGCCCATCTTCCTCTACTTTATATGTGGGATGCCTGCCACAGCATGGCTTAATAAGCGATGCGTAGGTCCGCGCCTGGGATCTGAACCTGCAAACTCCAGGCCACCCACGTGGAGCACATGAACTTAACCACTACGCCACTGGGCTGGCCCCCATTTCATGATTTTTTTGAGACAACAATGTTCCAAGGACAGGTACTATTATCCATAAAAATGACATTGGGAGTCAGAAAGTCAGAGTTCAAATCACAGTTTGATCATTCCTATCTTGGATAAATTAATTATTAAAACTTCGGTTTCCTCATATGGAAGATGAGAACAATAATGTCTACTGTATAGAATTGTCAACAGAATTAAATGAAGCAATATACACGAAAGTGCTTTTCAACACTTATTACCACTAAAGCCCTATAACTAGTGTTTGTGACTTTGGCTATGACATCTGTGACTTTGTTCATATTTTACTCTTTTCTCTTTTCTTCCACCAAGCCAAAAATTTATTTTTGAAGGCAGTGCTTTATAACATATAGCCAAAATCAGTACTAGGAAGCGTCAACTCAATTTTCACTTTAAAAATAATTCTGATAATTGTATTGGCTTAATATGAACTTTCTGGCATAAAGCAAGTAGTCTAGCAAGACACTCAACATTTAAAATGCAGTTCTATTAGCTTGCAATTAGTAGTTTTCACACGTACAGGAAAAATAAATTGATTTAGCCCCTTTCTCCTGTCCACAGTAATACTGAAGATTTTTTCCTTGCTGTTATTGTACCCTGGCTGCAAATATTAGTTACCCTAACTGTGTATCACATAAATCAAATAAATGCTTTCCCCCACCCCCTCTCCCCATAATCACGTCAGCAGCTGCTCCAGCATGTTTCAATGGCCATCCTTTGGAACTCATTAAGAAAGCATTATGTATAGTAAATTAAAATGCAAGGTCTATGATCTGCAGACAAAAAGATGACAAAGCTTATCAAATGCATGCTTTGGCCTTCTTATTAGCTCTCAGGTTTTAAATGGCATTGTCCTCTCAAACAGGTCCCAGAGCATTTTTATTTGTTATGAGCAGAGTGAAGTCAGAAGAGCTTTATGGGCTAGAGATATTTTGACATTCCAAAGAAATAACTTTAAACAGAAATCAGAGCCTTAGATTAAGGCTCGGGGTATTCTAAGAACTATTCAAAAGCACTTATTTTTCCTATTCATCCTTTCAGCGTTCTTCTACAATAATCAAATCCATCCACTTCAGCATCACTGGTCAATCCATGATTATCAGATGCAATGGTATTATTTCATATGAGAAATAGCTCCCACATAGGCCTTATAAGGGGCCTCGCATGCACTTCTGCTGAGGCATCCATGCCATGATAACTGTTCCCTGAGCTTTCCTCATGGTTGAAGATATTCCTGCCAATGGAAGCAGAATGCAGGCGTGGGAGAAGCCCCAAATCATCCTACATGAGAAACAACAGAAGAAGTTGGGGATGCCGACTTGGAAAATTAAAGTCAGGGGCAATTTGACACCTGCCTTCAGATATTTCAAGATGGCAACTTCAACCAAGGATAAGACTTACTCTGCGGGAAGCCAGAAAGATCTATATGAAAGGACCAATGATTAGAACGCATAAGGAGGCAGGCGCACTTGTGACAGAGTTGTGTGCCATTTAGACAGCCACCACGTGTAGGGAATGTTAAAGGAGAATCCCTCTACCAGATGGAACCAGGTGATCGTTAAATAGCCTTCCAATTATTGGGCCCTTCCAACTATTGAGTGCTATTCTTCATTAAAGCACTAATCATCCTTTACATTTCTTTTTTTTTTTTTATTGTGGTAACGTTGGTTTATAACAATATAAATTTCAGGTGTACATCATTATATTTTGATTTCTGTATAGATTACATTATGTTCACCACCCAAAGACTAATTACAATCCATCACCACACACATGTGCATAATCATCCCTTTCGCCTTTCTCCTTCCCCTCTTCCCCTCTGGTAACCATCAATCCAATCTCTGTCTCTATGGGATTGTTTGTTGTTGCTTTTATCTTCTACTTACGAGTGAGATCATTTCTGACTGCAAACTTGAAGGTGACTCTTGTCTTCATAGCCTCAGCATCTCACTCAGTGGGTGGCACAGACTCAGGAGAGCAGCAGCCATGCTTTATTGAGCACTTACTATGTGCTAAGTATTCGACAGTCATTGTATCACCACATTCATTTGGTTTCACCAAATACCTAGAAGGTCTTATTTCTATTTTACAAGTTAGGAAACAGAAGGTCAGAGAATTTAGGTAATCGTCCAAAGTCACACAGACAGGAAAGGGTTGACAACTGCAATTCAAACCATACTTTTCTAACTGTAAAGCCCAGATATTTATCCTTTGCAATCCTATAGTTGACAAGCCCCTGTACAGATACGGGGACTAGAATGCCTGTGTAAGAATATCCTGGGGTGCATGTTAGAAACACAGATTCTGGAAATTGCCTAGAAAAGCTGGTTGAGTGAGTCTCAGGGGGACCCAAGAGCTGGTATTTTTAACAAACTCCTCAAGTCAATTCTGATGCTAATAAAAATAGCTACCATTTATTGAACACTTATAATTGGCAGTTACTACATGAAGTGCTTTACATGAACCATTTCATTTATTTTCACAGGAACTCTGTGAGGTAGCTTCTAGTATTATCCCCATTTTACAGATAAGGAACTTGAACTTTGGAGGGGTTCAGAGTCTTCCCCAAGGTTACACATACTGTCAGCTAGCAGAGCAGGAATTTGTACACAGGTTGATTTGTTCCAGAACCAGTATTCTTAACCATTGTGCTACACTATCTCACAATACACACACCAATGACTCAGTAATTTGCTAAAGAATATCGGCCACTCGTTTGTTCAGATAAGACTGATATAAACTGAGAGCATTCCAGAGGCTAGATTTAGCAAACAGCATATAAATTTAGTTAGTCTTACACATTTGTTAGGCATCTTTTAAATGCTAATGCAAATATTTGCTGCTCTGTGAATCTTCTCAAAATACCCACAAAAAGTAAACTTCTCACTCTACCGTGTTTCCAAAGCACATCAAATCACCCTCTGTCACCCCACGCACCAGCAAGGAGGGGGCTTCTCCACTCAGGCCATAGAACTTGTGGATCTCGGTGCTTAGCACAGTTCCCAGCCCACAGTAGACACCAACACATGCTTACAGAAGGAAAAAATAAAGGACATAAAAGGTGCCAAATGGACAAAAGATTTGGGCGCAGGAAAGTGATATTTCTTTCTGAGACAAAAGAGAACACGAGGTGTTGGAAGTTCTGTCGGCCAGGCAATAAAACAAACACTCTTTTAACTTCTTACATTTTGTTGCAATTCCAATTCCTTAAACAATTCTTTTTTTTACTTCCAGCTTTACTGAGATATAATTGACATATAACATTGTGCAAATATAAGGTGTACAACATGATAATTTGATATACGTATATACTGTGAAATGATCACCATAATAAGGTTAGTAAACACATCCATCACCCCACACAGTTACCTTGTGTGTATGTCTGTGTGTGTGGTTGTGGGGGGGGGGTGAGAACTTCTAAGATTTACTCTTCTAGCAACTTTCAAGTATACGATACAGTATTGTTAACTATAGTCACCATGCTGTACATTAGATCCCCAGAACTTATTCATTTTAAAACTGAAGTTTGTACCTTTTGACCAACATCTCACCATTTCTCCCACCCCCCCCACCCCCCTGGCAACCACAATTCTACTCTCTTTTTCTATGAGTTTGGCTTTTTTAGATTCCATATATAAGTGCAATCATACATTATTTATCTTTCTCTGTTTGACTTATTTCACTTAGCATAATGTCCTCAAGGTTCATCCATGTTGTCATAAATGGCAAGACTTCCTTCTTTTTTAGGGATGAATAATATTCTATTGTGTATATATATACACCACATTTTCTTTATCCATCGTTCTTTGTCCTCGACAGACAATAAGATTGTTTTCATGTCTTGGCTATAAAACACAATTCTTAATGAAATGCATTAACGAAGGAGAATCAGTCACTGCATCAGGATGTTAAAACTTGAAAGCTGATAAATAATTTAGATTTTGAGCTCTCCAGCATGAGCAAAGGAATGACTGGGTAGAACATGTACAAAGCATTGCGAAGAGGAGGCTGCGCTTTGTGGAAGTTCTCTAAGTGGTCCTCCACTCTCCTCCCCTTAGTGTTTGCTCACTTTGCTTTCGCCTTCCTCTGCCATTTCTAAACACAGACGGATGATGAATCTGCCTTAACACTCCAGAGAAAATCTTAAAGCTAAGATGAGCTGGCATTTTCTTTATAAGCCAAAGGAAAGGAAATGAACTAAAGAAAACATGTATGATACAAAAACACTCACGCATTCAGTGTATGGGATTCTGGTCCTAAGACTCCCAGGGGATACAGCAAAGAGCTTTTCTGAGTTCCAAATCTCTTTTGGGCAGATTGCTACTCTCAGTCCCAAAGGATAGGAGTATCATCAAAGCACTGCCTGCCTTTTTCTCAGCCAGGTTGGTTTCTGGCTACCTAAAAGCATGTCTTCTTGAACGCTAACGATTAGTTTATGTCACAGTATTTATAGAGCTCTGTGCTAGACACCAGAAATACAAGTGAACAGTCAGGACACATTCCTTGTCCTTGTGGGGTTTTCAGACTAGAAGGGGATTCAACACACAAATAAGCATTTGCTACACTGTGACAAGTGCATGACAGGGGAAGCTGTGGCTGCACCAAGATAGACGAGAGGGAGAGGGAAAGTTTCCCAGAGGAGATGACTTCTAACTCCATCACTCCCCTACCTAGACTTCTGACCTTAACTTCAAAGGCCTCCCTGATCTGGCCCCTGCCTCAAACTCCAGCCCTTCTCTTGTGCCTCCCCTCCTTCCATGGGCTCCCTATGCCATGCATTTGATGAAACAGACAATGTTTTTTTTCTGACTTTGGCTCCCCACCCACACAGCATCCTCTGCTTGGAGTTCTCTCTCACATCTCGTCTTGTGGATGGCTTCTTCTCATCAGGTGTCAACTTGAATGTCAGTTCTGTGTGGCTGTTTCTACTACTCCGAGGAAGGTTCTGCATCACCACATCTCCCACTCTTTTTCACATCATAATGTTCCTTTTTTTTTTTTTTTGCTGAAGAAGATTCATCCTAAGCTAACATCTGTTGCCAATCTTCCTCTTTTTTTTTGTATGTGGGTTGCCATCACAGCGTGGTTGGTGAGTGGTGTAGGCCCATGCCAAGGATCTGAGCCCACAAACCCAGGCCACCAAAGTGGAGCATACCAAACTTACCCACTATGCCACGGGGCCGGCCCACATAATGTTCCTTTTTGAATAGTGCTGTGCATTTTGTAAAAAGAAAATTATGAATGAGTTTACTCTAAGTTTTATAAATGTGTTTACTCTGATTTTATAAATACGTTTACTTTGATTTTGTCTATCATTACTTCCAGACCATTAACTCCATGAATGTGGGGACTATGTCTGATTCAGTTACTCTCACAAACCAGGCATAGTGGGGAGGAGAGAAGAGTGTGCCAGGCAGCAGGGACTGCATGAGTGAAGCCCCTAACTCTGTCCTCTCATCTCATAGAGAAATGAAAACAACTTTCCGAAGAGCTGGGACTAGGGTGAGGCAAGAGAGGTACCCCTCCCAGGTGCAAAACTTAAGAGGGCGCCAAAAAAACCTTCCATAATCTAGATAGATAATACCTTCATGCAGCGTTTTTTAAAAATCAAAATTAATGCAATCTGTGATACACAAAATATTGAAACCTTAAAATAAGACAGGATTGGTGTTACTGATATTTCCTTTAGCCACAGGATCTAGGCAAAGCACGGCCCTTCAAACATTCCCCTAGTTCACACAGCTCAGGACAAAAAAGACCTCCTATTTGGATTCTGGATGACTTCACAACAGATCTGTAGGACAGTGGTGATGGTTTATCAGGAGAGGAGTCCCCTCCCCTACTCACAGAGAAACATCCTGTATCATAAGCTCCCCATTACATGTCTACCACAATTATACTTTAGCTATAGGACATCCATAACATACCTCTATTGAGAGGAGTGGGTGTATGTGTTGTGCGTGCGAATGAGCATGTTTCTGTCGGGTATAAAGGTCACTGCCTCACAGTGTGATTCTAAATTTCATCTATCTGTCTTACAAGCAAGGGTGGTTTGGAACTGGTAGCAAATTCTGTATCGTTGGGCTACAAGTATGTACAAATATAATTTCTAATACCGTTTTCAAAAAGTTTTCAATTTCATATGAATGCTGTCTTGCCTGCTAAAATCCCACTGTTAAAAGAGTGAAATTCAAACCAAGGAACACTGTCAGAGAAAAGGAAGCAGCACTCCCAGTCCATTCATTTGTGTGATTCTGACAGCTGCATAATTAGTCCAGCCCCACCACTCGTCTGTGGGTGAGAGCCGGACCTGTGTAGATCACGACAACACAGGGACCACTGCTATGCTCCAGCAGAGATCTGATTTCCCACATGGCACCTCCCTTTGAAAAACATTACTCATTCACTAGAAAATAAAAACACACCAACAAGCTCCTGGGGACCAGACAAGAACTTAATTATCTCCCCTCTCTTTAATATGTGGATTCAATATTTATGCTTCCATTTTTCTAACCTCTGAAAGAGATACAAAATCCATTTCCCAGGACTCACTTTACAGAGCAGTGCTAAAATTAAGCTGTGCCCGAATATACAAGGCAGGAATCATTGGAGAAAAAAAGGAGACAGAGAACAGCTGCTTTTTAAAGCTGGCTAATAAATAGGTCTCTGGCAGCAATAAACCCTGGGCTAAAGACAAAACAAAGGAAAACATATTTTTCCTTTGCCTTGCACTAACCATAGCTCCTCTTGCTAAATATTCCACTTTGAAGGAGCTCCAGGCATGCAGAGAAGGCATGCAAAGTTAAAAATCAACTAGCATTGGAAGCAATGGCAGACACACACCATGTCCTGCAACAGCTAGATCCCCATTCTTGATCCCCAGGGAAATGTAGGTTTGATGCTTGGCCAGAGAGATGCATGATGACATCAAACCACTGATGTCTGTTGCCCAATTAAGCAAGTGAGGCACTTGCTCTACCCTCAAATGAACATAAAGACCCCATCTGCTTGAATTCCAAAAGGTTTGACCAAAATTATCCATGTAGTACTTTACATCCATTCTATCATCAAATGCTTCCAAGCACGACTCCAGGCATAGACAGTGAAGATAGAGTTTCGAAGAATGTGAGGAGCTTATTCGACGGAGCCGGAGGACAATCCGGAAAGTAGGCACAGAGTATTATTACTATAATATAGACAAGAACTCTAAGGCTCAGAGATGCGTTGAGATTTACTCAAACTGCAAAGCTGGCTAGGAGCGGAGCCAGGCAACGATCGCCTCTTCACTTTCCATCGTTCCACGCTCTTTTGCCTCCTGAGCACTACAGGAGCAGCTGTCAGGGCCAAATGGCAGGCCCCCTAGGCAAGGGGATGTACCGAATCCTCCACATGTCTGAGATGGTTTCTGAAGCCACCCACAGGCTCTGAAGGCTGAGCATCCAACCTACTGCACTCACATGCACCAGCGCCACCACATTCAGGCACCTGCCCTTCCTGGGCTGTGCTCTAACAGGGCCCTGTACTGCTAAAGAACAGATGGACCCAGACCTTGGCAGACTATACTGCAGTGAGGGTCACAGATTGTAATATAGGACTCTCCACATTTCAAAGTTCTCAGCGAACGCCTTTTTTTTTTTTTTTTCGTGAGGAAGATCAGCCCTGAGCTAACATCCATGCCAATCCTCCTCGTTTTACTGAGGGAGACCGGCGCTGAGCCAACATCTATTGCCAATCCTCCTCCTTTTTTTTCCTTTCCTTTTTTTCCTCAAGCCCCAGTAGATAGTTGTACATCATAGTTGCACATCCTTCTAGTTGCTGTATGTGGGACGTGGCCTCAGCGTGGCCGGAGAAGCGGTGCGTCGGTGCGCGCCCGGGATCTGAACCCCGGGGCCGCCAGTAGCGGAGCGCGCGCACTTAACCGCTAAGCCACCAGGCTGGCCCTTGCGAACGCCTTTTTGATATGGGGAAATATAATCAACTGTCTTAACACATTATAATAAATAGCTACAAATTTTGCCTAAATTCAAATTTAGCGGATTATCAGATAGTGCCTGTGCTTGGCCCCGGGAAGGCACATAGAGTGCTGGCTGATGAATTTTATTGAATGAAGGCAATGGACTAAACACTGATGGAGTCAGAGCAGGGACTCGGGTGTTCTCTGTAGGACTGGGCTCAGCTCTGCCTTGCAGCCTGTTCAGACCCAAGACCATGCAAAACAGTGCTGCCTCTTGTCATTTCTCTCAACAGTACATCACCCACTGTAAAAGCCCACCATGTAAAACATCTTTGGAGAAGCCAATGAAAAGCCTCCTGTCCTTAAAATGATGGTCACAATGGTCTGTACCACTTTGGAAACCGAGAGGGTATGGACAGAAATGAAGAAAGGTCACTCTGCTGTGGCTGAGAAGGGGAATGGCAGAAATAATGGGGTGCAGATAACAGCACTGGGTTTCTCAAAATTTCATGACAAATTACAGAAAACAAGCTAGACCTCATTCTTATATGAACATTCTTCCCTACTGAGTAAACGGCAGAGAAAAATATATGTTACAGGTTCTGGAAATTTAAAGAAAATGTATCCATGGAAAGTGCAGCTATATAAATCTACATACACAGGGCAAAGAGTACAAGTAAATGTCAGAATCTGGAAAGAGCAAGAGAAACACTGCTTCCAAATATAGATTAATGGACATTACGGCATTTATTATTTATCAGTTAGCTCTCTATGGTTCTACCCACTGCTTCAAGTCTCCAGGGCAAAAATACAATAAAATTCCATTAGTTAAAATATTTAAAACAACTGAGCTGGAATTCCAGAGTCTCATCAGAGCCTTGTTTACCATAGAAGAAAAAAATTGGAAACCACCTGACAATAGGTGTTGCGTTGGGGAAAACTAGAGGTTTTCTTCCAGTCATAAGTAGGAGGCTTTGAAGAGGAAGGTAATGCTTTTTTCTCAGCCACTAGCCAGGTGAGAGACAGGTGGCTGGCTTAATTTTGACCCAGTGGCCTAAGATGTTTGAGTTTGTTTATTTTAATGTATAATAGTCTTATTCTAGGAGATTAGACTGATTTGGATAAGGTAATTTCTGATGGAATTTTTTGTAAGGCAAGGATGTTCATTGATTAGCTTTTCTTCCCCATTTCTCTGGGCAACCAAGGTGGGCCTCCTCACAAAGCAACTCACAGGCAGCTACCAGAGGCTCCCCAGAGGGATCACAACCACGAAATCGCACTGCCAGCGTCTCAGAGCTCGGGGGACCAAGTCACACAGACCACACATGCAATTCTCCCTTCTGAAGCACTGGTACATTCTCTCTCTACTTATTTATTTTTATTTACCACCCAAAACATCTGTTTCAAGAAGGTTTTCTAGCCACTCCAGCTCACAGAGCTTTTGGTGCTTCTGTGACCCCTTAGTACAGAGGTTCACAGACTCAAAGGGAAAGAGGCTCAGGAGACGGGCACTGCAGAGAAGACATCTCCTGCTAATGGAGGTTCTTTCTAGTCTTCATCTACAGGAACTACAGGCTCTGGTTTGCTTGCCTTGCCTGTCCTCCCGTATGTCATATTTTATACTCCGTCTGCCCTCCCTCTTAAATTTGTGGCTTGGGATTGCCTTGCTCCTGAGACCTGCTCTGCCCAGAAAGTGGACAACAGTTCCATCTTGGCCCTGATCCCCTAGCTACAGACCCATGACCATCCTCTTTACCCAGAAGTTTAAGTCAAGCAAAACACTGTAAGGAGCTGCATGGCCATTTAGGTATAAGACAGACTCATCATAGTGCTGTTTGCCATGGGACACACACACACACAAAGGACACATCCAAATGACACAAGGAAAGCACCTGAATGTCCAGCAGTGGGCATTGTTGAATGAATGATAGCCATCCGTACAATGGAATAGTATTTAGTCATTAAAAAAATTGTTATTGAGAAACATTTATTAATAGATGAAAACATTCACAATTTATTATTGAGTACAAAAATAGGTTGCAAACAGTATGGATAGTATAATTCCATTTTTAGAAAATTTATATATCCACACACAAAGATATGAAAAGCTATATACATCCAAGTATTAACCATAGTCACCTCTGGGTGGTGTGATTATGGGTCTCATTTTTTTCACCTACTTTGCTTATCTATATTTTATAATTTATCTACAATGCCCATTCATAGCTTTTATAATAAGAAAAAAAAAAAGGTTTTTGTGTTGTTGTTTTGCTTTTTTGTTTTTTGGTGAGGAAGATTGGCCCTGAGCTAACACCTATTGCTAATCTTCCTCTTTTTACTTGAGTAAGAGTGGCCCTGAGCTAACATTTGTGCCCGTCTTCCTCTGTTTTGTATGTGGGACACCTCCACAGCATGGCTTGATGAGTGGTGTAGGTGCATGCTAGGGATCTGAACCTGCTAACCTGGGCTGCTGATGCCAAGCACTCTGAACTTAACCACTATCCCACTGGGCTGGCCCCTTGCTTTTTTTTTTTTTTTAACTGTCATTAGAGGAGGCAATGATAAAGGAGGTACTTGGGGGTGAAAAGGTTGTAAATTACTGTTTTTGACTACAAATTATATCACACATGTGGCAATGAATCATAAATTACTTATTATTTCATGTGTTAGGTCTGCCTCCCCAGTGAAACTATAAACTCTCTATATAATATAATAATATTATTATTATAAACAATAGCTAATTGCTCCTGAGTATTTACCATGAGCCAGGCACTATTTTAGGTGTTGATATGCTTTATTTATTGAATCCTCACAGTGACCCTGTGAAGTAGGTATTATTATTATCTGCACTTTTATAGGTGAAGAAATCAAGTTATTGAGTAACTTGCCCAGGTCACGCAGTTAAGAAGTAGTAGAGCCAATTAAGAGGCACAAACTTCCAGCAATAAAATAAATAAGTCATGGGGATGTAATATACAGCATGAGGGATATAGTTAATAATATTGTAATAACCTTGCATGGTGACAGACGGTTACTAGACAAATCGTGGTGATCACTTCGTAATGTACATAAATGTCGAATCACTATGTTGGACGCCTGAAAATAATATAATACTGTATGTATTGTATATACTTCTGTTAAAAAAAAAAAGAATCTACGGACCGGCCCCGTGGCTTAGTGGTTAAGTGCGCGCACTCCGCTACTGGAGGCCCAGGTTCGGATCCCGGGTGCGCAGCGACACACCGCTTCTCCGGCCATGCTGAGGCCGCGTCCCACATACAGCAACTAGAAGGATGTGCAACTATGACGTACAACTATCTACTGGGGCTTTGGGGAAAAAAAGGAAAAAAAAAAAGGAGGAGGATTGGCAATAGATGTTAGCTCAGAGCCGGTCTTCTTCAGCAAAAAGAGGAGGATTAGCATGGATGTTAGCTCAGGGCTGATCTTCCTCACACACACACACAAAAAACACCAAAAAAATAATCTACTTTGTCTTGATGACAAAGAGTTGTGTTCTTCTTCCGACAAGAAAAAGAAAACAAAAAACTAAACCCTCAAAAAAAAAAGAAGCAGTAGAACCAAAATTCGAGTCCAAGTCCTTCTGAAATCACAACATCACATAGAACTGAAAAGCAAAAGTCTCATTTGCAGATTCTTAGGCACACCAGACCACACATGCAGCTTGCTCCCCCATCTGTAACACCCTTCTGTCTTATCTCTACTTATTTACTTACTCTTGTCACCTAAAGCTGAACTAGAGTATTATTTTCTTCATAAAGCTTTTCCATTTCTCTAACAGTAAGTATTGATACCTATTTGCTAAATAATAATAGTAGAATTTAACATTTATTGAGTATTTACTGGGCTAAGAGTTTGCATCTTATGATGCTGGCTCTATTATTATCCCGTCATGCAGAAAAGGACTCTGAGAGGTTAAGTAACTTCAAGATTCCAAAGTAAGGAATGGAGCTAGGACTTAGGACATGTTAAATCTCACTCAAGAATTCATGTTTTATACCATCATTCAATTAACAGAATTTCCGCTGAGTAGCGGCCCAGTGAAAAAGACCATATTCACCAAACCTCATTCTTTCTACCCAAAGTCATGTCATATAACCAAGCTAGTAAAGCAGACAATTGTCAATGTTTTCCTCGCCTCCTTGATTTGATTTCCCAGATCACTACCTACAGGAAGCCATGCTTCAGCCTGGAGAACATCAGCCCATGAATTAACAACATAATTACCGTATGGTATCAGCCGACACTGCACGGTAGTGAACAGGTGTCCTAGTAGAGTAAGATTAATGAAGTGACTGCAGCAAGAGCTTGTCAGAGCCACAATTCCTGGGAACAGAGAGAGTCATCATGTTGAAATTGCAAGGCGTGGATAAACTGAAGTGATACCCAGAGAATAATCTTGACTCTCCAGGACTAGGTTCAAATTATCCCCCAATTTTTAAAAGAGAAATGTTATAATCTTCACATTCACAGAAATGAAGAAAGTATTTGAACACCATCCTAATGTCAAGGATAGTCAGAGACATTCCCCTGAAGGATGTATTTTCATGTAGTGGTTAATTTACAGCCATACCACAATAACGGTGCCCACTCTCAGCTGATCCCAGAAGGTTGTGGATTCTTGGGTGGAGAGCACATGGGAATCCGTGCTCTGTAAGAGCATGGGCTCCAGCAATGAACAGAGCTGACAACTGTGGAACCTTGGTCAAATTCTCCTAAACTGTCTAAGCCTTACTTTCCTTATCTATACAATGAGGTAATTCATAGAATTATAAGGATTACAAGTGATATGAAATAGGTGATATGAAGCATATGAAATAGGGCTTGGCATGTAGAAAGTATTAAATATTACTATCACCATCTATTTCCTAATAAACACATGCACACAAATATACTCTAGTTACACTGTATTTGAAATTTCTCTGGCCCTCAAAGACTAGTCCAATGTTCTATCTAATAAGTCTCAATGCCTTTTTTCATTGTTTACCACATCCACCTGCCTTTCAGGGTTCTAAAACACCGTCAACTCAAGAACCTACCCTAAATAAAATTAAATTTTATCCTGGCAAGGTTTCTGGATGCCTTCCTCCTGACTTTCATTGAATCTTAAAGGCTTCCACCAGCTGTGTTCCTTCTCCGTTGGGCAAACTTGACACCGGAGCTGAACGAAATAGAAGCATCATAGAAACATGAATGTGTGCCTACATGTCTTTTACCAACCGATTCGCAGAGGCTGGCCTAGTTCTAGATGATGTTGTTGGGATTAAATGAGAACCGGTTGTACTAGACTCCTGGACAGAAGAGCAGGGGAGACTTTCCCACAGTGGGCATCTTGGTATGGACCTGCATAGTCCAGAATAGTAGCCGCTAGTCACACGTGGCTACTGAGTTCTTGAAATGGAGCTAGTCTGAACTGAGGTGTGTTTAACTGTAAAAGATGCCCTGGATTTTGGAGACTTGGAAAAAATATATAAAGTGTTTTATTAATAACTTATATTTTGGATATAGTGAGTTAATAGAATGTATTGTTAAAATTTTATTTTCACTTGGGGTTTTTTTTTTTTTGCCCTTTTTACTAGAAACTTCAAAATTACATAGGTGGTTGGCATTGTATATCTGTGGATAGCACTGATTTAGACTATGAGGTCCACAAGTCATAAATGGGTGTACAACATTTTGTTTTCCTTAAATGGGCATTTATTTGATGGTTTCACATGTCACTTAGACAGTTAACAGGTGTTACATTAAAACAAAACAGGGATAGGCAATAAAGTAGTGCCCTGGACAATAGAGTCCCTCAATAAATGTTAACTATTTATATATATAGTTTTTATCATGTTGAATACTGTTAGTCAAAGCTTAAGTTTAAATAAAGCAAATTTCTTTAGTCCAGGACTTCTCAGAGCTACTATCTATGGTTATACAGAATCTGATTCTCAAAGAAGATAAGTGGTCAGTGTTTCTCAGATTCATTTCATCATACATCATTTTTATTCTTTTTTTTTTTTTCTTTTGAGCACCTTGTGGAACTTTTTTTTTTGTCGGAAAAAGTTTCGGGAAATGGCTCTAGCCTTAATTTGGAATCTGGAGAGGGACAAAAAGATGAGTCTTTTATTTGAGACCAGAGAACCTGGAGTGTGACTAGCACAATAAAAAGACCCAAAGAAAGGGGAACAGAACATTTGGCCTGGCCTAATGTACACAGTACATAGTACATAATAGTACAAAATAAATATGTAGCTTATAGCATTTGGTTTTACTGAACCATATGAAAAGCAGCATTTGAGCAAATAATCTGTCTCACTATGACCCATGCACTGAATCCAGGCCCTATGAGTTAATTTTGGTTAATTTCTTAGCATTCAAATCCTCTTGATACTGGTTTGTACTGGGAGAGAAGAAGACCTAATTGGCAATGATGTGAGTGGTAGTGGGTTGAGATCAATAATAAAAACGGGGAGATCAAGTTAGGGTTGCCATGATGGATGTTTAGAGGGCAGTTAATCCCCCTGCCCTCTTTTCAATCATTTCTACCAAAGAATTAGTACGTGCTTGTTCCATTTAGCACTAACTGAATCAAGGTACACAGGTCATCGTAGCACTGTCCCTGTGGGTATGTGTTCCCATCATGGGACATTAGCAATCCTTCTGTGCTTTTCAGAAAATCTCTTCTCTGCCATACTCTTTACAAACTACGATTCCTAAGTTATTGATCAACCCCTTCTCAGTGGCAAAGATGTTTATGATGCTTTTCATAATGACAAAGAACTCCCATTAATCTCTAATTGCCCCTTGGTCTCTATTACTGGATGCCTGGATCATTTCCTTGAAGGTGTCTGAAGTCACTGTAAATCCATGTTTTTACAGCTAGAATGATACCCTTTCTTTATCTTTATGGACAATCAGACATTATCACTTGCATACGTTTTGGCATTATTTCCAACAACATGAAATAAAGGCCGGAATGAGCCCAGAGGAGGAACACACCATTACAAGAGCTCACCAGCAGAGAGCATTTACTGATGGAATGCTAATGCTTATTGGCTGAGAGTAAATCTACAGTCTGCTCTTTTAACTCCCATTGACTGAAAGCAACACCCGTGCTCAGAGCAATTAATAGATATATAGATAGAACTGTATCCTAATGGACTGTTCTCTTTCTTTCTCTCATTCATCCATCAGTCTATCTATATACACTTACAGAAAGTTTCAGAGAAAAAAGTGTTAACAAGAATCAGAAAAGTTTGGAGAAGTGTTTAAAAAGACATACGTTCAAAAACATCCCTTGCATATTTTTAGGCATATTCTTGTGACCAATTCACGCTAGCCACTGTTGCAGCTTAGGAACATAAAATGCACATACACAATTATTGTGGTCTAAAGTTGTTTTTGTTGCAAAAAAGTTAACGTAACCTGCAACTGACTTTTTTCTTCTCTATAAAGGAATTTTTCAGTCCTTGCCACTGTTCACTAATTCGGTCGCCAATTATTCACTTCCCTCTGTTTCACATGATGGGTGCTACCAAGAAAAACAAAGGGAAAATGCATTATTAAATTTCAGAGAAACATCTACGTGCTATTTGATATGATAAGGAACATCCAAATACTGACACGCTCACATAACTGTCACTTCCCCTCATTCAAAAAGGTCTGCTTCTTTCCTCCTTTAATGTCTTTTATAAATTTAGTCTCCAGGGAATGCTGGCTGCTGTTAATTACGCATATCAAGGCCCACTGTGCCAGAGGAAACTTAATTATTCTAATTTTCAAGGTCATAGAAATATCCAAAGGTGCCAGTTTGATAGTCCCAAGAATAATGCTAGTTCAAGGGAATCAAAGTCAGGACTTGTTATGGAAGGCTGGTTACAACCTCATCCACGGAGCTGTGTGAAAGGTTCACTAGCTTCACAACCAGAACTAAATTGCTTAGGACGAGCTCCTCCAGAGTGACCGGCCAATGAACCTGGCCATAAATAGGAAACACTTCTTCACCATGTGAGGGGAGGGCAATACTCTTCCCAGGGTCCCTCAAAGCTGCAGCTTCTTTCAGACAGGCAAGTGCTTATGAGGTCGCTTTGCAAAACCACTTAAAACTTTCTACTTATCCACTGAGGTTTCAGCCATGAGGTCAGGAGAGAGAAAAAGTAAAAAAGGAAGTGCTTTGTAGAATTTTAAATAAAAGCTGTTTTACAGTTTCTGGGACAACTATTTCCAAGGTAAATTTCAAGAGATTGACCAGCAAGGATCAAGATTCTATTTTAAAACTTCTGGAGTTCTTGTGGAACCCATGTCTGGAAGCCCAAGTTTACAGAATTTTCAATATTGTAACTAAAATGGGCCATACTGAAAGACTAGTTTCTAAACAATGCAAATCTATCTGGTTAATAATATTTCAAGAGAACACAACCTTTAAAATGTCCAAACTATCAGTTTAGCATAGCCACAAAGGCAAAGAATATTTTAGGCTCCTAAAATTACTATCTAAGGGGGTTAAGCAGATTTGGGATTTCATGACTTCTGGAATACAACTTCTGATTCACCTGAAGGAGATACAATTCCAAATTCCCATGTCTAAATCTCGCTACAAGGTTTACCTCTTTCCTCCTATTTCCCAAATCTTGCTGCTGTTAATTACTTCCAGCCGTGTGTGGTTCATAAAGCTTTGTGGGAACCCGAGGCTGTGATACTGTGCCTCCTTCGGGCCCTCTGTCTAGCTCATTCATAATGATCTTCCAGGAAGCCTCCTAGTGGGGATTGCACCAATAAATCCCTCCACCCACCCCCCACATAGCCACAAGGAAGCCAAGCTATGAACATGAACGCAATTAGAGATCAGGGTCCCACCCCTGCAGGAAGCTGTGCAAGCTGTCCTTGAAGAGAATGCTGTTCAGCCATCCAATGCCAGAAGCCTAAAAACGCAATTAAAATTTTAAATATTAGATATCATGATAATCACATTTGAAAGCAGGAGATTGTTTTAAAAATAAGGCCTCAAGAGAGTTAATGGGCCCTTAGCTGGCCTGCCAATGCTGAGCACATCAGGTCAGGCAGGAGGTGTACAGACAATTGTCACAGCCCATCGGTGCTGGGGCAGCATCCCCCTCTGGCTAAGGAGATGGTTATGGCTGGGCAGGACAAGGCATGGAGAAGGAAGCTGGCTTCCAAATAGTCTGTGGTCTGAAAGCAAGTTTCTCAGACATTTTGGTGTACCAGGTCAGAGTCAGTTTCGAGAGGAAGAAGTCCAGTGGCCAGGATAACTTTAGGAGAAGGAAGTGACCTACATTGTATTGTGCAAGGTAAGGCCACTAGAACTTTCAACAGAGAATTAGCAGCAAAAGTGCAGAGTTAGAAAACCTCAGGAAGAAAATACCTGCCTATCATCCTTGGATAGTTTATGAAAATCTTGTTTGGGATTCTAGAGGATGAATGACCTTTCACAGCTCTTTCCTATGACAAAATTTCAATTTTTCAATACGGAGAAAAGCTCTCAGACTAAGGTGGAAGAATGGAAAAACTATTCAAATTTCAGCTTTACTGCTCAGGAGCTATTGAAGATTTTTGCAAGTTATCAAGTTTCTCTGCACCTCAGTTTCTCACCTGAACTTTACTCCACATGAGGACGTATTTTTTCATGAGGTTTTCATGAGCACATATTTTCCCTAAACAAACTCCTGGCCTCTCTACAACACTTGATTCATTCCATTCATTTCCAGGAGGGGTGACTCATTGGTTTAGTACATTTGGGAAGAATAACCAGCTACATACCACTCAGCTCCACACTTCTTCCTCTTGGGATTGAGCTGCCCACAAAAAAGCCCAATTCGACTGCCCCTCTCAGGGCTCAGATGCCGCTGGGGTCAGGGAAGCAGATTAGGAGGCTTCCGCTGCTGTTGTGACTGGTGTGTACATCTGCCTAATTCCAGGATTCGATCTTTGCAAGCTCATTTGGTTCTGACACTAACCTATATCCACCAGCCAACTTAGCATCTCTACAATAAAGACAATATTTTGGCCTCTATCTTTGCTCTTTTGCTTTATTTCTCAAATTGTTCAGAACTCAGGCTGAGAGGAGTGATGCTCTTTATGGGTCTCCCTCAGGCACCCCCAACAATCTGCAAAATAGGGATCAGGATGTTGGGAGGAGTAAATGAGGAGTCATCTGGAGCCATGTAGCATTGAGCCCAGCCCAGTGTAAGATTTCCCTAAATGTTGGCTGAATCAGAATCTTCCACCCCCCGGTGAACTGGTGACCCAAGTGGACCCAGCACCAATGTGCCAGCCAGCCACACACATCTCCAGACTCAAGGCAGAGGCTGGCACCTGAGCAGCCCCACTCTGCCCTTAGGAACTACCTGGGTAGCAACATCTGTGAGCCTTGTAGTACATTTTGGAGTAACAGCATGAAAAACTTAGCAGAACTCAGAGATCAGTGGCTCTAAGCTGGGCTGAGTGACAAGTGAAATCCCCGAGACTCTGATGCAAAAGAGCAGAGAGAAAGGAAGTGTGAAAGCGCAGTTCTGTTTTCCCAGCACACTTTCAGCAGGCAACAAGGACAATAAATTAATGAAGGTAGGAGTCCAGACCTACCAAAAGCTCCAGCCGTGGTCAGAAGGAATTGATCACAGAGAACACGAAATGCAATTCGAATCCTGAGCAAACACCTTTGCTAAAAACTAATGCATGTTCTAACCTCAGAAATGTGTGGACTATTTAGTTTTTGTTCTGTCTGCAAATGTGTTCTGTGCTACCCATGCCTATCAGACAGCTCCACCTTTATTCTGTCATTTAATTTCCACCTAAAAGTAGATACTACTGTCTTTACAGAAAAGAAAATTGAGATCCGATTTTTTATCTTACAGATTAGTAAGGATGATAAATAATTCTTAATATAAAAAGTAACTATTTCCATGACTTTAATAACAGAATAGACTCAGGAGTTATAATTCATAATGCCATACATTTATCTGCCCCTGGAAAATCAGAAACCTTCAAGAGTCATCTCTTAAATGGAAATGCACATAAATCCAGGTGCGATCACGAAAAAGAGGGGAAAAAAAACCTTGACAAGAGCATCCTTGACCATTCAGCCCTCCGGAGGTAGGTAGACTATGATAGCTTACATTTACTGAATGCTTCATATATTGTCCCAAGCACTTACATAAATTAATTTACTTAATCTTCACAACAACCCTAGAAGGTAAGTGCTTTTTCTTCTCCACTTTACAATTGAGAGAATTGGCCACAGAAAAGCAAAAAGACTTGTCCGAGGTCATACAACCAGTAAGTGGCTAAGCCAGGAGGTGAACCCAGGTCACCTGGTCCCAGAGTGACTCATTTGTTCATCTCCCACAAGCCCTCCCCCAGGTCTAGAATGAACTTTTAAAACCTCAGGTTGATTTGAACCTAATTCTGAATCCTGCCTTCCTGCCACTGTATTTGCAATATTTTATTCATCACCCACCTTTCAGCAAAGGTACAAGTGCCCTACACAGGCCTGACTATCTTCCCCTTCTACTGCTCATGGGATTAGCCGTTGATAAAAAGAGCCATCCCAGTTCTTTTCTTTCCACTCTTCCTTCCAGAAAGGTTTCTACATCCCTGGCTACTGATACCAGCTCACAGTAGTAGATGGACATGCTTACAAGAAGACACTTGTTCTGGCAACGTGCACAGGGAAACCTCGTCCAGATTCAGCAAAGAAAGTACGTTTCTGCCTTTTTCCAAATAAGACCAGGGAAACTTCACTCTGTGTCTTACTCTCCTTGTACTTATATATACACGTGTTACTCTGCTTTGTGCAATTACTGTATTTCAGATCGGGGTAAATGAAATTTTCATTATAACACTGTTTAGCTGTGACTGGGCACTTAGTAGGCCAGGCTGGCACATCTCAAAGATGCCCACCTTTATTCTGTCATTTAATGTCCACCTACAAGTAGGATTATTGTCTTCACTGTACAGAAAAGAAAACTGAGATTCGAAAAAGTTAAGTAACTTCCGCCAAAGTGACTCACTCAGGGAGTGAATAGTGGATATTAGTCCAAGTCAGCCTAACTCTGAAACATGTGCATGAAACCACTACATATATACACACCCACACATATACACATATACACACACATATATATTATATGTACAGTCATGTGTTGCGTAACATTTTAGTCAACCAAAGACCGCATACACGACGGTGGTCCCATAAAATTAGTACCACATAGCCTAGGTGTGTAGTAGGCTCTACTATCTAGGTTTGTGTAAGCCCACTCTATGATGTTCACACAATGATGAAATCACCTAACGAGGCATTTGTCAGAATGTATCCTCATCCGTCATCAAGCAACATGTGACTGTAATATATATAGAAACAGATTGTGTGTGTGTGTGTGTGTGTGTAGCATTTCTAGTTAGTTAGAGAACATTTCAATAACAATTATTAGGCTACCTTCAATCAACATTTATGGGCTACCTAATTTTTTCTGCAGTATGCCAAGCTCTACAGATCTAGAGATGAATTTTAGACAAGATAGTCAACTTCAAACATCTTACAATCTAGATGATTTTAAGAGATAGAAAGTGTTGAAAACGCTAAGACATAAGACTGCAGATCCAGATATATCAACTCAAAGGACCATTTGCAGATATGTGCTTTGATGACTACCCGGAACTACTCAGAACTAAGAAAATGTCTTTGCAGAGGTGAAAAACTGAATATGAAAAACCCATGTGCTCATTGGCAGTGATACAAAAACACCAGCTGGTCAAAGACTGGAAGATAGTAGGCAAAATGAAAATAGTTTTTGTATTAGGATGGGATTACGAATATAGTCTATGGACATATGGACATCTTTATAATTTAATACATGAGAAGATTATTACAGAAACCTTCTATATTCAAGAAAATCGTAGTATATTACTTTTTGTAAGAGAAAATAAGAGAATTGTGTAAAGTGACCCATCACCCTAAAAATATCTATTTTTCATAATTTCTGGCCTTGGTATTTTGATTGGGAAGCTTGTTCTAATCAATATTGGTTAGAAAATCTAAAAATCAAGCTTGCTAGAATTAGGTCTAAAAGAGAATGGAAGAGACTGAGAAAAGGCCTCATGAAGGAGTTGATGGGTACGGTAAGGATCAGTAGAGAGAAAGAGCCGCTAAGAGCACATGCCCTGGATTCAAACTGCCTCTGCCACTTCCTGGCTCAGGGACTTTGAGTGAGTTACTTGACACTTCTACTAGGCCTCAATTTCCTCATCTGTAAAATGGGGATAGTAGCACATCACACAGGGTTGTTTCGAGATTATGAATATAAGCACTTAGTATCATTCATAACACATGTCAGTTATTATTTTGACATTTACTTTGACTTTCCTTAGGCTGTTTTTTTCTTCCAACTTGATCTCAACTTGTTGGGCTGGGGATCAGTGACTTCGGGTCAATGAAATAGTTCATGTATGACTGTATATGACAGGTAAGTTCCCCAAGGAGGCTGGTTGGTGTATTCATAAGAGGAATGATTAGCAAACAAATGAATTAGGAGTTCAATTTATACTTCAAATGTCAACAACATTATTTGTTAGTATTACCTTTTTTGCCCTAACAGCAGGTTTTAGAAACAGAAAATACTGATTAATCTGAGGTCATTACTACAAAACACCAAACCGTGAAATTCCACATCTACTTGTGAAAATCACTCCCAGTGTCCTTAACTCTCTCATCACTGAAATGTCTAATGAAGGAAAAAGACCCAAGAAACAACCACAGACCAGAAGTGTGAACAGGCTCCTTGTTGGTGGAATTATAGGTAATTTTTCCTTGTTGAATACATACATACATACGCACATACATAAAACAAATGTTAAGTCATTCTCAATCTAAAATATCAGAATCACTTACAGACCATCTTAAACATACAAACTCCTGTCCCAGAGCTCCAAAGACTCACGAATCAGAATTTCCATGAATCTGTATTTTTAAACAGACACTCAGATGATTCTAAGGATCAGCCAGGTTGGACCACTGGATCCATGTGGGATGTCTTCCTTTGCTCTGTGAATAACGAGCTTCAACAACAAAGACAGAGGATGAAAGATTTGTTTTCCCTCCCTGAAAGATGCCAGTTGGGAACTCTTCTGGGAAGACAAAGTAAACCAGTTGTTCTCAACCTAAACTGTATCAGAAGCTCCCGGCAAGTTTTGAAAAACACAACCCTCCAGGCCTCATCCCTAGCAATTCTGACTACACTGCTCTGGGATGGTGACCTGAACATGGATATTGTTGCAAAGAAAAAAAGTCTAAAGTGATTCTAAAATGCAGCCAGATTTGAGAGCTACTGACTCAGTGTATTAGTTTACTAAGGTCGTTGTAACAAAGTACCACAGACTGGGTGGTTTAACTGCAGATTATTTTCTCACAATCCTGGAGGCTGGGAAGGCCAAGATCAAGGTGTCAGCAGGGTGGTTTCTTCTGATGCCTCTCTCCTTGGCTTGTAGATGTCCCTTTTCTCCCTGTGTCTTCGCATTGCCTTCCTTCTGTGTGTGACTGTGTCTAAATGTCCCCTTTTTACAAAGACACCAGTCAGATTGCATTAGAGTCCATACTAATGGCTTCATTTTAATTTAATTAGCTCTAAAGACTCTATCTCCAAATACAGTCACATTGTGAGAGAACTGGAGGTTAGGACTTCAATACTTGAATTTTGGGGAGGAGGGACACAAGTCAGGCATAACAAACAGTTTGTGGCTTTTGAATTCTATTGTATGTCATCAAAATAACAGAATCTTTTCCGTCTAAGACAGAAGCCACCGAAAGGGTGTAGTCATTACATTTCAATTATGTAGTGTCTGCTAATTTCCTGTCAATGTATCTTTGAGAAAGAGAAGGGCTTGTGCACTGATAGCTACCACAATCAGATGTACTGAGCATTCTTATCTGACTTCTGTAAAACCGAGTCATCCATTCTTAAAAATCAGTGCCCTTCTAAGAAAATAATATAAACTATATTTTGCATTATTTTTTCCTAATAATATTCATTAACATCATCAAAGTATTTTTCTTCCTGGGAACTTGGTGGACATTTTCCCCCTATGTCTGAAATGGACTCAAACAATTATCTATGTTTCATTCTTTCTTCTCATGACACCATTTTTATTTCATTTGTTTATCAAATTTCAATACAGCACTCACTCTGTGCAGGACACTGTTTCAAGAATTTTTCAAACAGATTAGCTCACATTGTAAACTTCATACTGTACATGAAGATCTATGAATGCAGATATACAACTAATTGTTTGGTAGAAAAAAAAGTCAGACTTTGAATTAGAAGTTCAAATTCTAGTTCTGTCACTTTTAAGCTATATGATACATAGGAAATAATGTCAAAAAACTGTTTCCTCACTTGTGATATCAGCAGTGTGACATCAGTCTCACTAGGGTGTTTTAAGTGTTAAATTAGATACTGACACATAAAATCACTCTGTAAATTATAAAAGCAAACATTTGAAGGACATCATTATGATCTCTTCCTCCTCCTCCTCCTCTTCCTAAGGCCTCCTTTTTCTCCTTCTCCTCGTTATTCTTCTATTTCTTCCTCTTCTTTTTAGTATACCAACAACAGCATGGCACTTTGGAACAAGTGATTAAAAGTAAAGAGCTCATTGATAAATAGCCATCTTCCCACAATATTTTACAATGGATCGGTTTCTTGCAAAAGCCCTTCAGGAAATATCTCAAAATGTAATGTTTTAGAACAAAAATAAAATACATGCTTCCTGCTAGACTGGCCTTGGTGACTTGAAATATTAACTGGACAATTCTCATGTGTAAGAGACCACATGGCTATTCATCTTTGGTTTTCAACTTCTATTCTCAGGGCCAAGTCAAGGGCTTAAATCACATACTGGCAACAGTTCAAAAAGAATCCAGGAGAACCTGAACATTTCTATAAAAACGAAATAAAAAAAGCATGCTGTGTTAAGTTGTTAGAACAAAACACATATGCCAGGAATTTTCTCAGTAGCTCTGCAAGCATTTGACAAAACAGTGCAGCGAGCACTTGGGGACTTTCGCCTACTGACATCCCATCCCTGCTCCCCAACAGCTATGCCAAATTTAGAAAGCTTATTTTTAGAAATAATAAACTAGGAAGAGCTTCTCCTCTCTCCAAAGACTGGTTTGCTTACTTGATTTTTCTCTCACTGATTTAGAAGATTTCAGAATGACATCTCCAGGTCTGAAAACACAAACCCATGCAAATGTACAAAGATGTTATTTCTTGACTAAATATTTTAAATAGTTGTGTTTACAATCACAATGGAATCAAAACAGACATAAAAAAGGAATCAACTTTTGGCAGGTCGGTCAACAGACAGTCTCTTATTTGTGCCTGCAAATCACTGTAGAGTTTTCAAGGGGCTTACATATATCACACACTGTTTTATTTGTTATTAGAAACGTTTTGAAAATAGAAAAGTGCCAATCAATGGATGAATGGATAAAGAAATTGTACACACACACACACACACACACACACACACACAGAAGAATATTATTCAGCCACGGAAAAGAATGAAATCTCTCAATTGGTGGCAACATGGATGGAGCTTGAGAGCATTATGCTAAGTGAAATAAGTCAGACAGAGAAAGACACATACCACATAATCTCTTTTACATGCAAAATCTAAAAGAAAACAAAACAAACAAACCAAGCTCATAGATACAGAGAATAGACTGGCGGTTGCCAGAGGCAAGGTGGCGGGAGTGGGGCAGAAATGGGTGAAGGGGTCACAAGCTAAAAAAAAAAGAAATGCAATTTAGATTCATAGTTACTTATTTGTCACCAATAGCCCAGCATAAAAAGTATTTTCATAAAGTACAAGTCTCTATCTTGCTTTTAGAAACCCTACTCCACACCTTTATGCTGCTACTCTAGCTATGAACACACTGCCCATCCAAACTCATTATATAACTAATGCTTTATGCTGCATGCCCACTGCCTACTTCACTATAATCTGATTTCTGCCCCGCCCCTCCTCTGGTACACCTTTTGTTCATTCAACAGTCACCTTGTGATGAAACCCAATGCTCTGCCCTGTCTTTATCTTTTTTCCTACCGTTGCAAGTGGTCCACATCTCTATTGTAAAACTTATTACAAACCAGAGTTTCATTGTTCATCTTTGTATCCCAGTTCTAACCACAGTTACGGGCATTAAAAAAAAAAAGAAGAAAAGAAGGGAAATTTTCACTCCATTTTAGAGCATACCGAGGCACCTCAGCTAATAGGTAGCATGGAAAAACCGAACCTCAGGTCTTTAGGGACGTAGTGTGGGGTTCTTTTTATTGCACAAGACATGAACTTCATCGAGTTTCATCAGACAGGGAGGACCATCCTGCTTTTTGGTCCAGTAGTGTGAAAATATGGTCTCCATGGGTACCAGAGCAGCAGGCAGACATAAACACATTAAATGTAGGCAGATGCACATAATGAAGGAGCTTGACCAGAGCCATGTCTTGATTCCCTTTGCCGTCAACTTAGCAGGAACTTCTAGATGTCTGTGCCTGACCACTGCTTTGTAAAGTGCATCAAGTCTACATTTCTCAAGTAATTCTGAAGTTTCTTCAAAGCAGAAAGAGTACAGACACATTTGTTTTATTTATTTATCTATTATTTTTGGTGGCACTATACAATCTGAATACAATGGGTGCTCAAATATATTTTCTCAGTTTTGCATCTAAAAGAAAGTCAATCATTTATTTCAGAGCCTCAATACCTCACAGGATATCTCATGAGAAAAGTGAATATATTTTCAAAATGTCCCATTTCTAGAGAACCCCGGGGTCACGAATGTGCCTGCAGAAGGTGGGTAGTTGAAGGAAGAGTGAGTCTCTGGGGGATCTTTCTAGAGTTTACTCAAATAGCATACATGTCCAGGAAACCGATGAGATTCTCAATAGAATACATCCCTTGGAGTTTCCCTGTCTATAGTGTCTAGATCTAGAATTACTTTGGTTGTTAATATTAATATTTTAAATCCTAACCCAGGTCCACTTGGGTCTGTATGTTGGTCAAAGGAGAGAAGGAGACAAATACTGTTTTATGGCAGTATAAACACAGACTCCCCTAATTGGCATGGGATGCCATTTTTAGTATTAAATCAGCAGGACAGACAGCAGATTCTCCAGGTTCTGATAGGGAGCAATGAAATGAATCAAGCAGCTGAAGACTGGTATTAAAGGCTGGCACCCACTGTGGAGTTCCCATTGGCCATACTCACCCCTCCTGATTTGGGGGTCAGCTATAATTCACAGTCAGTGCTGGAATGCTTTAAGAAGTATTTATTATCTTCCAGACACAATTTACTGCTTGTGATTATTCATTTTTCATTACTATGGAAAGCAAGATTAAATTGTTTCAGAAGCAACTGCTTATATCAATCTTTCAAACACATGCTCCATGTAAAACTCTGTCAGACAAACGGATATAATTCCTGCTGCCAAAACAGCGGTAGATAAAAGTAAACCAACACTAAATAAAAATAGTTCTAGAGTCCAAGATGAGATGGAAGAACAGGAGCGGCAGGCAGAGAAGAGACAAAGAGGAGGGCTCAGACGATGGGAGGGGGTGGGGAGGAATACTTGAGAATTCATTTATTAGACTCAGCAAATTTATTCTATGAACATTTTAATTTCAAAAGTAATTTAAATTAGCTCTTTATTTAACTGTGAAATTCGATTACTTCTCTGTTTAACATGCAATACATTTATGAACTTAATAAACGACAAGTAGTGGGGTAGGAGTCATACCACATCTTTGAATCCATACAAATTACATTTTAGCGCTGGGAGAGATTAAAAACAACAATCTCCTTTTACACAACAGGAGCCTGAGGCCCAGAAAGGTTAAGGGTACCTGAGGTCACACAGCTAGCTAATAGCAGAGCCAGAACTGGGACCAACTTATAGAGCAAGCCTACTCCACTATGCTACTTGGGTTAACACATATTTGGATGGTTTGAGGTTTGAAAGCACAATTATTACTATCCCTTTGGTAAAATACCATTTTCCTTTTGACTTTTCCTCCTTACTGAAACTCTCCTTCCCATCAACTCCTAAGACATTGCATAACATTCTACTTTGTCTCTATTCTCAGTTTCTTCAATTGACACCTCCACCACTGACTACTCATTTAATGGAGGCACCTCAACATTCTATTCTCTTTCTTCTCTACGTGTTGAAGGTTCTAACTACGAATACCAC
This sequence comes from Diceros bicornis minor, assembly GCF_020826845.1. Lineage (NCBI taxonomy): Eukaryota > Metazoa > Chordata > Mammalia > Perissodactyla > Rhinocerotidae > Diceros > Diceros bicornis. The sequence continues at coordinate 41,039,339 of NC_080746.1, forward strand.
TGGACATCACAGGGAGCTTTTTATTCTAGCCACAGAAGTGCACTCCACCTGTGCAGGGAAAGCTGGAAGGGCCAGCATCAATGCCGCTGAAATCAGTCCTCAACCAATGATGGTCCAAGAGCTGTGGAAAGGGGCTACTTTGGCCCTCAGTTGGGATAAATCTGAGGTGTGATACAAGCTGTTTCTCAGAGCTTCGCCGTGGGGCTGAGCTCCACTGGTCCACAGTGGTCACTGGCTTCATAACACACCATGTACTGACTTCTTTTCCTTCTCAGCCTCACTTCCTTACCCCACAAATAATGTTTCCTGGGATCATCCCCTAATAAATGACTTGCATTTAAATCCTTGCCTTCAATTCCACCTCTGGGAAATCCAAGATAAGACATTATCCAAACACCATGCTGTACATCTCCAATTCTGCACTTTGACTTGGGCCATTCTCTGCATCCAAAACACGCCTTTTGTGCATATCCACCTTGTCAAAGTTACCTACTTCAAGGCTCAATGCCTGCCTCACCTCTACCAATACTCCTTAGCCAATCTCCCAGGGAGAACTCTACCCATCCTGGGAACTGTGTACCTCTCAATAACACACTCCAGCAGGTCTCGTATGAGGATGTTTACATGTGTATTTACTTTGACTACAATCCAGAGACTAAATTATGAGCTCCCGGAGGGCAGATACCCTGTCATATTCATTCTCGCCTCCACGAGAGCAACTATATGGTTCCATGTGGTAGGCAGTCGTTCAATGTCTCCTGAAAGAAGGTGACTTTAGAAATGTCCCTAAATTTAACCATGTGTTTCTTATTGAAGGATGCTTCCCTATGGATTGTTTTTCTTATCTTACAGGGATATCTAGCTTTCACATTGCGGAATAAATATATCTAATAAGACAGAGTATATAAGAGACAAATGTTAAAATACTCTCAATTCTCTGTCTTAGATCAGAAGTACTGGAACCTGTCTGTTGGAGAGAATTTAAAAAAATAGTTTTATGTTTTGACACTTTGAGACCTTTTGTTAATGTCTGTGCAACAAAGGCTCTCGTAAGTGAAAGAATTGGACATCAGAGAATCCAATTATATGCCACATGAAATTGATGTTGAGATTCTTGATGCTAAAACAAAGGAAGGCTCTCCCACAGTCAGCCATCTGCCAATGCAAGGATTTTTGCCTCTGTCTACGATTTCCTCACATATGCAACCCCCACCAGATCTGGGTCCCTTGTTTTCCTGAAGTTGGTGTGACTGTGTCAACACCAGCTTGATCGTGGACCTGGTGGTTTAGCCAGACTATTCATGCTGCTGCAGATCCCCAAAGCTCCTAAGTCCAGTTATCGTCAGGTTGGCATCTCAAATTCATCTCAAGAACAAGCACCTCTAATCCAAGGGGATAAAACACTGTAAAGAAAAACGTTAGAACTTGGTCTTCTCTCAATTCCTGCCCTTTTTTATTTCAACTGTCATGATCTTGAGTCAGGATATGATTTCCCACATCACAGCCATAATATCCTAGTTAGTCTCAAATCCTCACTTCGTATTTTTAAACTAATATTGTGTTTCAGTTATAAAACTAAAAAAATCAAATAACACGTAAAAGAATAAAGAAAAAAATCACCTATATTCTAGAGATGAAAAATGGTGATGGTTGCATCACAATATGAATGTACTTAATACCACAGAGCTGTTCTCTTCAAAATGGTTAAATGGTAAATTTTATGTTTTTTATATATATATATATACACACACACACACACACAAATATACATTTTTATATATATGTACAAAAAATATATAAATATATTTTTTTGCTTGAGGAAGATTATCCCTGAGCTAACATCTGTGCCAATCTTCCTCTACTTTATATGTGGGTCGCCACCACAGTGTGGCTGACAAGTGGTGTAGGCCAGCATCTGGGATCTGAACCTGCGAACAGGGCTGCCGAAGCGGAATGCACCGAACTTAACCACTATGCCAACAGGTCGGCCCCATGTTATGCATATTTTACTGCAACGAAAAAAAAATCACCTCTGACACAACCACTGGAAGATAATCATTGTTAACATTTTGATTTAAATTCTTTCTGGACTTTTATGAATAAGGCATACACCTTCACACATATAGATATTTTTTAAATGAGGTCACACTAACATAATATTTTATACTTTTAAAATCATTTTAGCACTATCTTGGTGATCTACGCTGATAGATAATATCATTTTTAATGGCTAGATAATATTAAATTATATAGATGTATCATTATTTAACCAAGCTCCCATTATTAGATATTTAGATTATTAGTTTTAAACTATTGTTTCTGCATACTTTTTTAAAATCAGAATTTCCAGGCCAGAGGGAGGCACATGTGTAAGTTTTCAACATATGCTGCCAGACTACAATCCATAATTCCACTTTTTAAAAAGAAAGCTTCCCCATCCTGTACATCATCACCCAATTAGTCTCCTTAGTCTCATCTCTCTATCTCCGTATCTCCCTTTCTCTCTCTCTCTGTCGCGCACACACACACACCCATTAAAGCCATCTAGTGACTCCCCTCCTCCCTCAGACTAATAACTGAAGTTTAAATTCCATCTCTTGGCATTCAAGATCACCCACGATCTGGTTTCAACTACTTTTCAGAGTTTGCCTCTCCCTTCTTGCATTCGAGCACTACACAGTAGAGCCAAGCTGGATTATTCCCAAAGTTCTCATTAAGACCCTCAATTCCCTGCCTCTGTTTGTGTCCTTTCTTCCTGGAATAGCCTCACCCACCACTAACACCTGTCGAAAATGTATTCCTTTTTTCCAGCACAGCTCCGAGTGGATTTGTCCCTGCCCTTCTCCATACTCCATCATAATAACAGCTAATGTTTATTGAAGTGCACTCACCAATGGCAAGCTTATCTCATTTAACTTAAAACAGCTCTACAAGTTAGACTGAGATAATTTCGCCTTTTCATATAGATGAGAACCCTGAAGCTTGGAGAGCTTAAATAACTTGCCCATAGTCCAAAGAGGGAGAAGTGATTTCACCTCAGCTCCTCTGCCTCCAATTAATCACTGAGTAATTAACAATGTGCAAAACTTTAACTTGGCTTTAAGTTTTCTCATTGTTAAAATAAGTAAAAGTAGGTTAAATAACCATGAAAGTATTTTCAACTCTGATATGCTATGAGATTTTCAGAGTTTCTTAAATATTTCATGTCTCCGTTTTTAAGCTCTTTGCATTCTTCAAAATAAGGATACGAGTTTATTTGCTGCCAACTCAGAAGATCAGTTAGGTAAATAAGATTTAGTCCTCTAAGTTCACTGGAGACAGGAATGAAAAATCACAACACGCTGAATAAATGTCATTGCTATTACTACTTCTCAGTGATCAATCCATTGACGAGAAGGGCAGCACAAATATTAACCAAAAATTCAAAGACAGGAATCAATCAAGATAACATTGGGAAACTAGCATCATAAAACTACTTTTCATGCAAAACTGAGATTTCCAGAGGCTTCCATGGCAAGTGCAACAATATGCCTTCTCTTGATTTTTTCATTTGAGGGCTACTGTGTAACACGTCACATTATCCCAGCTTGCGCTCCAGAAGCAAAATAACATAGAACAGGAACCAGAATATCAAAGTGGACCTGTCAGAAATGGGTAACTCAGAGGCCAAAATGGAACAGATGGACCTCAAAGCTGGCTCAGAGCATTAAGCCAAAGGCTTGTCTTGATGGGTCCTTGCTCCAGGATCTGAGAAGCAGGTTTTCATCTTTGTTCCTAATAAGAGTGGTGTCTGATGCCAGCCCAACCACTGAAGTAACTTTAGGAAGTGGGTTATGAAGATCCACGTCATTGAAGTTATGCTAAGCTGACAGACAGTGTTTGAACTCTGAAAGGCGGGAACCCATTCCTTCAAGAAGAAGGGATTCCTGTCAAAGCAGAGACAACTTTGGGTATCAAACGAAAGGGAGGATAAAGGGCCCTTCACACTTGTGAGTCATTAGGGTGTGTCACAGGTGAATGAGAGAGCATCATCAGAAGGGCTTTAATTCATGGGTTTATATGTTAGCATAGTTGGTAACTACTGGACCACAAAGATACATGAGCTCAGAAAAGGTGGCTTATTCAACTTAAATTCCCCAGCGTTTACCACAGCACTAGACAGAGTAGATAATAAAAATATAAAGAAAATAGGAAGGGAGAGAAAGTCCTAAAGAATAAAGTCCTTAAGAGCTGTGTTATTATCTTTGGCTGTTTCTTGTGATTCTATGGCAGTTAATACTGGTCACAGTATAGATACTAGGGAACAGCCGCCCGCTGAGGCACTGAAATTTCACACATAAGGACACTAATTTAGAGATCATTTGGATCATCCATTAGTAAAAATAAAGACAGCTTCATTTAATGAGTATTTGTCATATATCAGGTAATGTGTGACCTGCTAGAAGTACATTATGTTTATGAAATCTCCAAAACAATTCTGAGAAGTAGATCTTACAAGTCCATGCTACAGACGAGCAAACAGAGGCCAGAGGGTTAAGCCTCCTGGGTGTTACACAGCTAATCAGTAGTGGAGACTGATTTTAAGTGGAGATCTATACGGTTCTAGAACCAGTGCTATAAACCAGCATCCGTGTCTCCAGAATGGGACAAAGTCTCTACAATGGCAGAAGCAGGAGAGATTACAAGTCCCTAAATCCTACTTGGGTTCTCTCCACATCGCATCACGATCAAGGGCTTCTAGAGTGGTGATACCTCTCCAGAGTGACCTCAAGCTTGCCTGACCACATTTTACATAGAAATATGGCAATCTGAGGTTTTTTTCAGACTCACTACTGATGAAGACTATATTTACTACTAATTTATTTTGAAGAGTAAAAAGACCTACTTAAGATATGAGCCATTATTGTACTTTGGTTGTCAGCAGATATGATATAAATACACTTGAACATGAGATCCTAAGAGAGCTATGGTCCCTCTTCACCTGTCTTGGTAAAAATCATATTTGCGATGTGCAGCCAGGGAGGAATATGAGCATCCCCAGTAAGGCAATTTCCATTGCACTGCTACCTTACTTTCCTGGACTATGAGTTCTTTGAGTGCTGGACTCACCAGCCTCCATTAATACATTGGGAGGTGAGACACTCTAAGACTGATAGTGCCTCTCCCTTGATCATCATCCTTTGAAGGTCATCACTCCCAATCCAAGTTAATGGCTCCTCTGAAGAAGCAGGTTTTCTTTTCACTTACCAATCAGCTCAGATTTCTGTGAAGGTCTCAAGGAGGCTGAGGGTTGGGTCCTCTCTGGCCAACCTCAGGGCCCAACCAGGCGAGGCCCCATAGGAATGCTATAATCCTAACATTCAAAAGCAACCAGGGAGATATCTTTTAAAAAATCCAAAAAACAGAAAAGCTTCATTCACAAAGCTGTTCATTGCAGCATGATTTGCAACAACGGAAAAGAATTGGAAAACAACTTGAAGGCCCAACAGGAAAGAACTCTAAACAACTTAAATGTGACATGCCCACATGATGAAATATTATGCAGACAATAAACAGTCATTATAAAGGATACTTATTGTCATTGGAAAATGTTTCCTTATTAAATCACCTGACAAAAATACAAGACACAGAAGTATATAATTAGTACAATCTTAATTTTTAAAAATTTACAGAAAAAAGATGGAAGGGAAATACTTAAAAGTTAATGATCATACTACAATATGATCAGAGTTAACATTTTTCATTTCTTCTCCCTCTTCATACTTCTTCAATAGCTTCCAAATTTTCTGTAATTGGCAAGCAATCCTTTTAAAAGTAGAAAAGATGCAAAACTTAAGGAATTCGGCACTAGGTTGACTACCAGTTCAGCAAATATGAAAGGATGAGAGTTTCACTTGGAATTTTTCAGTAGGGAACTGTGCAGAATTCTTTCTCCTTCTTCAAAGATCCTAGCAAGGCTGTTTCTGCTAAGGGTTTACCAGCTGCTCTATTTGCAACCTGCAACAAGGCAAAGCTGCCTAGTGATTACTTCCTGCCACTTCGTGAGAATCAAAGCCTTCACGGATTCTCCAGGCACTTCAGATCCTTCACAGTTTATCTCGGGGCATGAGAAATGGCAAGTGGTTTAATATTTATAAAGATATTTTTGTGGCAATTTCAATAGAATAAACAGTGAGGCCAAGCAGACAAGCTATTCAGGAACATTCTTCTCCAAACATTTCATTAAAACATTTCATAAAATTTTAAAACAGCTTTAAATACAAACAGTTACATGTAACTCACATCTAATTAAAAAGCTATCTAAATTACCAAAGTGAGATGTTAAACATTTTTATAAAAATTATTTTAAGAAGCCACAAGGTCAAAATGGCAATGAACAAGTTCATTGCTAACAACTATGGAGGAAAGTAAACAGCACAACAAACATCCTGACAAATTGTTCAGCCTCAGCTTAGCCCTGGGGCCCTAAAGAAAGCTTTGTAGTTGTGTTCATCCACCATTTGACCCCCTTCAATAAGTGGTGTGCTAGTTAATTTTACATGATGACTTGGCTAGGCTACAGTGCCCCATTGTTTGGTGAAACACCAGTCTAGATGTTGCTGTAAAGGTATTTTTTATATGTGATAAAAAGTTAAATCAGTAGACTTTGAGTAAAAGAGATTACCCTCCATAATGTGTGTGGGCCTCATCCAATCTGTTGAAGGCCGTAAAAGCAGATTGAAGTCTCCCAAGGAAGAAGAAATTCTCCTCAAGTCTGCACCATAGAAATCCCCCCTCAGTTTCCAGCCTGCTGCCCTGCAGCAGAATTCGGATTCAAGACTGCAACATCATCCCTTACCTCAATCTCCAGCCTGCTGCTCGCCTGCCTTACAGATTTCAGACTTGCCAGCCCCCACAAGCCAGTTCCTTAAAATAAGCCTCTCTCTCTCTCTATGTGTGTCTCTCTTTTTCTCTGTCTCTGTCTCGCTTTAGATAGATT